>NW_006408542.1:27790252-27820268 GCF_000296735.1 Chrysochloris asiatica | reverse complement strand
AAGTTTTTAAATAAATTGTTCCCATTTCTTTGGAATATAAAACATGACAAAATACACACACACACACACACACACACACACACACACATATATATATATACATATATTTATATGTCATGGGCAAACAACTATAAGGTTTATTTTTGAACTAAGTCTTACCAAAAGCAACACAGAGAGGCATTGTTATCCAAATTTAAGTAATAATTTGAAAGAAGTTCAGTGAGATAAAAGAAACATGTTCATATGATAGACAGTAGAAAGACACAGAGGCAGGATTTAAACCCAACTCTGTCTGGCTTCATAGGTATTTTTCTAAAATAACACGAAATTAAAATGGATTTTACTGTATCTGTCTTTATCAGTGATTACTTTGAGCTGTCTTCACATTTCTGCCTGAAAATGATTCCACACTCTTTGACAGTTCTACTAATGACGCTTGAATGTGGGTGGTGGTGGTGTGCTGTGCAGTTGGATTGAGTCACAGCGAACCTATGCAGGGTTTCTGAGGCTGCAAATCTTTACAGGAGCAGAAAGCCTCATCTTTTTTCCCACAGCATAAAGGGTAGTTTTGAACTTCTGGCCTTGAGGTTAGCAGCTCGACTCATAACTATTATGCTACCAGAGCTCCTGAACAGAAAAGGAAAATTAAAATAAAATACAATAATAAAGACAAGAGCTTGACTTCAGACAAAAAGGCAGACTAAACAGATGCCCTACACGGACCCTCCATAACAAAGATTTGTTGTTGTTATTAAGTGCCGTCAATTTGATTCCAACTTATAATGACCCTGTGTAGTGTTTCCATGGAGCAGCTGGTAGATTTGAACTGACAAGCTTGTGGCTCAAACTGACCTTCCGGTACAGCATATTATCCTTCAGTGTCACACTAGGACTCCACAACTAAGGTACAAGAGACAGAATAAGACCGACACAGATGAAAATTCTGGCACCCAGAATTTCAGAAGAAAGATTAGAGAGGTGGACAGAAAGCTTACTGGAAGAAGAGGCCAAGCATGGGTGGCAAGAGAGGGAGACTGATTGGTGAATGGCTGTCCAGATGTGACTTGACCATCTTGTGAGCAGATTTGGGCAAAGGAAGGAGGACTAGCAGAACAGATTCACTGGGTGACCAGAAAAATGCCATTTCTTCTTTTTCACCACACTCGTTCAGGGACCAGAAGTGTAGCCACTTGCCACCATCATCTACCCCAGTGCAGATCCTGCTTTCTGGGAGTTCAAAGCTGCATGGTTGGGAACCATGCCAGTATGAACTGGGGACTGGTTGTGCCAATTTGGTGCTAGGCTCTAGACCTATAAAATCCACAGAGTCACCAGACCACATTTACCAGTCACGCTGACCCCCAGCTTCCCTGTTGCCCAGACATTGAAATCAGCTCCATCAAGGGCACCCATGAATTATTTCTGGATTGAATGCCCTGAACATAGGTAATTCTGAAGTCAACCAAAACTCCATCTAGGGCCAGGAACTCTGCTGTCACATCCTTTCCACAACCACCTTATGAGTTCCTTGAATTGCAAGAGCCCCGAGAGATCTATCACCTCTGTGTTCAACAGCTGCACTGCTTGTTTTTACAAATATTGCAACATCACAATGCCCTGAAGACAGCAGGCAATTTTAGTTCATGCATAGAAACAAGAGAAAATGCCTCACAAATGACCAAGATGCACAGCCAGAAAATGATTCTGAGGAAAAAAAGTTAATAGAACTTACCAAAAAAGAATTTAAAAAAATGATAAATAGATATCTTCAAAGGATTGATAGAAAGATTGGGGAAAGCAAGAAAACAATAAGAATTTTAGGATAATTCAGGAAAACACTAAAAGAACAAGCAAGCAAAATAAATACAAGTTTTGAAACAACACAAAACCTGTGTTTAGAAATTAATACTAAGATATGAGAGATGGACAATACGTTGAAAGGACCAAAGTGTAGATGTGAAGCAATGGAAGCCTAGATTACTGAGCTTGAAGATAAATCTCTCAATCCTAATATGCTAAAAGAACAATCAGGAAAAAAAAGAAAAAAATCCAAAGAAACACTAAGAGTTATGTGGGACACTATGAAGAGGAAAAACTTATGGGTGATCTGACTTCCAAAACTGAAATAGACAAGCACAGAGAAATTTTTTGAAGAGTTGTTGGAAGAAAACTTCCCTAACATCATGAAAGATGAGAAGAAAAGCATACTAGAATCTGAACGAATCCCAAACAAGATAAATCCCTAAAGAAAATCACCATGACATATCATAATCAAACTTTCCAATATCAAAGATAAAGAAAGAATCCTGAGAGTGGCTCTGGAAAAATGAAAATTTCCCTACAAAGGAGAACCAATAAAACTAAGCTCTGATTTCTCAGCAGAAACCAAGCAGGCAAGAAAGCAATGGATTGCCAACCAAGAGTCATATACCCAGCAAAGCTGTTCCTCAAATACGATGGTGAAATAAGGACATTTCCTGATAAACAGAAATTAAAGGAATTTGTAATGACCAGACCAACTTTGAACAGCAGACAACAACCTGTGATTACCATACATGACAACACCATCCAGAAATCAATCCATATATAAAAGTAGTTAATGTAAAACAAACCTGAAAGACTGAAAATAGGCAACTAGAAATATCAATGTATAATGACATCAACTACAAAGCAAAAAGAGGGAATGTTGTAGATACAGAATTTGCAATGGCAAGGAAGTCAGGAATATTTCCTTGTTTTAAGCAGGGGGAAAAAGTGACATATTTCAGAGTACCCTTAGCTAAAAATAATAT
This sequence comes from Chrysochloris asiatica, assembly GCF_000296735.1. Lineage (NCBI taxonomy): Eukaryota > Metazoa > Chordata > Mammalia > Afrosoricida > Chrysochloridae > Chrysochloris > Chrysochloris asiatica. Next base: position 27,817,476 of record NW_006408542.1, on the reverse strand, counting down.
ATCTGCACATCAAAATAAAAAAAAGAAGAAAACCAGAAATATTATTATATTATTAGTAAACATTAACACAACATAAATGAAAACAACATAAAACTCACAAATAAAATGAACTGAGCGTAGAAAATTATGTGGAGCAAAGAATCCAGCATCACCACCACCAAAAACAAACAAACAAACAAACAAAAAAACCGCAGAAAAACAATAATAATTTCATACCTATTGATGATTACACTGAATGCAAATGGATTAAATGTTCTGGTCAAGAGACATAAAGAGCAGAATGAATAAGAAAACAGGTTCCTTCTATTGAAGGATATTTGCTGCCCACAAAAGACATATCAAAAAGATGAAGACAGCCTAAATACCCATTAACCGAAGAATATTAAACAAACTTTGGTACATATACACAGTGGAAATACTATAAAATGTTGAATAATGATGATATGAAACAGGTCACAACATGGTTGAACCTGGAAGACATAATGTTGAGTGAAATTAGTCAGTCACAAAAGGACAAACATTGTATCAGACCAATATTGTAAAAATAAAATTTTAAAAGTTTTCCTTGATAAAAGAAACAATCTATTATGGTTATGGGGGGAGGGTGGGGAAGGGAAAATTATTCATGGGCTCGAGGGTGGGCACATGTTAACATGGGCCACAGGCAGGGAATGTACAAGAGGGAAGTTAGCAGAAGAAAGATGAAGGTATTGGGAGACACAGGGAGGAATGCAACAGTTAAAGTGAATAGAGGTGAATGCTGTTAATTGTTGGTACATGGAGAGGATTGCAGCCATGTAATGAGGCAAAGCATTTGATTTGTTGAATGATTTACTGTGTAAGCATTCACTCAATTCACAATCAAAAAAAAAAAAGGGAGAGATACACTAACATAGGGTGCCCTAGTGTGGCACTGTAGGATAAGCATTGAACCTGAAGGTTGGTTTGAATCAGTCAGTGGTTGACTCGGACCAGTGACTCCTTGTAACTCAGAATTCACTCAATGGCACTTAACAATAGCAACAGTGACTACCTTACCTTACTTAGAGAAGGACCAGTATTAAACTTTGTTTCCTATTATTTCAAGAAGAACTTTTAAAACTTTCTGTGCTTAAACAAATATAAATTAATTACAAAAGTAGTTTCTTTTCCCTAACTAAACTTCACTTATCTATAAATCAGTATGAAGTCCCTGGATGGTGCAAATGCTTAAGACTTTCAGCAGATTGAAGAAAAGTTGGAAGTTAAAGTTTACCCAGAAGTACTTCTAAAGAAAAAAAAATATTTTTTTTTTTAATTTGCAAAGTTTCGTTTAAATAAATTAGAATTCTTCTTGGAAGCCATATTTTTAAATAAACATAAAATTTAAACAAATGACAGCAAATTCCTTTTTGTTAATATTTGCATATTAATTTTTCTATCCTTTTACTATCAGGGTTTTGCTATTTTTATGTTCCTCATAATAAACATATAGTGTACTAAGTTTTTCCTATCTGTTAACATGCAGCTCTTTTAACTGAACATGCAGCTTTCACCCCCTTTTCCCTTTTAGCATAAATAATTATATTTTTACCTTTAAATCTTATTTTGTTCTACTTACCTGTCACATAAATCTATGCTGTTTTATTCTTTTACTTACGAAGTTATTGTTTTATGATTTTATTATTTTTTGTGTCTATGGTTTGGATATTAAAAATTCTGATTCTATTCCTTTACTGTTTATTTGTATATAAGGAACTTAAAAAATCTTGTGGAAAAATGGAATTAACAGATAATGGAATTTTTTGATGTATATTTTGAAGTCCCAATGTTACATGCCATCATTCTTATTACATCTTAAATTTAAATAGAATTTTAACTTCCTGTCTTAAATTAAAATCATCTTGAAGCTTTTATTCTCCCATTATTCCACTTTTTACCAATATATTATTGACTTTCATTGGAAATCCAATGTGATTTTTAAAGAATCAATGTTGTTATTAGGTGCCGTCAAGTCAGTTCCGACTCATAGCAACTCTAGGTGCAACACAAAGAAATACTTTGCAGACTTATGCCATCCTCTCAATTGTTGCACTTGAGACCAACACATTTGATTATTACTGTTTCACATAAAATATTTTTGTTATATTTATCAATATTTTTAATAATTTTGTTTGTATATTTCTTTTACAAATGCAATCACTGAGCAGATCGATGTACATGTGTAACCTTAGTAGAACCCTCCAGGGGTGGGTGGTGTAGGGGGGACGGACAACCACTCACTCAGGGATGCTCTCTAGTTACCAGAATGGAGGTGTGCAGACAATGAGAGACAAGTGAACAGAAAAAAAATGTTCACACCTTTATCTCTGACGGTTGGTCAGACCTCTGTGGTGAGAGCGTTCTTCTGATCCTGTTCCTGCTCTGTCATGCCCAAGATGGCTGTTCTGGCATCCACAAGCAGCTGCAGATAACACAAATGCCACCTTTCTTGTTTCTGCTACAAATCCCACTAGCAGTAAGACTCAGTCCTTCTAAGTATTTCTTTATATATAGTTCAGAGTTCTGGGACTGTCCCCTGAACCTACTTTGTCTGGTATTCTGTGTTATTACTGTTGTGTTTTGATAGTCAGTTTACCTTGCTAAGGTTAGAATTTCTTGAGCAATAATTGATCTTGCATTCACTTCCCCTACATCTTCAACTCGATCTATCTACCTATCTATGTATTTATCTATCATTTGTCCTCTATCATTTCTGTATATCATAAAACTCCTGAACAATTGTTTAAAACCACAAAGATTTATTTATGTCATGAATCTACAGATCATTTGGGACCAGAATAGTCTAAGATGTCTTTGTTCACACATCTGTAGTTATTTAGTCTGTAAGTAGTGAATTGTATTTGCTTATCCTGGCTGGATTCTGTTACATATTTAGAACCTCAGCTGGGATGCATCAGCTGTCTCACATCTAATTCTTATGCTTCACATCTTTCAGAGGACCAGGCAGAACCTGTTTAAATGTTCAAATATCAGAGACAACTATCTGAAAGAGGAAACACCCAAGCTACATAGAGTCCTGGTGTGGCACTGTGAATTAATGTGCTGGACTGTAAAGTCAATTTAAACTGCAAGGTTGATGATTCGAGCTCACTAGCCACTCCTCAGAAACCCTATACAGGGTTGCTGTGGGTTGAAACGGACTCAATGTCACTTAACAATAACAGGTATATAATTAGCATTCCATTTTCATAGCAAGTCTAATAAGGGGAGAGGTAGCTGAGTCCACATATTAACAGAAGACGCAACAAAGACACAATGAAAAGGATGTGGCTACAAGGAGAACTGAACAATTGAGGTGAATTTTCAAGTTATCACACAAATTCAAGATATCACACAAGTTATCAAAAAACTGTACATTTCTCATTGTTTTAAATGCAAAGATTGGTCTGAGTAACTAAAATCAATACTTTGCCATTTTATCTCTGCATATTTTTCGTCCTTTCTCTCTGATTTCTTATTCTACTTTATTACTTCTCTTTTTTCCAACTACGTTCCTTTAAATCAGCCTTGAAAGTTGATATTATAAATATCTCTACCTAGCTCAAATGATTAATTTGTCCTTATTCTTCTCTGTTCTTTTTCTGTCCTTATTCTTTTCCCCTGGCCTTTTAAATTCAGGTTTTATTTCTTCTGGCCAGAATTTTTTATAGATTGTTTATTCTCCTCTTGTGTCTAATAAATGAACATAAATATGCCTGATCCTACTTACCCAATTTGGAAATGTCCTCAAGGATAGGAACTACATCTTCTTTTGTTACGGTCCCATTATACTCTGAAAGTTCTCTGAATACCAATTACCAACCAACAATTGGCTTATGTACTGACTAACAATTTGTGATTTGCAAAGATTACAAGTGAACTACCTGGATTAGGTTCAAGTCTAACAATCCTGGTAGCATGGAGTTGTATTAAATCATTTAGGAATACCACATTCCTGTCTGTGCAAATACATCTTTTTCCTTCTTATTTAAAAATAGAAATAAATAAAGTGACAAGTTCAAGGTGTTTTTGGAATTATACCAGTAATTATACTACTGGTATAATTTAAACAGAACAAATGTGTCATCAGCCTAAAAAAGTCAATATAACCCAAAACTTTTTACTGTTTTTGATTTGGGTGCTCCTACTTAAAAAACAAAACTAAACTAAAACTGAACATGTACCAAGGAAGGTAAAATACCTATAGGCTCTGACATTTGAAATTATCTTAAAAAAATTCTAGAGCTACATGGCATCCAATGTGAATAGGTGAAAATGGAGAATATTGAAAAATATCTAATACATTTAAACATAAAAACAAGGGATGGATTGAAGGACATTTTTTTTTTTTCATGAAAGTGGGATTCTGAGCCACTGAAACTAGCTCCTCCCCGAGACAGTGGCTTAAGAGTTGAATTCTTCCATTCCCCCACAATAAATAAGGAGAAAATAAATAAATAAATAGGATTACTGAGGATCGGCTGGTGAGCTTGAGCCACTGACCTTGCAGTTTAGCATATTAGCCCACAGTTCCACACCAGGGCTTTCTCTCCCTCTCTCTCTCTCTCTCTCTGCGCGTGTGTGTGTGTGTGTGTGTGTGTGTGTATGTGTGTGTGTGTAGAGAGAGAGAGAGGCATTTGGTAGCATAATGGTTACAAGTTGGGCTATTAACCTCAAGGTCAGCAGTTCAAAACTACCTGTAACTCTGCAGAAACAAAGAATATTATGAAGAAACAGAAATAAATCCTATAGAAGTCAAAAGCAATGGCCAAAACAAAGGACCTAAAAATAACAACACTAAATATATTTAAGGAATTTAAAGAATACAGACAATTAAGTCATGGAAATTTGAAAACAAAATTAAAAACTCAATAAGGAAATAGAAAACATAAAAAAGATATAAACAGAAATATACTAGAACTGAGGAATACAGTAAGTGAAATTGAAAAATCAAGGGTTGGATTCAACAATATATACAAGCAATAAGAAGAAAGGATAAATGAACTAGGGGACAAGTTATCAGAAGTTCTAAGATCCCAGAGAAATCATAAGAAAAAAATGAGCAGATTCAAAAGGAATTATAGAATACCATCAAGTAAAACAAGTTATGTGTAATGGGATTCCCCAAACTAGAAGAATGAAACAACGGGACAGAAAGAATATTTGAACAGGTAATGACAGAATACTTTTCATACATGATAAACTCAAAGAGGTCTTCCTTACTCCACATTGTAATCGAACTCTTATAAATCAAAGACAAAACAAGAGTTTTGAATGCAGCATGAAATATATAAGGGATCCTCAATAAGATTAAGTCAATTTCTTCTCAGAAAACGTGGAGGCCAGGAGAAAGTATAACATATAAAAGGGACTTCAAAATGTCCTTTTAACCCCATTTTTCCTTAAACTTTTGAAGCCCCTTTGTATGTAGAGTGCTGATAAAGGACTGTCAATTAAAAAGATTTTATCCAGTAAAGCTGTCCTTTACAACAGACATGTGTACACCAATGTTCATTGCTACATCATTTATAATAGCCATTATGTGCAATCAAGCTAAATGTCCATCAGTAGATGGACTGATAAAAATGTGGTACAATAGACTCCTACTCAACCATAAAGATAAATCAAGTTGTGATTTATGCTACAACATAAACGAACTTCAAAAACATTATGATAAATGAAGTGAATCAAAAAAGATTATATCACTTAAAAGGAGTGATGAGAATATGAAAACATACATAATGCAAAGGAAGGAAAAGGTAGGGGCAATGCTTGGGGAATAATGTGTTTCTGGTCATGGTGATAGAAAATCTAGCATCAATTAAAGGTAGTGGTTGCACAACTTGATTAATATAATTACTATTACTAAACAATACCCCTGAAAAATGTTGAATTGCCAAATGTGTTATATATTACATATATATATAACATACACTTAAAAGCATCTGTTGATACTGCTTATGTAAGATCAACATGTACAACACCTTATAGGATTTGTTTTCTTGATGGTGAGGTTTAGGGTCATGATATTCTAGAACATTTCAGTCAATTGACCTTATATTGATTTTAGAAAGTGGCCTAATATTGATTTTAGTGCTTCTGTTCTACCTCCTAATTTACCTTGAATACTGAGTTTTAAAAATGTGTATGTCTATGTGTGATCAGTTTGACAACAGCAACTCAAAAGGTAGATGAGAATTTTAGGGGTCAATGAGTTTTATGTTAATCATATTGAAATAATTTGACAAAAGGTATTAAGAAAGGTGACACAAGTTGAATGAAATAAATATCACTGAGCTATACATGCAGACATTGTTGAATTGATGTATTTTCTTCAGAAATTAAAAAAAAAAAAAAAAGAATTTTAGGAAAATAGTTACCCTTATAAAAATTGAGAAATTTCATGTTACAATAATCATACTGAATATTGATTGCATAATTTTTAAGTGGGAGGTACTGTGCCTCATATATGAAGCCATTTATATTACAGAAAAACTCTTTAAATATTATTATTATTTAAAATTTTCAATTTAAATAAACACATTTAATGATGCCCTCAAAAATATGTGGCTAGTATATGTAAGGCCAAATTCGATATACAATTTCTTACTCTGGAATGAAGAAATCAAGAAAGCAGTCAAAAAAACAAACGACATATTGCACTGGGCAAATATGCTGCAAAAGACCCCTTTTAAGTGTTAAGCAGTAAGATGTCACTTTGAAAAATAAGGTGTGCCTGATCTAAGCCATGTACTCTGAATCACCTAATATGCATCTGAAAGTTGGACAGTGAATAAGTAAGACCAGAGAAGATTCCATGCATTTAAATTGTGATGTTGATGAAGAATTTTGAAATTCCGGTAGACTGTAAGAAGAAGAAACAATCCTATCTTGGAAGGCATACAGCCAGATGATCCTTAGAAGCAAGGTTGGAGAGATTTTGTTTCTCACACTTTGGACATGTGGTCAGGAAGGACCAGTCCCTGGAGGAGGACATCATGGTTGGAAAAGTATAGGGTCAATGAAAAAGAGGCAGACCTGCAAAGAGATGTATTGACACATAGCAGTGACAATGATACAGCTGTGAGGATGGCTCAGAGCCAGGCAGTGTTTCCTACTGTGGTGTATAGGTTCACTATAAGTTGGAACCTACTCTATGGCATCTTAACAACAACTCTGGAATCAGGATGTTATCATTATCTCTTTTAGTATTAATATACCCATTGTATGGATGATTAAGATTCTATGGCATAGTCACCCAGCTAGGAAGTTCTGGAGTCAAGAATCAAACTAAAGCCATTTAAGTCTAGAAATTAAGTCAGATTACTAAACCACTAAAATAATTTGTGAGGATGAAATAAAACTTTCTAAATGTCATGTAGTATTCAATGTGCTTTATTAGATTTATCCATCATCATGAACTGTAGCTCACAATTGGCTGTTTAGGATTCTTTGTTTTTTTCCAAATATTTCAATTTCTTAGTAATTACAGTTTTCATGTCACAATTAATATCCTTTCTAATTGAAATGTTTCCTTTTAAGGGTTTTACGGATCACTTTTTTATCCTCCATGTTTTGGTCCAGTCTGGAAGTCCCATTTACCAGAGAGGACTCTTTAAAACCCCAGACTGATTATATCCATGAATCATCTAATGAAATTGGAAATAATTTGATATTTGAGAAATCTACTCTAGTGGACCATGTATATAAAAGCTATATCCTGAGCACTTCTGCAAAAAATGTTCAGATCTCTGAACTAAAATCTCCTCTTTTCAATAACAGCAATTATATAATTAATCTTATGTTAAATGCACACAGTACATGCTTCTTAGATCATGGCATTTTCTGAGAATACTAAGATAGGCTCTGATATAGCTTAGAGATAGATGGTAGAATTGTTCAGATTTAGGAAGGGTGGAAAGGGAAACAATATGGATATAGAATGCTTAGAGTGGCAATACCTACCTTGAAAGTCTTATCTACTTCCAGGTACCTTGAATGGAATTCTCCCTAACATTCACAATACCAGTGGAATTGGAGTGCAGTGAAGCATATGACATGGAAGAGGATGATGATAATACATCCAAAAATAGGGGAGTTACAACAGTTAAAGAATAAATTTCTCCCATAGTGGAAATAGTACACTATGACAACTGAGGGGTGGGGCACAGCTGTTCACAGTCAGTAATTGCTTCTCAAATGGAAAATAAATGCTTCAGCAGGATAAAGTATTTGCATTTAAATAAGAAGAAATCAAGTCAGCACTATTCTTTAGAGTAGACTTTCTGAGCATTGCTTTTTTTTTTTTTTTTTTTTCTTGTTTAAAGTTGCTTTTTTCACCTGATTGTAGAGATAAATATCAGTAAAAAGCAAATTCAGTGCTATGATCTTATCTCATTCTTATGCTTTGGAAGTACAGTGGAAATAAGGAATAACTGTAAGAGGGAAATAAGATAGTAATTTACCAGGTTCAAACTGACAAATGAATATTCTGGAATTATTATCATGCTCAGTAAAATAGACTTTTATCATGATCAATTTGTCACATTATTTGTGTAATATTTATTCTCCCTTTAAAATATTTGACGTGATATTTACTGGTTCCATGTACATAAGTATCTTTCCAGCATCCATGCAAACTCTTAATTTATTTGCATGCTTAATAAAGAGACTAAATCTGCATTAAGTGAATAAAATCAAAGTTGCAAACAAGTGTAGAGCTTTAGTATTTATGACTAATATATGCTTATGTATTTTGAAAATATAGCAATGAAGGATAATAAATTAATCAAACAGAATGTTGAATCATTAGTGATTGCATTCAATACGTGACATATCAGGAGGATTGCAGATTTTAGAATCTATGGTATTCAGGACAATATTTAATCATTATTTTTTAGATAAAGTATATTAAAAAGTAAGGCAAGGTCTACCTGATATAGTGTTAATTCACAGTGAACTATGAAAGGCTTTGATTGCTATATATCCCATCCAGTGATTTTCACAGAGTTGCCATTTATGTTTTTATATAAGGTATTTGTAATGAGTCACTGATGTTGCAAAATTCCTATCATATGTCCAATGTTGCTTCTATCAAGAAGAGCATATTTTCCAACTCTGATTTTTCCTCCACGATTCCATCTTTTACATCTCAATTAATAATTATTGCTTGTTTAATTCATTTCAAACTACAGATGTCAGTAAAAATTTTCAGTTTCTTCATCTCTGGTATTAATGGTTATTACATAAATTTGAATAGTAGTCATATTATTCTATCTAAATATCATTGTACCTTAAGTTACATCTTGAAATGTTCTTTTTAATAATGAATGTAACACTATTTCTTTTCAGTTTGTTATTTCCCTTCTTTTCTTTTATGTGATTATAGATTGCACTACCCAATCTCTTTTTGTTTTGTTTTTTTCTTTTTGCTGTTGCTGTTTTGTTTTTTGGTCCCCCTTTTGCCTTCAGGGGGCTTTTTCTTTCCCTACATTACTAAAGAAGAGACAGAAATTATGGTCATATAGCCAAGCTGCAATAACACCATGTAACTTACCACCATCAAGGCAAGAGCCAATACCAGCTGTTATTCACCAAATCGACATCCAAAATATGCAATAATTACTCTAAGTTGAGTAATAAGAAAAGTCAAAAGGTAAGCCCATTTCCTGATCACATCGACCTGAAGGCAATTAGAAAGCTCAATCATACATCAACATACATTCATCTAATTATTGAAATATAATTCAATATAATTATTGAAGATGCCCAAGAAACAACTGACCATTTTGGCACATGTCCAGAAACAAGATAGAGTAACTGAGACAAATGAGCTGGAAATAGGCCCAGACTTCCCATTGGAAGGAGGGCAGGCTTTGGAACTACCTGAGAAGGCATTCAGGAAAATGATATTGAAGTGTATCCACGCACTCCACAGAGGGTTTGAGAAAAATAAGGAAAGGAAAGTGCTATAAGAACAATCAAATAAGATAGATACAGCATAGGAAACAATTCAAAACCTACATAAAGAGGTTTCAATGATTAATAATAAAATATAAGAAATGTGCAATACATTAAAAGGACAAAAGAGTACAAATTAAGAGATGGAAGCCAGAACAAGTGAGCTGGAAGATAAATCTCTCAGTACTGCTAAGATAGAAGAGTAAGCATTAAAAAAGGATAAAAAACCTGAAGAAAGTCTAAGATTCATGTAGGACAACATGAAGAGGAATAACAAGAATTACTGGCATCTGGAACAGGCAAAATCACACAAATGTACAGAGGATATAGTTCAAGAGCTACTGGAAGAAAATTTCCCTAACATCTTGAAAAACAAAAAGATAGGCATTCAAGAAGCTCAAGAAACCCCAGAAGGATAGACCCTAAAAGAAAATCACCAAGACATATTATAATCAAGCTCTCCAAAATCAAAGACATGTAGAGAATCCTGAAAGCAGCTAGGGAAAAGAGAAGTGTTAGTTACAAAGGCAAGCAAATCAGATTAAGCTCTGCTCTCTCAGCAGAAATGATGCAGGAAAGAAGGCAATGGGGAGACATATATAAAACACGAGAGAAAAAAACTGCCAACCAAGATTAATTTACCCAACAAAGCTGTCAGTCAAATACACAGATGTAAGAAAAACATTCTTGCATAAAAAGAAGCTAAGGAATTTTTCAAAGCCAACTCAGGACTTCAAAATATCCTAAAGGGCATTCTTTGGACTGACAGACAAAAAGAACCAGAAAATGACATATGTCACAACACCACTCAGAACTCAGTCAACAGATGGAAGAGTCCAGAAGAGAACAAAACTATAAGAATGAATTCAGAGGATCTGGGTGGTCAGTCTATAACTAAATCAATTACAATGTGAAAGAAAGTAAAACCATAGGACCAGAGATCCAGGTGGTGAGGAGGTCAGGTAGATTGCAAGATAAAGTAGACTGTTGCAAGTGGAGGAAAAACTTAATACAATATTGGGTAACCTCAAAGAAAATAAATATTTCACAACATATCAAGAAAATGAAAATCCAAGAACACAGAAACATTAAAACTATGAAGAAACTGTCAAGAAGGAACATAAAAACATGAACTCAGCACAGGAAGGCATGCAGAATAAAGAAATCAGCAGCACTGCAAAAAAAACAAACATAATGACAGCAATTAATTCATACCTCTGGTGTGGCGCTGTGGGTTAATGCATCATACTGCAAGGTTGGAGGTTCAAGCTCACCATCTGCTCCTTGGAAACCCTATACAGGGTTGCTATGTGTTGGAACTGACTCAGTGGCACTTTAGGAGTCCTGGTGGTAGCACTGTGGATTAATGCACCAGACTGCAAAGCCATTTGAACTGCAAGATCAGCGGTTCAAACTCACCAGCTGTTCCTAGGACCCTACACAGGGTCACTATGGGTCGGAATTGACTCGACAGCACTCACAAACAATAACAACATCAAAAATCACACTGAATGTCAATGGATTAAATGCACCAGTTAAGAGATAGAGAGTGTCATATGGATAAGAAAACAAGATCCTGCAATATATTATCTGCAAGAGACACACCTTGTACACAAAGACAAAATCAGACTAAAAGTTAAAGGATGGAAAAAAATATACCACGCTAATTGAAATTAACACAACCTGGAGTGGCAATACTAATCTCTGATAAAATATACTTTAAGATGGAAACCAGCATAATAGATAAAGATGGACATTATCTTATGATTAAAGGATCAATTGAACAAGTTGAAATAACCATAATAAATATCTATGCTCCCAATGAATGAGCCCCAAAATATATAAAGCAATCTCTAGTTGATTTGAAGAAAGAAACAGACAAATCTACAATAATAATGATTTTAATACACCACTTTCAAAAAAAAGGGTAGCACAACCAGAAAAAAAAAAAACTCAACAAAGACAGAGAAGAACTAAACAACACAATCAGCCAACTTGACCTCATAGATGTGTACAAAGCATTCAACCCAATGACAGCACAATACAGATTCTTTTCCAGTGCACATGGAACATTCCCTAGAATAGAACATGTTAGGCCACAGAACAAGCCTCTATAAATTTACAAACATCAAAATACTACAAAGTATCTTCTCAGACCACAATGTTATAAAATTAGAAATCAATAGGAAGACCAAAGAAATAAAGTCAAATACGTGGAAATGAATAGCACACTGCTTAAAAGTTATAGTATGGTAGAAGAAATAAAATGTGAATTTAAAAATTCCTAGAAACAAATGAGAACTAAAACATAACATACCAAAATCTTTAAGACATGGGAAAAACTGCTGAAATGACACTTTATTACAATAAATGCACACACATCCCAAAAGAAGAAAGAACCAAAATCAACACATTAACACAACATCTCCAAAACTAGAAATAGACCAGCAAAGCAAACCATCAGTCAATAGAAGAAAAGAAATAATAAAGGTTAGAGCAGAAATAAACAAGATAGAAAACAGAAAAACTATAAAAAGAATCAACAGTACAAGGAGCTGATTCTTCAAAAGGATTAATAAAATTGACAAAGCATTGGCAAACGTAACAAAAGAAAAGAGGGAGAGTACATAAGTAACACACATAAGAAAGCACATGGGTAATGTCACAATAGAGTCAATAGAAATAAAAAGGACAATAAAAGCAGATGGAAGGAATAGTCATTGTACCAAAAAGAATTGGTCACCATTTCAGGAGGTAGCATAAGATCAAGAACCAATAGTATTGAAGAAAGAAATCCATTCTGCACTAAAGGTGTTAGCAAAAAGCAAGGCTCACAAGGGATTAATTTCTAAAATCTATATCAAAGTACAACACATCTGCAAGAAAAAGACAAATAACCCAATTACAAAATGGGCATAGGGCATGAACAGACTCTTCACAGAGTAAGACATTCAGGCAGCCAATAAGTATATTAAGAAATGTTCAAGATCATTAGCCATTAGAGATGCACATCAAAACAACAATGAGATATCATCTCACACCAGCAATAATAGCAAAGTTCAAAAAAGCAGAGGACAATAAAAGCTGGCAAGGATGTGGAACTGGGACCCTCCTATATTGCTGGTGGAAATGCAAAATTGTCCAACCACTCTGGAAAAAAAGTATGGCACTTCCTCAGAAAGTTGGAAATAGAAATAGCTTATGATCCAGCAATTCCTCTACTTGGTATATGCCCACAAGAAATACGAGCCATAACATGAGTAGATATATGCACACCGATGTTCATAGCAGCACTATTTACAATAGCAAAAAGATGGAGACAGCCGAAGTGCCCATCAGTGGAAGAATGGGTAAATAAACTTTGGTACATACACACAATGGGATATTATGGTACCTTGAAGAATTGCAAGGAGGCTGCAAGCCACCGCATAACATGGATGAACCTTGAGGACATTATGCTGAGTGAAATTAGTCAGTCACAAAAGGACAAATATTGCCAAGACCATTGTTGTAAAAGCTTAAGAAAAGATATCCATACTAAAAGGGGGAAAAATATTTGTTGGTTACCAGTAGGAGTGAAAGTGGGATGATTTAGGGTGTGGAGGGGAGGGGACAGTAGAGCACAGGGTAGTGGGTAGACACATCACAGTTTAGGTGTTGTGGAAGGCAATACACAAAAAGGAGGAGGGGTGGAAGAACAAGGTAGGTAGGTGAACACTGAGACAAGTTTGCATGGGCTAAATGGAACAGAGGTAAATAGTGATGTATGCTAAACCTTGGAACAACAGAACTCTGTGATACAGGGATCAAGACATAGTCTAAGTGGGTAAAACAGGGGAAATGTTAAGATGCTTGTCTGTCTTATGAATATTGGTTTCCCCTGCCCGCTATGTAAAATAGACACTTGAATGGGATAGAAAGGAATTCCGGGAAACGTGATTACAGAAAGCTTCAGTCTATAACTGATTGGACTGTCTAAAAGGTGTCCTAGAAATTGCCCAGAGAAATAGGCTTCTTGCAGCACCTTTGCAGTGTATAAGACCTTAGCTAGAATACTAAGCCCCATCAAGAACCTTCTTAAGTGGTACATTCCCACTAGAAAGGTCATGTAGGACAGCCTGGAACAGCTAGAGCAATAGAAGATACATCTTCAAAGAAATATCAGCAGAAAAATCCAAAACAAAAATGGCAGTGTGATTGGCTACTACAAGAACACACAGGTTGTTCACTGGGGAGCTATCAAGAGAAGCAATAAGGTCCTTTCAGGATAAACCCCGCTCCAAGACTAAAACTCAATGTAAGCTTACTGGTGATCATATTGGTCTACTAGTGAGTGGAAGAGAGGGAAAGGCAGCCATGAAGAAATGGGCTTAGTTTAACCACGTTCCATAGACTCCTGTTACCTGGAGATGAGAGAGAGAAGAGGAAGGGCTGGTTGGTCTGAAGCGTGGTGAGACCTGAGGACTCCTGAGTCCACAGACAATGACATAGCCACAGAGGGCTAGAGCTGAGAGTGAAGCATCCAGCTGATATGAAGTGAGGAAAGATGCACAAGAATGCCCAAAGTTGCAGATAGTACCCACTTGACCTAGCCTCGATGGCTTGATAATCAATTGTTATCATGACTAACTGTGACTATCACAACAGTAAAGGTAGAAGTTTTGTAACAAAGTGGTGGAGTAGTTAATCTCCTGAAACAGTCCAGAAACAGAACCCTAAAACTATTAAGGGAGAAGAGCATGACTGGAATGGGAGACCCTACCCAGAGATGGAAGCAGAGATGAGGGCATGGAGAGAGGCAACAGCTGAGGACCCTGGACTCATGGAAAGTGAGGGACTGGCTGCTGGCAGCCAGGAGGCAGACTTGCAGAATGTACCCTTTTGCTATTTAAATTATTATCTATTCCTGAGTGTTTCTGCGTACATTCATTTCCTCCCCCCCTCCCCCCCGCCAAAAAACACAAAAAACAAAAGGAATGGAAGCAAATACTGTTGAATGATAACACAAGTAGGAGATTATAATCATTGCAATGAAATTATGGTATAAAGCCAATATTCTTTCATGTAGACTATCACTCAGTTGACAATAAAAACATTTTTTAAAAAACCTCACAAGTATGTTTATAGCTACTTTATTCATAATTGCAAAATATTAGAAGCAAGATTTCTTCAAAATGAGAATGAATAGGCAAACTGTGGTACATCTAATAATGGAGTATTATTTGTTGATGGAAAGAGGTGTATTAAATTGTGAAAAGACATCTGTTGTTCTTAAGCACCATCAATTCATTCCTGCTTTATAGCAACCCTTTCCAAAGAGTAGCTGGTGGGTTGGAACCACCAATCTTGAAATTAGCAGTCAGTGCTTAGCCTACAGCAAGATGACATGAAAGAAAACCAAATCCACTGCCAACAAGTCTACTGTGACTCATTGTAACCCTCCATAGGGTTTCTGAGATTGTGGATCTTTACGGGAGCAGATAGTCTCATTTCACTCCAGCAGAGGAACTTGTGAGTTTGAACTGCCGATCTTGCAGTTATCAACCCAACACCTAACCCATAGCACCACCACGGCTCTTTAAGTAAAAGAAGCCAGTTTGGAAAAATTATATACTTCATGATTCCAACTATATGACAAGCTGCAAAAGCCAAATCTATAGAGACGGTTGAAAAGATCAATGAAAAAGAAGCCACAGAGATGGGGAAGGGATGAATAGGTGGAGCATGGGACATATTTTAGGGCGGAGAAGCTATCCTATATGATTCTTTCATTGTGAACATGTGATATTATGCACTTGTCAAAACCCATAGGCTATACAACCCTATTATAAGCTATGGACTGTAATTAAAAGCAATGCATCAATATCTGTTCATCAATTGTAACAAATATACCACAGGAATGCAAGATGACAGCAATAGGAGAAAGAGTATACATGGAGGAGGGGCTGTATGGATATTGTCTATATTTTCTGTATACCTGTTCTGTAAGCCTAACACTACTCAGGAAAATAAAGCATGTAAAAAAATTGTTTTAATAAAAGGAGGACTCTAGGAATTGATGGAATGACTATTGAGACATTTCAGCAAATGGATGCAGTGCTGGTGAGGTTCACTTAGCTAGGAAGTCTGGAGTCACGAGTCAGACTAATATGGTTTAATTCTAGAAATCAAGTCAGTTTATTGCTATTTTGTTATGCCACTAAACTAATTTGTGAAGATGAAATACAATCTAAATTTCATGTAGTATGTAACAAGAAAGTTGGAAGACAGCTACCTGGACAACTGAATGGAAGAAATCTATATTTGTGCCCATTTCAAAGAAAGATTATTTAGCATAATGTGAAAATTATCAGACAATGTCATTAATATCACGCAGACACTAGTAAAATGTTGTTGAAGGTAACTAAAAACAATTGCCGCACTATATCAACAGCAAACTGCCAGAATTGCAAGGCAGATACAGAAGAGGATGTGAAACAAAGGATATCACTGCTGATGTCAGATGGACCTTAGCTGAAAGCAGTGGATATGAGAAAGATGTTTGTCTGTGTTTTATTGGATATACAAATGCATTTTATTGTGTGGATCAAAACAAATTCTGTGTAAAATTGTGAAGAATTGAAATTCCAGCTTGCTACATTGTGCTCATGTGGAAACTATACAGAATCTAAGAGACAGACCTCCCAACACAACAAGGAGAACTGTGTGGTTTAAAATCAAGAAAGATATGTGTCAACGTTTTATAATTTGACCATGCTTATTATATTTTTATGCTAAGCATATACTCAGTAACAGTTTGTAAGCTGAGCAAAAACTTACAAACAATCTGTGATGCAAGGATGACACAACCATGCTTTCTGAAAGTGAAGAGGACTTAAAGCACTTACTGATAAAGATAAAACATTGCATTCTTCAGCAAAAAACACACACACACACACACAAAATGATGGAGGTAGGGGAGAACAAAGGGAGGAGTGCAAGAGTTAAAGTAAAGTGAGGTAAATACTTTTATACACATAATTCTGCAGTAACTGTGACCTACAGGTAAATCTACATACGCATTCAAGCTGAACAGGCTTGGGAGGAACAGTGGAAGTGTTTCCACAAATATATATCGTTTTGACAGAAGATATTTGTATAAGGTTATTTATGTTGGCTTCAAAGATATCTGTGATTGTGGTAGAGCATATAGGGGACAAAATCATGAAATCTTCTTTGATGTAACCAAATAACTTGAAGCAATACATTGAGTGCTCAGGACCATAGTGTTGGGATACCATGGGCAATTGGCATAACTTAGTACACAAAGACAGAGTTCTACATCCTACTTCGGTAAATAGTACTTGAGATCTTAAAAGTACATGAACTTAAGGTACAAGTATTGGTCTTTTCCTATCTGAAAACAAAAAGAAAAGTGATGAAAACTGAAGACACATGGAAGCAGTTAGTCCACATGAACATCAGTCTCTGATACCCGAGATGAGAAGAACTAGATGGTACCCAATGCTCTGAACATGATCACATTAGAAGGGCCTGGATAGAGTGGGAGAAAATGTGGAACAAAACTTAAAATCATAAAAAAAAGAACAGGCTTATCGGTCACATAGAAACTGATGGAATATAGAGATATGGCCCTTGGTTACCCTTCATGTCTGGAAGTGAATTTACCTTCATGGCTCAAAGTTCAGCTAAGGAATAAATAGGTCTATAGAATGAACAACAACGCTATGAGGTATGTTGTTGTTGTGAAGTACTGTCAAGTCAGTTACGACCCATAGCGACCCTGTATAGGGTTTTAAAGGAGCATCTGATGAGCTTGAACCACTAACCTTGCAATTCAAATGGCTTTGCAGCCTGGTGCATTAACCCACAGTGCTACACCAGGACTCCTCTGTGAGGTATACACACAATATGAGATCAAAAGGACAGAATTTATGCAAGGATGAAGTTCCAAATGGTTGGGAATGAAGAAGTAATGGAAACAGGAAACACAGGGAAGAAGTGTGACAAGTGATGTTATATTGAAAAAATATAAGAAATGAGATATAATGAAGTGTGTATGATTTGTTGAATGCAAAACTGATGATCTCGGTAACTGTTCACCAAACTCACAATACAATTTTGAAAAATAAATCAAAACACTATTACATTGGCATATCTCCTAGAAAAACCTCTTCAGAGTGTTAAAAAGCAAAAATTTCCCTTTGAGGACTAAGGTACACTTGACCCAAACCATGGCATTTTAATTTGCCTCGTATGTATGTGAAAACTGGACAATGAATGAGCAATTCTAAGGACAAATTGATAGCTTTGACTTATGCTGTTGGTGAAAAATACTAAATATATTATGTACTGTAGAAGAACCAACAAATCTGTCTTAGAAGTATAGCCAGAATGCTCCTTAGAAACTACAATGATAAGACTTCATTTATTTTGGACATATTATTAGAAGGGATTAGTCTAGGGAGAAGGATTTCATGCTTGGTAAAGTAATTTTTGTTGTTGGCATCAAGTGGGTTCTGAACCATAGCAACCCTGTATACAACAACAGAAAACACTATCCAGTCTTGCACCATCCTCACAATTGCTGCTACACTTGAGCATATTGCTGCTGCCAATGTGACAATCCAATCCATTACATTAAGGGTACCCCTCCTTATCTCAGACCCTCCACTTTACCAAGAGTGATATCCCTCTCCAGGGACCGGTCCCTCCTGATAATAAGTCCAAAGTATGATAAATGAAGTCTCACAATCTTGACTTCTAAAGAACATTTTGGTTATACCTCTTCCAAGACAGATTTAGTTGTTCTTCTGGAAGTCCATGGTACCTTTAATATTTGTCTTCAACACCATAACTCAAAGCATCAATTCTTCTACAGTCTTCCTTATTCATTTTCAAATGTATATGAAGCTATTGAAAATACCATGACTTGGGCTAGGCACATTTTACCCTTCAAGCTGACGTCTTTGCTCTTGAACACTTTAAAGAGTTATTTTGAATCAGATTTGTGTAAGGCAATATATCACTTGATTTCTTGACTGCTGCGTCCATGAATGTTGATAGTGTATCCAAGCAAAATGAAGTATTACACATCTTCAAACTTTTCTCCACTAATCATGTTACTTATTGGAACAGTGGTGAGCATTTTTGTTTTATTTACATTAAGGTGCAACCTATACTGAAGGCTGTGGTCTTTGATCTTCATCAGTATTTTAAATCCTCTTCACTTTCAGCAAGCAAGGTTGTATCATCTGCATATCACAGGTTATTAATGAGTTTTTTCTCTAATCCAGATACCACATTCTTCTTTTTATAGTCTAGCATCTCAGATTATTTGCTCAACATGCAGATTGAATAAGTATGGTGAAAGAATCCAACCTTGACACACACCTTTCCTAATTTTAAATCAATCTGTGTTACCTTATGTTCAAATAACTGCCTCTTGGTCTGTGTACAGGTTTGTCATGAACACAGTTAAGTGTGCTGGAATATTCATTCTGTGCTATGTTGTACATACCTTGTAATAATTCACAGAGTCAAAACATTTGTATACTCAATAATGTACAGGTAAATCATCTTTCTGGAATTCTCTGTTTTCTGCAAAGTTCCATGTGATGTCAGTACTGATATCCCTTGTTCCGCAGCCTTATTTAATTCCTGCTTGAACCTGGTAATGCACTGTTGCATCCATCTTTGAATTATCTTTAGCAAAATTTTATTTGTATGTGATATTAGTTATTTTGCCCAAATGATTTCCACAATCCGTTGGGTCACCTCTCTTTGGAGTGGGCATAAATATGGATCTTTTCTAATCAAGTGGCCATGTGGCTGCCTTACAAATTTCTTGGTATAGATTAGTGAGTGCCTCCAGTGCTGCATCAGTTATTTTATTTTATTTGGAAAGATTTCAATTTGTATTCCATCAATTTGCAGAACTTAATTTTTTTCCAATGCCTTCAATGCACCTTGGACTTCTTCCTTCATTATCATTGGCTCTTGAACATATGCTACCCCTAGAAATGGTTGAACATCAGCCATTTCTTTTTGGTACGGTGACTCTGCGTATTATTTCCATCTTCTTTTCATGCTTTCTGCACCATTCAATATTTGGCCCAAAGAATCCTTCAGAATTCAAAGTCATGCCTTGAAGTTTTTCCTCAGTTCTTTCAGTGTCTTCCCTTTTGGTTTTTTAACTCCAGATCTTTGGAACAGTTCATTATATATTATTTGACTTTGTCTTCTCAAGCTGCCCATTGAAATTTTCTTTTCAGCTCTATTGCCTCCTCAGTTCTTCCATCTTCTTTATTATCTCTGTGTTATAGAGCATGTTTCAGAGTCTCTTCTGACAACCATTTTGGTCTTTTCTTTCTTTTTTGCCTTCTTATGGGCATTTTACTTTCTTCCTGTATGATATTCTTTATGTCATCCCACAACTCTTCTGGTCTTCTGTCATTAGTTTCTAATGCAAAATATCTGATCTTAAGATGATTTCTAAATTCTCATGGGATATATTCAAGGTCATATTTTGGCCCTTGAGACTTGTTTTAATTTTTTTTTCAGCTTCCCCCTGAAACTGTATATGAGCAACTGATGGTCTTTTCCATTATCTACCTATGACTTTGTTTTGGTTGATGAAATGGAACTTCTTTACCGTCTTTTCCCACAGATATAGTCATTTTTTCTATGTATTATATCTGGAGAAGACCATATGTATAATTATCTTTTATGTTGTTTAAAAAATGTATTTGCAATGAAGAAGTCATTGGTCTTGCAAAATTCTATCGTGTGATCTCCAGCACCATTCTATCCCCAAGGCCATATTTTCCAATTACTGATCTTTCTACTTTGTTTCCAATATTTGCATTCTAATCACCAGTAATTATCAACACATCTTGATGGCATGTTTGCTCAATTTCAGACTGAAGAAGTTGGTTGTTGTTTTTGTTGTCAAGTGCCTTCGAGTCAGTTCTGACCCATAGTGACCCTGTATAGGGTTTCTGAGAAGCGAATCGTGAGCCTGAAGCTCTGACTCTGAAGTTCAAACCAACTTTGCAGTCAAGCGCATTAACCCACAGTGTCACACCAACACTGATGAAGTTGGTAGAACTCTTCAATTTCATCATCACTGAATGTAGTCCTTGGTGCAAACTTTTAATAATAATGGTATTAACTGCTCTTCCTTGTAGGTATATGAGTATTAACCTATCACAGACAGCAGTTTAGTTCAAGATAGTTATTGAAGTGTTCTTTTTGATGATGAATGTGATGCCATTCCTCTTCAATTTGTCATTCCTGTATTCCTGGCATAGTAAACCATGTAATTTTTAGATTTAAAATGGATAAACCAGTTCATTTCATCTCATTAATGCATAGAATATTGATGTTTATCTGTTCCACTATATTTTTGACAATTTTTTATTTTCCTAGATTCATATTTCATACATCACATGTGATAATCATTAATGGATGTTTGCAGCTGTTTCTCTTCATTTTGAGCTGTGCCCCATCAGCAAATGAAGGTCCTAAAAACTTAAATCTGTTCATGTCATCGCAGTCAACTCTACTTTGAGGAAGTAGCTCTTAGTATTTTTTTGGTTGCTTTCCACCTTGGGGGTTCTCATCTTCTGGAACTATATCTGAAAATATTCTAGTGCGATTCATCATTTTCAATATTCAATATTCTGTTGCTATCTGAAAGTGTTTCACTGCTATTCATAAGATTTTCAGAGGCTAAACATTCAAAAGTAGTAGCCTTTCCTTCTAAATCTCTCTTAGTCTGCGAGTTCAGTTGATACCTGTCAACCATGAGTGATGTTACTGACATTCAAAAATCGGTGGTGTACCTTCCAGCATCACAGCAACACTCAAGCCACCGCAGTGTCACAAACTGACAAGTGGTAGTACAAAGTAGAAGTTCAGCAAAAAACAACAAAAAAGTGAAAGGCACTCATTGAGATGTCTTGGCACAATATCTACAAATTGAGCGTGCATATATAGGTTTGGGCACAGTTTAGTTCTCTTTTACATAGGTGTGCTAATAATTGAAATTTACTCAGAGGCACCTAATAAAAAGAGCAACAAGATAAATCTTTATATTTTAATTTCATGTTGTTGTTAGGTGCTGTTGAATCAGTTTTGATTCATTGCGACACTATGCAGAACAGAACAAAGCACTGCTTGGTTCCACACCATCCTCACAATTGTTGTTATATTTGAGCTATTGCTGCTGCCACTGTGCCTATTCATCTTGTTAGGGGATTTCCTCTTTTTTTGCTGACCCTTCACTTAACAGGGATTGGTCCCTCCAGATGACATGTAAATAGTATGAGAGATGAAGTCTCATTATCCTGATTTCTAAGAAGTATTCCAACTGTACTTCTTCCATTTGTTAGTTCTTCTGACAGTCCATGGTACTTTTAATATTCTCTTTTTTAATATATCATCTTTAACACCACAACTCAAATACATGAATTCTTCTCTGATTGCCCTTATTCATTGCCCAACTTTGACATGCATATGGGGCTACTAAAAATACATGGGTTGATTCAAGCACACCTTAGTTCTTAAGCTGATATCTTTGTAACTGAACACTTTAAAGAAGTCTTGTGCAACAGATTTGACTATTAAAATATATCATTTGTTTATTGACTGCCGCTTGAATCAGTGTTGATTGTGGATCCTAACAACAAAATGAAGTATTTAGCTACCTCAATCTATCTACATTTAACATGATGATTTTTATTTGTCCATCTGTGAGCATTATTGTTTTATTTACATGGAGTTGCAACTCTACTGAATACTGTAGTCTTTGACATTCACAATGCCATAGCATAGAGTATCAAAGATGCAGAAACTCAAAATGACCACATAATGTCTAAACTTGCATTTGTGTGACTGCATCATATGTTTTTAACAAAAATAAGACACATTTCTAAATATAACAACTTGGTTTATTCTATTGAAATAGCCTACCGAATGAGTGTACATTACAAACCCCTGAGAAGAATGAAAAACATGACTGGAACCTCTAAACTATTGGATAACAGCTGAGCACATTAATGTTTGTAATACTGTGGTCTTCCTGAGGCTCTTTTGTTGTTAGCTGCCATTGAGTTTCCCCTGGTTCATCACCACTTGGTTTACAATGGGGCTAAATGCTGTCTGGTTCTGTGCCTCTTTCAGATCAGACCACTGTGATTGGCTGAGGTTTGGAAGTATGTCACCAGGATTTAAAACTCTATAAATTGTAAATAATATACTAATATACAATGATTCTTGTCTGTAAACATGAAAAAGTTCCAATGAATGTCCAATTGACTTCTCTTTTCCCTGTGGAACAAGTGCTTTGTCTCCATTTCCATACTTATTTAATTCTTTCTGATCTGTAAACATGTGTGTTCTTGGAGTCTCTTTACTACTTATTAAAGTATCTGCTTAGTTCTCATTTAGGAGCTCTGATAGTACAGTGGTTATGACTAGGACTGTTAATTTCAAGGTGAACAGTTCAAAGCTACCAGCCACTCCATGGGAGAAAGATGAGACTTTCTGCTCCCGTAAAGATTTATAGCCTCAGAAACTCTATGCAGGGTTGCTCTGAGTTGGAACCAACTGCACAGTACACTTCCACCACCACCACCACCACCACCAGTTCTCATTGACTTCTGGGGGAATAAAATATTTAACAGATTCCATATAAAATCACAGATAGATAACTTGACATTTTCCCTTCTTCTAAAAAAAATCTATTTTGGCATTAAACAACAAAATAACAATAGGAACAAATATTAAGTAAAGGCTGTTGAATAAGTACATTAAAGAAAAAAGAAAAATAATTACTTAAGAAGACTAGACTAAGTAAACATGAAGGGGCTGGAGAGAATACTGGACAACAGTGTACTAAATCTCTTGGTACATCAAAGAAAACATAAAAATCTATGTAATCATAAGTATCATTTAAAGAATAAAAAATGATGGGAAGAGTTTTGAAAAATAATTTCAAATACAAAAAGTTTGAGAGATAGTATCGTGCATAATTACATGGCTGCTATTCTTATCTAAAATAAGAAGAGTTCTTGCTGATAAAAAAGACTTCAGAAAGCAAACATAATTATTTGCTTAAAAATCCTTTAAAAGCTTATTAATTACAAAATATGAAGAGACTTTGTTTTAAAACCCTTAGTAAAACAAGAGCTATCACTATTAGTATTTATATTTAGCACTATACTATAAGTCTTAACCAACATATACTACACAAAATAAAAATAAATTAAAGAAAAAATGAATTAGCAAGAAGTAGAACTATTATAACCTTTGGATAATGTCATAATTTATATAGAAAACTCAAAATCAATTGAAAATAAATCACTAAAATTGATAAAATAATTTAATAATTTGCCTAGCTATGACACCAATAGCTAGTATTAAACTGTACCTCTAATTGCTAGAAATTAAAAATAGCAAATACATTAATTCATTTACTTAAAATGACGTTTCAAAACATGTGTAAGGCTGCTATTCAATTTTTCAAAAGATACCTTTGTAAAAGCTAAAGAAATGGTAAGATATGATCAGCTTGTTTTAGCATTCTAGTCTAGAGAATCAGAGGAGTCCTGGTGTGGCACTATAGGGTAAGTGCTGGACCACAAGTTTAATTTGAACTATAAATTTGTGGTTCAAACTTATCAGCCGCTCCTCAGAAACCCTATATAGGGTCACTGTGAGTTGTAACTGATTGATAACACTGACCAACAACAGAGAAACAGAATCAGTCAGATATATAGAGAAATATTTGTTAGGTATATCTGGCTTTGTATATGTAGAGAGAGGGAGACAGACAAAGACACATGCAGATTTATTTCATAGGATTGACTCGCATGATTTTTGTTATGACAAGTTCAAAGTGCATGTGTCATTGACATGCTAGACACTCCTGTGTAATGGGATTGGAAACTGGGGATGGTTTGCAAGTGCAAAATGTGTAGGACAGGCAGCAGGCTAGAGACTTCTGTAGGCTTTTCTGATCCATAGATCAGACAATGGAAACAGTACAGAGTGATAGAGAGGATTAAGTTCAGAGAATATGTCTATTTATAATTTGGAGGCAGAATACAAAATAAAGAAATCCCCTTTTCAATGTATTGATTGATTACATTACATTATATTATACTATGGAAAAGTGATTATATTTTGTTACATTATGGAACAGCAAATAGACTAGTGTTAGGCCATAACATTCAGAACCACAGTCTAGTCAAATTGACACAAAATTAGCTATCACAGTACAGTAGAGTTGTCAGTTGACCCATATTGGTCTATAGATTCAATTACATTTCAAATAACATTCTAGTGGTGCTTTTGTGGGTCTTATAAATTTTTTCTAAATTCTATATAAAAGAGTAAATGATAAATAGTAAATAAAAAAATCACTGAAGAAGAGGTAGAAAGATTTGTCCCAGCATATTTCAGGATTTATGATAAAGTTATAATAAATAAGGTAGACATAATGATTCATTGAGATACAGGATCAACAATAGCGAAAATGACCTTTGAAACAGAATAAAGAGTCAAGAAACAGACTCATTTCTTGGTAATATTTAATATATGATAGAAATGAGAAGGCAGAGAAGTGGAAGAAAGAAGAAACTATTAAATAAATAAAGCTAAGAATGGCTAATCAAAAGTGACACATAAGAGTCACACACATACGCACACACTCTAAAATAAAAACAAAGTTATCTCAAGTAGATTAAATATTTAAGCATGAATATCAAAACTGTGATAAATACTCAAGGAAGACGTTCATTGTCCAGCTTTCACATGCATAGGAGCCCTGGAAAATACCATGGTTTGCCTCATGCACACCTTAATCCTCAAAGTGAATTATTTACTCTTTAACATTTTAAAGAAGTATTTTGCAACAGATTTGCCCAAGGCAAAACATGTTTTGATTTCTTGACTACTGTTTTCATGAGCATTGATTGTGGATCCAAGTAAAATGAAATCCTTGATTGTTTCAGTATTTCTTCCATCATGATGTTCTCTACTGGTCTAGTTGTGAGGATTTTTGTTTTCTTAGTATTGAGTTGCAATCCAGTACTGACAATTATATTCTTTAATCTTCAATACATCATCATTTATTATGCATATGTTTTATTATACTTGCTGCTTATGAGAAAGAGGAAATAATTTCTCTATTTTACTCACCACTTTATCCTTGGAGACTAAAAGTTTTCATGCCTACAAAGACTACTGAATAACTGTTTGCTAAATTTCATGACAAAATAGATATATGGAAACATGTATATATGTGTTTCATATATAGGAAATTTTAGATCAGTGGTGGAAAGGATAGATGTTTTATCAACCTGTGCATATTGTGGAAAAATAAGTTGAATGTATATGAATGATGATATTAACACATTTCAGATAACATAAACATGTACACAAAAGAAGTTAAATAAAATACTATAAACTACAGCAGTATGCTTCAAAATCTTTTTTTGATAAATGTCTTTCTAATAAAACACAGACCTACAAATTATAAGCAAATGATAGTTTTAATGCATTAAAATGTAGAAATCATGCATTTGCAAAGCCATCATATGAAAAGTTTAGTGACAAATTTGAAAAACATTTGTGAAATATATACAAGATTACTTTTTTGATTAATTTATCTGAAAAAGGTATTTTAAAAATTAGGAAAATGCAAAAAAAAAACCCCACATATATATGCATTGCAGAGGAAAAAAATCAAGTAACCACTAAATAAATGAAAAGATTATCAATTTTTTAATAATTCAGAACACAAATTAAAATATACAGGATATCTTCTAATTCACAAATATTAGAAGATAAACGACATCAATTGTTACCAAGTATGTTAAAAAAAAAATGAACAGTAATATCCAATTGATGAAGCAATTAAACTCCACATCCTTTTCAGAGTACATTTTTCAAAAATTTAAGTGACAATGAATTTTCACTCAGACATTCTGCTATGAGTCAGAACCGACTCCACGGCACATCACAACAACAACAATAAGAGCTAAAAATTACAATAAGTTTAATTAGCTATACTATCTTAATTTGATGGAATATTATGCAGCCGTTAAAAAAAAGGGGGGGGTGGTTAATGAAGTGACTAGACCTCCTACTTCCCAGAGTTAATGAAGAAAAAGCAAGTTAGGAAGCATATATACAGTATATCTCCATTAACTTCACAAATATTTATACATTCATTT
>NW_006408542.1:27780748-27783012 GCF_000296735.1 Chrysochloris asiatica | reverse complement strand
TCTGCTGTGCATGGGGTCGCTATGAGTCGGTTCCGACTCGATGGCACCTGACAACAACAACAACAAAGATAATTGAAAATGATTGCAACCATATATTGACAGAAATCTGCCTGAGGTTCAAGCCGGATTCAGAAGAAGACCTAGAACAAGGGATATCATTGCTAACGTCAGACAGATCTTGGCTGAAAGCAGAGAATACCAAAGAAATGTTTACCTGTGCTTTATTGACTACACAAAGGCTTTTAATTGTGTGGCTCATCCCAAGCTAAGGACAATATTTCAGAGAACAAGTATTCTGGAACACTTACTTCTGATCATGAGGAACCTGTACAAAAACCAAGAGGCAGTTGTTTGAACAGAACAAGGGAACATCAATTGGTTTAAAATCAGGAAATGTGTGTGCCAGAGTTGTGTTTATTCACTATATTTATTCAATCTGTATGCTGAGCAAATAATCTGAAAGCAGGATTATATGAAGCTACACATGACATCAGGGTTGAAGCAAGACTCATTAAAAACTTGTGATGTGCAAATGATACAGCTTTGCTTGCTGAAAGTGAAGAGGACTTAAAATACTCACTGATAAACATCAAAGACTGCAGTCTTTGGTATGAGTTGCATATCAGTGTAAAGAAAACAAAATCCTCACCATTGGACCAATAAATAACATCATGATAAATGGAAAAAAGATTGAAGTTGTCAAATACTTCATTTTTCCTGACTCCACCATCAACACTCATGGAAACAGCAGTCAAAAAGTCAAATGATGCATTGCATTAGGCAAATCTGCAGCACAAAACCTCTTTAAAAAGTGTTGAAGAGAAAAGATGTCCACTTGAGGACTAAGGTCCTGACCCAAGCCAGGATATTTTCAATAACCTCATACGCATGCAAAAGTTGGACAACAAATAAAGAAGACTGTAAAATGATTCATTCTTTTGAGTTATGGTGTTGCAGGAGAATATTGAAAGTGCCATGGGCTGCCAAAAGAACAAACAAAGCTGTGTTGGAAGAAGTGCAGCCAGAGTGCTCCTTGGAGGCCAGGATGACCAGACTTTTTCTCTCATACCTCCGACATATTGTCATGAGGGGTCAATAACTGGAGAAAGATATGATGTTTGATAAAGGGGAGGGTTGAAAAACCATTGGGGAAAAAAGAAACAAAAACATTGGAAGACCCTCACTCAATGAGATGAATTAGCACAGTGGCAGCAGCAATGGGCTCAGGAATAGCAATAATTGTTAAGTTGGCTCAGGCCTAGGCAGTGTTTCATTCTATTGTGCATAGGGTCGGTATGAATTGGTACCAACTTGATGGCACCTAACAGCAACAGCAACAACATTAAAGGAAACCATACACATGAACCTCATCAAATGAAATACACAGGAATTAAATTGACTACTTTATATGAAGAATGATGGGAAAATTCAATATCATCAGCCAAATCAAGGTCAGAGGCTGGCTGTGGAACAGACTATCAATTGCTCCTGTGTAAAATCAGACTGAAGGTGAAGAAAATCAAAACAAGTCCATGAGAGCAAAAGTGAGATCTTGAGTGTATCTCACCTGAATTTTGGAGACAATCTCATCAACAGATTTGGTGCATTTGACAACAAAACACATTCAGCATTTTTCAATCTGAAAGAACTGAAGAAAAAAATCCAAGCCTTCACTTGAAATACTAAAGGATTCTAGGGAGAAATATTGAATGATGTAGGAAACATTAAAAGAAGATGGGAGAAATACACAGAGTCACTTTAACAAAAACACTTGTCGTGTTCAACTATTTCAAGAAGTGGCATATGATTAAGAAACAATGATACTGAAGGAATAAGTTCAACGTGTACTGAAGGCATTGGCAAATAACCAGGCTCCAGGAATGAATGTAACACAAAATGAAATATTTGAATTAATTGATGCAGCAGTCGAGGAATTCACTCATCTATGCCCAGAAATCTGGAAGACAGCTACTGGGCCAACTTATTGGAAGAGATACATATTTGTGCCCATCCCAAAGAAAGGTCACCAAACTGAATGTCACATAAAGCAAAAATTTTCTGAGGCTTATTCGAAAACAGTTGCAGCTGTACATTGTTAAGGAGCTGCCAGAAATTCAAACTGGTTTTGGAAGAGCACTTGGAACTATGGATATATATCATTGCAGATATCAGATGGATCTTAGCTGAAAGTAGAGAATACCAGAAAATGTTGACTTGTGCTTTCTTGACTATGCAAAAGCATTGTATTGTGTGGATCATAACGT
>NW_006408542.1:27774182-27780648 GCF_000296735.1 Chrysochloris asiatica | reverse complement strand
TATATCTCCATTAACTTCACAAATATTTATACATTCATTTTCATATATGTATAGAAAAAATTATTATGTAGTTTACACATGCCTGGTGTGGTGCTGTGGGTTAATCCGCCAGACTGCAAAGCCGTTTGAACTGCACGGTTGGCGGTTCAAGCTCACCAGCTGCTCCTTGGAAACCCTATACTGGGTCGCTATGCGTCGGAACCGACTCAACAGCACTTAACAACAACAACATGTATGTGCATATAAATGTGTACCAAACTGTTGAAATTAATTTTATCCAGTAGGTATGTGAAAGTGGTCAAAGTATGGCACGGGGACTTTCCCATTTTTTTTCAGTTGGAGTTTTTCCCAATGTTTCCCCAATATCTGTCTATTTTCAATGCAAAAATAAATAAAAGAATTGATTGATAAAATATCTACTGATAGCTGTACTCAAAGCATGTTTAATGAGCATAATATTCCAAATATGATTTTGAAGTACCACCACATGACCTTGAAGAGTCACTTAAGATATATATATGACCTATGTTGTCGGTGTTAGATGTGGTCGAGTCATTACTGATTCATATCAATTTATTGATCCATTTATTTACTGAGGAGTTTTGTTTCTTTACATTGAAGATGAACCCATACCAAAGGCTGTGATCTTTGACCTTCATCAGTAAGTGTTTTAAGTCCTCTTCACTTTCAGCAAGCCAGGTTATATCATCTGCATATTGCAGGCTGTTAATGAGTCTTCCTCCAATCCTGATACCAAGTTTTCCTTCATATAATCCCGTTTTTAAAATTATTTGCTCAGCATACATATAGCCCATGGAATCTCTTAATATATCATTTGCAGCCTGAAAATTCCCAGTAAATTTTCTAATCTCTTCTTCTTCATTTAAATGTAGTTTACTTAATTTCTTAATTTAATGATTTATGTGAAATTAACAAGGAAAAGAAAATGTGGTAATTTCAGATTTTCAGCAATTTTTCTTCCACAAATAAGAACTATAGTCAAACTATAGATTAGCTCTCAAATATTAGAAATCCAGTATGAGAAGATGAGTTCAGGTGATTTAAGAAATATTCCACTCAGTTTCATATTAGCAAAACTTTCACGATACCTTTACCCTTTCCATTCATATTCCAACATTCCAATGTGTCATAATGCTTTGACAGGTCTCATCTCTGCCTGAAAAAATGTCTTCAGAGTCCCTTGACATTTTACCGTCAAGATTTACATAAACAGTCACTTTAAAAAAAGGAATAGAAAAGAGAGCAGACTTTACTTAAGAGTTCTTTGAATTTTGCTTTTTGGAGATGTGAGGTGCAAATGAGAATAGCTTTCTAATTTCAAATGCTCAGGAAAATTAAAATAGTGATGCTACCAGTTCTGTTAATAAGTTTTAGGAAATGGACAGTCAATAATACATCCGAATCTGGCAGTAGTTATATGTTTTCCTTATTTCTACTTCAGCAGAAAGCTCTGCATTCACACACCCATTTTAAAAATAGAATTCTAGAAAGACATTGCATAAACAGCACTGCTTCATATCTTAAAAGATCAATAAACAGAATCTGCCTTTCAATTATCTTTTCCTTCAAATAGCACAAGATAGATTCATATCATGTTCAAACAACAGGTAGATCAAATTCTAAACTTCGCAAAGAGTCATTTAATCTTTTATACAAGTATTCTTTTTGTTTAAGTCTGTAATTTTAACTTAAAAGAAATCCTTTATAAACATCTCTTTACCTCTAAGAAAACAAAATACATTGTAATGGAAATACTAAGTGACTACTTTGTGTATACAAAATGACCTCCAATAAATTATCTACTAAAGCATAATGGAATAAAGTAGAACTATGCAACGAATCCCAAGGTTGTTGGGTTTGTTTTCATTTGAGGGGATGGTTGTCATGGAGGGTACTGAATAAATTTGACACATAAATTGCCATATTCTATAATTTAGTCAGTTGTATAAAACAGTAAATTCAAACTTAACTGGAACCATCCATTTACCCTAAGAATTTGTAATCTGTCCTGATTTTAGAAACATAAAGACTATTAGGAACTTCTTTAATAGTTGTACTATATTCTCTATAACATGATACACCCAAAATATCTAGACATAAAAGTTGAACCAAATGCCATAACTCTAATTTTGATAAATATGCAGTTTGATTCACTCTGTTACATTGGCTTTATATTTCTTCTTTCTAAATTATATTAAAGGGCTATTCTTCTTCCTTTTTTTTATAATTCTTAAGTAGTTTTGAGTCTAGGCTACATTTTACATGGTTCTAGATTTATGAAAGCATTTCTCTTTCGTTATTAGATCAGTGGCAATACACATTACATATACCATTTGTTAAAGAATGAAGATATAGGACAGCCTGTTTCGTTAAATCTTCCAGAGGCAAATAAGGCACCTAGTCAGTGGTATGCAATTTTTCCCCATGTTTTTTTTTTTTTAATATAACAACCCTTGACACATAGCCTAAGCTTAACTTATTACCGTAGAAACCTGACTTTTGTCCAGGCTAATAGCTATTCTCTCAAAGGGCTGATATGAGGACACACAACATAAAGTTAAGAAAGGCATGCATATTTTAAAAGATGATGTAGATATAATCTCATGGCATTTAATGTCACTCAAAATTCTTAGCAACCTAACCCCAACATATTTTATTAAAACTTTTGTTCCCTTTGTTTCCTTATAAATCTTTAACTGTAGACATGTTGACATCCTCAGTAATTAGTGATGAAGCCTCACCTTCAATATCAATATGTTCTGAAGTTCTTTCACTGTATATCAGAAATGCCATGTCTGCAGTTCTCTTTTTTCCTTTTTTTCTCTCTCTCTGTCTCTGTCTCTCTCTCTCTCACGCGCACACACACACACATTCTCTAAATAACCCAGACCTAGAACAAGCGTTTTGTTTGCATTTTGTTTTATAAGACTTTCATATTACCTCCAACAATTATTACTTTCTTCCTATGTGACCAAAAGCAGAATTCGGGCATATTTTGCATCACTTCAACTCGTTTTGCATGCAGAAAAAAAAAAAAAAATGGCTCTACAACACACACACACACACATACATATACAAATATCTTAAATAAAAAGATAAATGTACAGACTGTCAGAGGGTCCTGTTGTAGTGCTGAATGATAGCTAACCACAGGCTGGCTGTTCAAGCCCACTAGTCAGTCCTCCCGACCCTTATACAGGGTTGCTATGAGTCCAAAAAGACTCAATGTCATTTAACAATAACAATGCACAAAGTAGTGATGAGGGTCAATTAAGGAACTGAACATGAAATGCTTAGTAGAGTGTCTATCAGTCAGTGAGTGAGCAAGAAATGTAATCATTATCATTCCTTCACACTAATACCTATTTCTTGTCCTCTTCCCCAATATTCATCTTCCCAACCTTCTACAGAGAGACTATCATAAGTTCAATTTTCAGTTGAGTTGAGACATACCAAAATATACTTATAAGTTAAGGGTGCCTGATAGAATCTAAAATTTGTAATCCAATAAGCATGAATTCATATATAGTTTTCCTAATGTAGCTCCATTATTTGTCTCTCAGTGACTTGTGTGTTTTCATGCTTGAATCTACTCTACCAGCGTTTTAAGTACTTCTGAGTGGTTAGACACTGAAAACCTCACGAATAGCAGCAGAAAAATTGTCTAATATAATGTCAGAAGACAAGCACTTCAGGTTGCAAGGCACTCGAAGTGGCTGGGGACGAGCTGCCTACTCACAGCAAAGTTGACCTTAATGAAGTGGAAGGAGTAAAGCTTTCAGAACACAGTTGCAAATATCCATTAATAAGTGGAAAGTGGAATTCAAAGAATGAATCTAAGAAAAATGGAAATCATCAAAAATTAAATAGAACACATAAAGATCAATCCTAGGCATTGCTGTTGTTGTTGTTAAATACAGTTGAGTCAGTTCTGACTCACAGCACTCTATGAATAATAGAATGAAACACTGCACAGCCATGT
Organism: Chrysochloris asiatica; assembly: GCF_000296735.1. Classification (NCBI taxonomy): domain Eukaryota; kingdom Metazoa; phylum Chordata; class Mammalia; order Afrosoricida; family Chrysochloridae; genus Chrysochloris; species Chrysochloris asiatica. Next base: position 27,776,645 of record NW_006408542.1, on the reverse strand, counting down.
ACCATCCTTGTAATTGTTGTTATGTATGAGCCCATTTTAGATGCCACTATGTCACTCCATCTTGTTGGAAATGTTCATCTTTTTTGCTGATCCACCACTTGATAAGCATCTCCAGCAATGGTTCCCTCCTAATAACATGTCCAAAGTTCTGGAGATGAAATCTTGCCACCCTCACATCTAAAGAATATTCTGGATGTACTTCTTTAATGATAGATTTGTTTGTTCTTCTGGGAGTCCATGGTAATTTCACCAACACTATAATTCAAAACATCAATTCTTGCTTAATCATTGTCCAACTTTCACATACATAAGAGGCAATTGAAAATACAATGGCTTGAGCCAGAAACACCTTAAACCTCAAAGTGACATCTTTGCTCTTAACACTTTTAAAAGGTCTTTTGCATTATATTTGCCTAATGAAATGCATTGTTTAATTTCTTAACTGCTACTTCCATGAATGGAGTCCTGTGCTGTGCTGCAGGATAATGTGCTGAGCCTCAAGGTCAGTTTGAGCTGCAAGGTCAGCAGTTCAAACCCACTAGCCACTCCTTGGAAAACCTATACAGGATCACTATGGGTCAGAACTGACTTGACGGTACTTAATAACAACAACTTCCATGAGTGTGGGCCGTGGTTATAAACTAAGTGAAGTTTTGGAAAACATTGATCTTTTCTCAATTTATCATGATTTTATTTACTGGTCCAGTTGTGAGGATTTTTGTTTTCTTTAAATTGAAATACAATCCATACTGAAGGTTGTCATCTTTAGTCTTCATCAGTATTTTAAGTCTCCTTCAGTTCCAACAAGCAAGATTGTATTATCTACAAATCCTAGATTATTACTTCCTCCAATTATTAGACTTCCTCCAATTATTATTACTTCCTCCAATTATTCCTCTATTATTAGACTCCCTCCAATCTTGATGCAACATTCTTCTTCATAAAATTCAGCTACTCAGGATTATTAAATATGGTGAAAGGATACAACCCTCTAAGATAACCTTTCTTGATTTTATACCATTCAGTAGTCCCCTTACTCTGTTCTAACAACTGCCTCTTGGGTTATGTATAAATTCTTCTTGAATACAATAAAATGTTTTGTAATAACCATTCTTCACAATGTTATGATCTGCCCAGTGTTATGATCTGCATAGTCAAGAAAGCATAAGTAAACATTTTCAGGTATTCTCTGCTTTCAGCCAAGATCCATCTGAAGCAAGCAATGATATCCCTCATTCCATGTCCTTGTCTGAATCTGGCTTGAGTGTCTAGCAGCAATCTGTTGATGGACTGCTGCAATTATTTTTTAATAATTTTTGGGAAAAAAATTACTTGCATGTGATATTAATGATATTGTTTGATGATATTCACATTCAGTTGGGTTACCTCACTTTGGAATAAGTACAAAAGTGGATGTCTTTAAATCAGTCATCCAGATAGATGTCCTCCAAATTTCTAGGCATCAGTGAATGAGTACTTCCAGTGCTGCTTCAATTTATTGAAGCATTTCCATTTGTAATCCACCAATTCCTGAAGCCTTGTGTATTTGCCAATTCCTTCGGTGCAGGTTAGACTTCTTCCTTCTGTTACAACAGTTCTTGTTCATAAGCTGTGTCTTGACATGAGCAATGAAAAGTTCTTTTTGGTACATCTTTTGAAGCTCCTGCAACATTTTTTTATTATGCCCATTTAATTTTCAATAATACAACTCTAGCCTCAAATACTTTTTTTCTCTAGTTCTTTCAGCTTATAAAATGCTAAGTATTTTGTTCCCTTTTGTTTTTTTTTCTATCTGTGGGACTTTGTACATATCATTCTAATACTTACCTTACCTTTTCAAACTGCCCTTTGAAATGTTCTGTTCCAACGTTCTGTTTTACTTCCTTACTTCTACTATTCACTTTAGCTACTCTAAGCTCAGAGTCTCTTCTACCATTGTTATTTCTTCTTATATTTTATTATGAATTGAGTGAATGTTTACAGTCAAGATCCTCAGTTTTACATTAAACAAATCATACAGTTTGCTTAATGTCAATTATTGTAACCCCTTCCAGAATACAACAGTCATCCTGCTTCCTCTCTGTGGTTCCTATTTCTATTCCACCCACATTCTCAGCCCTTCTCAACTTTGTCTTAAAGCAAATGTTGTCATCCTTTTGATTTTGAAAGATTGATCAGTCCATGATGAGCATTACTTTCTAATGTTTGTGTTATGAGATTGGATTCCTTTCTAGACCTGAAGAGTAGTTACGGCCATAGACTCAGGTTCCACCAGTCCCTTTTTGATCAGTAAACCCAGTCTGTGGGATACCGGAAGCACCCATTTATTTATGCTAAGAAATTTGGAAGACAACTACCTAGATAACTGACTGGAAGAGATCCATATTTGTTCCCATTCCAAAGAGATTGGCCCAACAGAATACAGAAATCATTGGATAACATTAATATCTCATGCAAGTAAAA
>NW_006408542.1:27757048-27771652 GCF_000296735.1 Chrysochloris asiatica | reverse complement strand
CAATAACCTCATACGCATGCAAAAGTTGGACAACAAATAAAGAAGACTGTAAAATGATTCATTCTTTTGAGTTATGGTGTTGCAGGAGAATATTGAAAGTGCCATGGGCTGCCAAAAGAACAAACAAAGCTGTGTTGGAAGAAGTGCAGCCAGAGTGCTCCTTGGAGGCCAGGATGACCAGACTTTTTCTCTCATACCTCCGACATATTGTCATGAGGGGTCAATAACTGGAGAAAGATATGATGTTTGATAAAGGGGAGGGTTGAAAAACCATTGGGGAAAAAAGAAAAAAAAAACATTGGAAGACCCTCACTCAATGAGATGAATTAGCACAGTGGCAGCAGCAATGGGCTCAGGAATAGCAATAATTGCTAAGTTGGCTCAGGCCTAGGCAGTGTTTCATTCTATTGTGCATAGGGTCGCTATGAATTGGTACCAACTTGATGGCACCTAACCGCAACAGCAACAACATTAAAGGAAACTATACACATGAACCTCATCAAATGAAATACACAGGAATTAAATTGACTATATGAAGAATGATGGGAAAATTCAATATCATCAGCCAAATCAAGGTCAGAGGCTGGCTGTGGAACAGACTATCAATTGCTCCTGTGTAAAATCAGACTGAAGGTGAAGAAAATCAAAACAAGTCCATGAGAGCAAAAGTGAGATCTTGAGTGTATCTCACCTGAATTTTGGAGACAATCTCATCAACAGATTTGGTGCATTTGACAACAAAACACATTCAGCATTTTTCAATCTGAAAGAACTGAAGAAAAAAATCCAAGCCTTCACTTGAAATACTAAAGGATTCTAGGGAGAAATATTGAATGATGTAGGAAACATTAAAAGAAGATGGGAGAAATACACAGAGTCACTTTAACAAAAACACTTGTCGTGTTCAACTATTTCAAGAAGTGGCATATGATTAAGAAACAATGATACTGAAGGAATAAGTTCAACGTGTACTGAAGGCATTGGCAAATAACCAGGCTCCAGGAATGAATGTAACACAAAATGAAATATTTGAATTAATTGATGCAGCAGTCGAGGAATTCACTCATCTATGCCCAGAAATCTGGAAGACAGCTACTGGGCCAACTTATTGGAAGAGATACATATTTGTGCCCATCCCAAAGAAAGGTCACCAAACTGAATGTCACATAAAGCAAAAATTTTCTGAGGCTTATTCGAAAACAGTTGCAGCTGTACATTGTTAAGGAGCTGCCAGAAATTCAAACTGGTTTTGGAAGAGCACTTGGAACTATGGATATATATCATTGCAGATATCAGATGGATCTTAGCTGAAAGTAGAGAATACCAGAAAATGTTGACTTGTGCTTTCTTGACTATGCAAAAGCATTGTATTGTGTGGATCATAACGTTGTGAGTAATTGGTATTCCAGAACATTTGGTTGTGATAATGAGGAACCGGTTGTTGTTATTAAGTGTTGTTGAATCAGTTCCAACTCATAGTGACCTTGGATAGAGTGCCTAAGAAGTGATTAGTGAATTTGAACCACCAACCTTAAGGTCCAAACTTTGTGGTTTTATCAGACAGTGCCACACCTGGAACCTAATGAGGAACCTGTACATAACTCAAAATATAGCCCTTCAAATGGAACAAGGGGATATTGAATGATTTAAAATCAAGAATAGGGTGCGCAGAATTGCATAATTTATCTATATGTATTCAATCTATATGCTGAGCAAATTATCCAAAAAACTGATTAGAGGACGAAGAAGGTGACATCCGGATTGGAGGAAGCAGCATTAGTAGTCTGCGATATACAGGTATCAATGTGAAGAGGACTTAATATACTCATGATGAAGATTGAAAACTATGTCCTTCGGATGAATTGTACCTCAGTGTAAAGAAACCAACAATTGTCATAACTGAACTAATAAACATCATTATCATAAAAGGAGAAAAAAAAAATAAAGTTATCCAAACTTCATTGACTTGAATCCACAGTCAACAGTTATGGAAGCAGCAGTCAAGGAGACCAAACAACATATTGCATTAGGCAAACCTGCTGCAAATTTGTAAAGAGCAAACATGTCAGTTTGAGGACTAAGGTGCATCTGACCCAAGTCATGGTATTTTCAATAGCTTCTTATGCATGTGATAGTTGGACAATGAATAAGGAATCCATAGAAGAATTGCAATACTTGAATTTTGGTATTTTTGAAGAATATTGGAAGTATCGTGGACTGCTGGAAGAACAAGCAAATTTATCCTAAAAGTAGCACTGCCAACATACTCTTTGGAAGTGAGGATGGAAACAATTTTTCTCCTAATTTGGACATCTTTTCAGTAAGGACTAGTCCCTGTAGAGGGCAATCATGCATGGTAAAAGTACAAGGTCAAGAAAAAGAAAAAGAACCTCACTGAGCGATGGACACATTGGAAGCAACAACAGACTCAAATGTAACAACAGTTTGAGGACAGAACAGGACCAGACATTGTTTTGTTCTGTCATGATTAGGGCCACTTTGAGTTTGAACCCACTTGAAGGCACCTAACAACAACAACAAAAATGTTAGCTACCCTCATTTTCTTATTTTGTTACTTCAATTGCATTGTAATCACTTTAGAAATTGAAGTCTCTTCAGGGATTATAATCTCTTCAGGGAGTATGATAATTTTTATGCAGTAGAAAGAAAATTATACTTTTGGTGAGACTGAACATGCTTTATCAACAATTACTTCAATCTTTTAAGTATCCATACCATTCTTGTCAACTAGGTTAAGACAACAATACAATAAATAAATGAGAAAAGTAACATTTAATCAGATCTTAGAGTATTATGTTTAGTAGTTGACAGTAGGGAACTTTAGTTAAATAAATATATATATATCTTGCTGTCTCATTTTTTTCTCAGTACTTTGCTCAAGTAAGGAGACTTTTTAACAAGATGTTCTCCTTAGGAGTCCATTGATCACCCTGAATACTAAATTGAGTTTTATGCATAGTCTCCAATTCTTTTGAAATAAAGTTAGGACCCAAATTTTCTTTAAAAATGAAGAGATATTGTTGCTTTTGATATTTTATTTTCCTTATATGAGAAAATTTATCTAAATATGAAAACTTTATAAAATCATTGCTATAGAAAGTTTTGTGAATTTATCAGTCATTGATGATTAGTTCTTTACAAATTTAAGAACTATTACTGCCATATTGTAATACTGAAGAGAAGGCCAATATAAGTATACATAGGAACTGTAATGATTTATATAGAGAAAGACAAATTATGTCTCCTTAGTATACTTAGTAGATCATCTCTAGTTATGAACATTTATGACTTTTATTATAAATTATCAAGGGAGACATTATTTACTTAATATTGATTACTTAGGCTTTCGATTGGATCATGACAAAGTATGGACAGCATTGTGAAGTATGAGTATACTGGAACATTTAATTGTGTTCATGAGGAACCTGTACATGGACCAAGAGGGAGCTGTTCAAACAGAACATAGAACACTGAATGGTTTAAAATTAGGAAAGATGTGCGACAGGGTTGTATTCTTTCACCATAGTTTTCAACCTGTATGCTGAGCAAATAATCTGAGAAGCTGGGCTAGATGAAGAAAATCATGGCATCAGGATTGGTGGAAGACTCATTAACAACCTCTGATATGCAGATGATACAACATTGCTTGCTGAAAGTAACAAGGACTTAGTGACAAAGACCACAGCCTTAGGTATGGATTGCATATCAATGTAAATAAACAAAAATCCTCACCATTGGACCAATAAACAACATTTTTATCAATAAAGAAAATATTGAAGTTGTCAAAAAGACTTCATTTTTCTTAGATAAACCTCCATTTTTTTCTTCCCACATAGTGGCTCACCGGATTAAACAGCTGAGCTTTAAGTTCGCAGCCAAGCACCTACCATTGTGCCATCAAGCCTCCCTGTAATTGCCATAGTAATCTTTATTTTGCTAAAGAGCCCCTCAATTTTCCTCTTGTTCAAGAATATTTATTATAGCTTTCCACCACACATCTATCAGTTTGTTTTTTTCTGTGATGATGTATATGTTTCTATTATGTTGAAAGTTATGCTACTGCTTTTTCACATACCAGCAGGATCATCAATGATGGACAGGTTTACTAGGACCCAAGTTCCTACTAACATTTTCCTCAATATCCTAATCATCCTAAGGTGGTTTCTATCTTTAAGAGAACTCACATGTTCCAAGATGGTGACTGTACCTTCTGCCAAAATAACCACTTCACAAGTACTCAGAGATAGGAGGAAAGGACCTTAATTGAATCCCTTTAAGGAACAATTTATTAGAAACATCACATAACATTTTTCCTTTGTATTTCATTGACCAGCACTTCGTCAAATGGATATCCCTGACATTTCAGGAAGACAAAAATAACATTCTAGCTTGATGCAGTGCTACTATAATTTTTTTTTTTTTTAAGTATCTATTCTAAGACAGCCTAGGAAAAAAAAAGGCTGGTAATATACTTCTGAATATTACCAAAGAAAAACATATTATCAAAACTAAATATTGCTCCATAAAGTGCTGGAAAAAAACACCCCCTACATAAAAAGGCACTCAAAATACACAATGGCTACAACCATAGGCTCAAGCATAGCAATGATTGTGAAGCTGGTATGGGACTGGGCAACATTTCAGTCTATTGTACATGGGGTTATTATGAATCTGAGTTGGTTCAAGTGCAACGACCAACAACAGTATTAGAGCTTTGCATGTTACCTTCATTTTAGGTGGCCAATGTCTAAGTTATCTGTCCCTATCAACCCTGTATACAGAGGAGAGAGCATTGATACTTGATGTGAAGACTCCTTCCCTCTAACTTGGTATTTTAAGCTATTACATCTGTAGTATAGGTTGAGTTCATGAAACTATAGCTATTTACACTTGTGTCCTTAATCAAAACATTTTTTTTTTTATCTTCATCTAGTCTAGTTCTGATCATCAAGCCATCGAGGCTAGGTCAAATGGGTACTATCTACAAGTTTTGGCATTCTTGTGCATCTCCCCTTACTTCATATCAGCTGAATGCTTCACTCTAAACTCTAGCCCTCCCTAACTATGTCTTTGTCTATGGGCTCAGAAGTCTCCAGGTGTCACCATGCTCAGACCAACCAGCCATTCCACTTATCTGTCTCATCTCCAAGTTAACGGCAGTCTATGGAATGTTATACACAGTTTTGTTTTGTTTTGTTTTAAAGATATTTGATGGTTACAAGAGATTGGAGAAGGAGGGGGTCAGGCAGAAAATCACTAACTAGATAATAGATGTGGTAGCTTAGGTTTTGTGTACATTTTACTGGATAGGATACTCAGTGGTTTGTCAGTTGAGATGTAGTTATCCTCATTGTGAGATCTAATATACTCAACTCTATAATTAGATCAGATCTGAGCAGTCAATCACTTGAAAATAAGTTTCCTCAGGGTTTTGACCTGCTTCCAATATATTAGACACTGAAACACTCAGAAAACTTACTGACTCTCTACTGAGTCTGGATCTTGAATCTGGCTCATCCTGTCACCTCCAAGTCTTTGAGCTCACCCACCTCTACAACTATATATGCCATTTCCTTGGTATGCTTTTGTTAGGTGCTGTCAAGTTACTATGACTCATAGTAACCCTATACACAACAGAACAAAACACTGACTGGTCCTGAGCTATCCTCACAATTGTTGTTATGCTTAATCACAGGGCCGCTACCACTTTGCAAATCCATCTCATTGGGGTTATGCCTCTTTTTCACTGACCCTCCAATTTACCAGGCAGGATTCTCTCCCCAGGAAATATCCCCTCCAGATAACATGTCTGAACTATGAGAGACAAAGTCTTGCCATCCTGGCTTCTAAGGAGCATTCTGGTTGTACTTCTTCTGACACAGATTTGTGTGTTCTTCTGGTGATTGTTGTTAAGTGCTGTTAAGTGTGTTGTTAAGTGTTGTTAAGTCGAGTCGGTTCCGACCCATAGTGACCCTGTATAGGGTTTCCAAGGAGCAGCTGGTGAGCTTCAACTGCCAACCTTGCAGTTCAAACAGCTTTGCAGTCTGGCACATTAATCCACAGTGCCACACCAGGACTCTGTTCTTCTGGTAGTCCATAGTAATTTAATATTATTCTCCAACACCATAACTCAAATGCATCAATTCTTCCGAAGTCATCCTTATCCATTGTCCAACTATCCCATGCATATGAGGTGAATGAAAACATCACAGCTTCTGTTTTGGAGCACCTTAGCCCTTAAACTAATATATTTGTTTTTGAACACTATAAAAAGGTCTTGGGCAATAGCTTTGCCTAATGCAATACATTGTTTCATCTCTTCACTGCTGTTACCATGAGGGTTCATTGTGAATTCAAGCAAAATGGTGTCTTTGACAGCTTCAGTCTTTTCTCAATTTATCATGATATTACTTATAGATCCAGTTGTGAGGATTTTAGTTTTCTTTACATTGAGGTGCAATTCATACTGAAAACTATGATCTTTGATCTTCATCAGTATTTTAAGTCCTCTTCACTTCTAGCAAGCAAGGTTGTATCATCTGCATATCAAGGTTGTCAATGAGTCTTCCTTGGATATAATCCAGTTTCTTGGATCACTTTCTCAGCATACAAATTGAATAAGTATGGTGAAAGAATATAACTCTGGCACATATCTTTACTAATTTTAAAGCATTCAGCATTCCCTTATTCTAGTTAAATGACTGCCTCTTGGTCTATACACAGGTTCCTCATGAGCACAATTAATTGTTCTGGAATACCGTTTCTTCACAGTGTTGTCTATAGCTTGTCATGATCCATATAGTCAAAAGCCTTTGTATAAACAATACACCATAAGTGAACATCTTTCTTAAGATGTTCTTAAAAGAATTTTTCTTTTAGCGAAGATACATATGGCACCAGCAGTGTTTTACCTAATTCTATGACCTCCTTTAAATGAGACTTGAACCTCTGTTAGTTCCCTGTTTATGTACTGTTAGAATTATTTTAAAATTATGTTCAGAAAAATTTTAATTGCATGCAATATTAATGATATTGTTCAATGATTTCCACAGTCCACTGGGTCACCTCTCTTTGGAATGGGCACAAATACGAATCTCTTCCAGTGTGTAGTCCAGGTAACTCTCTTCAAATTTTTTTGGCATAGAAGAGTGAGTGCCTCCAGTACTACATCAGTTTGTCGAAAGATTTCAGTTTGCATTCCATCAATTCCCAGAGCATTGTTCTTTGCAAATGTCTTGAATTTTAGATGAACTAAAAGTTATTATTAAGTAAGTTTCCAAGATATTGGCCTTGAAAACTGACCAAAATTTAATGAAATAAGTCAACAATCTGCCTTCAAATTGATTTTGACTAAAAAATTGACACCATGTTTTCAAAGTTAAGCTATTCTCTGGAATTTTCTCTGCTGTAATCTTTACAAGAGCACATCCCCAGTAATTTCTTTTACAATTTCACTTGGTGGGTTAGAACCACCAACTTTCAGGTTAGTAGATGAGTTCTAACTATTTGTACCACCCAGGGAGATGTGTTTGATGTTTTATTGTTGATGTTAGGTGTCTTTCAGTTTTTCTGACTCATTGTTACCCTATGTACAACAGAAACACTGCTCAGTCCTGTCCATCTTCACAATTGTTGCTATGTTTGAGTCCATTATTGCTACCGCCATATCAATCAGTTTCATTGGGCATCTTCTTCTTTCAGAATGACCCTCTACATTATCAAGCATGATGTCCTTCTCCAGGGACTGATCCTTCCTGATCACATGCCCAAAGTATAAAAAACGAAGTCTCACCATGCTTGTTTCTAAGGAGCGCTCTTATTGTACTTCTTCCAAGACAGGTTCGTTGGTTCTTCTGGCAGGCCATAGTACTTTCAATATTCTTTTCTAGCATCATAATTCAAAGGGCATCAATTCTTCTACAGCTTTCCTTATTCATTTTCCAACTTTCATCATGGGTTGGGTCAGGAGCACCTTAGTCCTCAAAGTGACTTCTTCGCTCTTTTATACTTTAAAGAGGCCTTTTGCAGCAGATTTGCCTAATGCAATACACCATGAATGCTCCCATGATTGCAGATTATGGACTCAAGTAAAATGAATATTTGACAACTTGAATCTTTTCTCCATTTATTATGATTTATTTATCCTTCCAATTGTGAGGATTTTCATTTTTTTTACTTTGATGGATCAGACTGTGGAAAACATACATAAAGCTTGGGATTTTGAATTAATCTTGGTAGCATTGAATAGGCCTCTAATTCATGGCTGCATCTTGCAAAATAGAACAAATAGCTGCTGGTTCCTTCACTATCCCCATTATCATGATTTTTCAAAGTAAGTCACAGACTTTTCTTCCTAGCTTGTTAGTTTGGAAGCTACACCGAAATCTGTCTAGCATTATAACAACACTGAAAATTGGGTTGCACATACAATGCATTGGCTGGTAATTAAACCTAGATTTAATTCTGGCAAGGAGAAGTCTACAACAACATTAAAGCTGTTTCTGTGGTTAAGAACTATCAAGTCAGTTCTGACTCATAGCAATCTGTATAGGGTTTCAAAGGAGCGGCTGGTGGGCTTGAACCACTAACTTTGTTGTTAGCAACTCAGTGTTTATCCTAGAGTTTCACACCATTTTCTAGAAGTATGTTATTTTCTTGGAGACTTTTACATGCTATCTCATCTGAACCACCTCTGAGCCTTCTTCTAATGGATCATCAGGCTTAGAATGAGTTCATCATTATTTATATCCACAAAATGCCTGGACAAAATGCTTTCTATCTCAAATGATAATCACTTCACCTGTTATTAAATGTAAATATGTAAAATGGTCCAGAACATCGATGAGAAATATATGTGAAGTATATGTGTTTTCATTTTTTCTTGGCATACAGTATGCAGCAATAGTGAATCTAATAGAACATTTCTTTAAAAATCCCCTGTTTCTTATATTAAGGAGCTCTGGTAGCATAGTGGTTAAGAATCAGACTGCGAACCGCAGGATCAGCAGTTCGAAACTACCAGCTGTTCCGCTGGAGAGAGATGAAGCGTTCTGCTCCCATAAATATTGACAGCCTCAGAAACCCTGTACAGGGTTGCTATGAGTCGGAACCGACTCCACAGCACATAACAACAACAACAACAACTTATATTAAATATCAACTTGATTTTATTTCCTTTTTTCTGACAATAAAGTCTCTTTTACTAAATTTCCTTATTTTTTATCAAAACTGGGAAAGCACCTGAACTGCTTCCATCCATTCTATCACTGCATTCTAATCCTATGACTGGATATAGAAATCTCCTGGGGAGACACCAATGTTTCCTATAAAAATAGCAGGACTAGAACATCCTTTAGCACCATCAAGAGAAATGTTTTCTAAAGGGTCCTATGAAGAATCACCAATCATTAATCTGAGAGCACAGTATAACATCAGAACTTCTGATAATTATTGCCTTTGGTGAATTAATAGCCACAATTAAAAGAGAACTTAAGGAGTTCATTGCTGCTTTTCCAAAGAATTTTGTATCTGTTTTTCTCTTTAATATTTTTGCTGACTTCAGTTGAGATCGCTTTAAGATTTTCTGCATAACTTAACCTCTGTGACTTTTATTTCCCTGTGGTCCTGAAAATTCCTAGTTTTCATATGAAGGTGATTCAACTGAGAATAGGTCATAGTCTATATCAAGTGAGCCTGCCATAACGTCAAGGTCATTAGACCCAATAGGAAATTCTAATAAATAACATATCCAAGTTTAATGCTATAGATATGCCATTTTCATTATTGGGATTATCTGAGTAGTTCAAGACCTTGAGATCTGTCATCATCTGTTCCAAGGCAACCAACAGACAGGGAAGTAAGAACCAGGTTAGAGCAAGTCATTGCATTTCATAGTTTGAAGGCAAAATATATAAGTACTGTATGACAGAGAGTGAATAGTTTGTGGCAAACACCCAGAGACAAATGTATCTGCTACTTTACCTACACAGATAAATTATATGACTATCCTTGAAACCGTTGTTAAATAATGGAAACCTTCTGTATTTTTTTATTCCCAAACAAATGAAAATATCTGTTGGTCAAATAGGATACACTTACATATAATAAAGTCAATAAATATTGTGAGACTTTTAAATAAATAAAATGTTTGAAATTAAGAGTTATAGGTAGAATTTGAGGCTTCAGCTTTAAAATTCTTGATTTTGTTTACTTGTTCAAGATCATGAAACTTCTTCATGCTCACATATGAAATATTATTCTTTTTAAACAATTTATGCCATGATTGTCAGACACTTTTACATATATTAATCTAGAAGATTGAGAGTAGCCTGACATTTTCAAAACATCTGCTATAATTCTTGATTTTAAACACAACTTAAATAAGGAATAACTTAAACTTAGAATTATTGCTAAAATATCTATAATTATATTATATATTATCAGGACATAATTATGTGTTCACTTGTTAATGTGCAGTTCACTATTATTTCTGAGATTCATCTGAGTTCCATCTAATATCTCAATATATGTTGTTTTTATTAGGTGTCATGGAGTTGGTTCTGACTCAGAGCACTCTTAGGCCAAACGTAACAAAACAGTGCCTGGTTCTGGACCTTCCTCACAATCATTGCCAAGCTTGAGCCCATTGCTGCTGTCACTGTGCCAACCCATCCGTTTGGGTGTCTTCCTCTTTTTGCTGACTCTCCACTTTAGCAAGCATGGTGTCCTTTTCTAGGAATTGGCTCCTTCTGATGATATGTCCAAGGTATGAGAGGAAAAAGTCTTGCCATCCTGGCTTTAAAGAAGGTGTCTGGCTATTCTTCTTTCAAAACAAATTTGATCTTTTAGCAATCCGTGGTACTTTTATTATTCTTCTCAAGCACCATAATTCCAATGCATAAATTATTCTATGGTCTTCCTTATTCATTGTATAACTTCCATATGCATATGAAGCTATTGAATATGCCATGGCTTGGGTCAGGCACACCTTAGTCCTCACATTGTTTACTTTGCTATTGAGCACAATAAAGAGGCCTTGTGCAGCAGATTTGCCTAATGCAATATGGAGTTCTGCTTCTTGACTGCTGCTTCCATGAGTGTTGAATAGTTGATCTTAGTAAAATGAAGTCTATGACAAAACTTCAACCTTTTCTTCATTGGTCATGATATTACATACTGGTCCAGTAGTGAGGATTTGTGTTTTCTTTACACTGTGGTGCAACCCATACTAATACTTTGATATTCATCAGTAAGGTTTTTTTAAAAGTCTATTCAGTTTCAACAAGCGAGGTTATATTATCTACAGGTCATAGGAGGTTAATGAGTTTTCCTCGAACACTGATGCCATGTTCTTCTGCATATATAATCCAGTTTATTGGATTATTTGCTCAGCATACAAGTTGAATAAGTATAGTGAAAGAATACAACCCTGGCACATACGATTTCTGATTTTAAGCCATTCAGTGTCCCCTTCTTCCATCAAATGATTACTTAGTGGCCTATGCACATCTTCCTAATGAGTACGTTTAAGTGCCCCAGATACTCTTTCTCAGCTATTTTGTTTGTAGCTTGTCATGATCTGCACAGTCAAAAGTCTTTGCATAGTCAATAAACCTCAGGTAAACATCTTCTGGTAGTCTCTGCTTTCATCCAGGATCTGTCTGATGCCAGCAATATCATTCTTTCATTATCAGTCCTCATCTGACTCCATCTTGAACCTCTGGCAATTCCTTGTAAATGCACTGTTGCAGCCATTTTTCAATTAGCTTTAGCAAAACTTTACTTGCATGTGATATTAATGATATTATCTGATGATTTTAACGTTCTGTTGAGTCTCCTGTGTTGGGAATGTGTACACATATAGGTCTCTTCTAATCACTTTGCTAGGTAGCTATCTTCCAAATTTCTTGGTATAGATGAGTGAGTGACTCAAGCGATATGTCAGTTTGTTGAAAGATTTCAATTTGTATTCCTTCAATTCCTGGAGCCGTGTTCTTTGCCAGTGACTTCAGTGTAGCCTGGATTTCTTCCTTCAGTATCATTGGCACCTGACCATATGCTACCTGGTGAAATGGTTGAACAGTAACCATTTTTTTTTTTTTTATAAAGTGACTCGGTGTATTGCTCCTATCTTTGTTTGATTCTTTCTGCATTATTCAATATTTTGCCCATAAAATGGTCAATATTGAAAGTTGAGGCTTGAATTTTTTTCTTCAGTTCTTTCAGCTTGAAATGGTGAATGTGTTCTTCCTTTTTGGTTTCTAACTCTAGGTCTTTGCACATTTCATTATAATGCCTGTCTTCTTGAGCTGCCTTTTTGAAATTTTCAATCTCACTCTTTTACTTCCTCATTTTTTCTATTTGCTTGAGCATCTCAACATGGTAGAGCAAATAGTAGAGTCTCTTCTGACATCCATTTTGATGCTTACCTTCTTTCTTGTCCTCTTAGTGACCTTTTGCTTTCTTCCTGTATGATGTTCTTGGTGTCATCCCACAACTTTTCTGGTCTTAGGTAATTAGTGTCTAATACACCACATCTATTCTTGAGAGGATCTCTAAATTCAGGTGGAATATGTTCAATCAAATTTTGGCTCTCATGGAATGTTCTAATTTTCTTCAGATTCAGCATGAACTTGCATTTGGATAATTTAAGGTCTGTTCCACAATCTGCACTTGGCCTTGTTTTGACTGATGATAAGGAGCTCTTCCACCATTCTTTCCCACATGTAGTCCATTTGATATCTCTGTTTTCCATACAGTGAGGTTCATGTGTATATCCATGTCTATGTTATTTGAAAAAAGGTATTTGCAATGAACAATCATTGGTGTTGTGAAATTCTATCATGTAATCTCCAGCATTGTTTCTATCACTAACACGGTATTTTCCAACAACTGATCCTTCTTCTTTGTTACCAACTTTTGCATTCCAAACATCAGTAATTGTCAATGCATCTTGATTGCATGTTTGATCAATTTCAGACTGAAGAAGTTGGTAGAAATCTTCAATGTCATCATCACTGGCTTTAGTGGTTGGTATGTAAATTTGAATAATAATGGTATTACCTAGTCTTTCTTGTAGGGGTATGGATCTTACCATATGACAGACAGCATTATACTTCACAATAGATCTTGAGATTGAGAAGCCAGGAGAAGAGTATGTGACTCTCAAATTTGAACCTGTGCTATTAGAAACTGAACAACAGGCTGCTATAAACCAAGCACATCAGCTTTGCTAAACAACTCAACTAAAGTAACCAAAAGAAAAAGAACTGTAAAAGAAGAAAATGCTTCCTGTTAACAAAATGCACAAGGCAGCGATGGGCAAAAACCTCAGAAGATTCCAGTTCTTCCACTACCAGCAAAACTGCCACCAGTTAAGCTGGTTCATCATGACATTGTGCAGGCCTGGTGCCAAATATTAAAACTGAGCACAAAAGAGCAGAAATGCTTACTCAAGTCAGCAAAGGAAACCCAGGGGTCCAGACACAGTTACAAAATGAATCAAATGTGAACAAGTGGAAAACACTTCTGAAGACTGAGAAAAGGACTATCAGTTCTGAGAAGACTGATTCTCCTGAAGTGGCTCCTCCCACTGATGAGGAGAGGGTGCCTGCTCTTGAATGTACTCTCCTGGTGAGAGTAAATACAGTTTTGGTGGCTACTTCATCCCAAGAGGCTGTGTTGGCTTCCTGGACAAGAGCTGCAGGCAGGGCTGGGAAGATGGAGGCAGTGGAATTACCACAAGAGACTTGTGGTGTGACGTGGTATGTAGTACAAGAAGTCTACCAGCAAACACAGATGGTTGGGTTCAACTACAATTTCACGCCAGACAAGTCTGGGTTCCTGAAAAGTCAGGGAGAGTGTGCACTCTCCTCTTGTTACCAGCCTGCAATTTTCCACCTCTGTACCTGGAGGACAATATGTTGTGCCCCAAATGTGTCCAGAGGAAAAAGGTGTAAATGAAAAGCCTCCAGTGAGACTACAATAACTGGGGAAAAGGCACTTACTCCCATATTGCAATGAATCATTGACAGGTTACATGAAAGGACTCCGTGGCACCACTGCCCCTCCTATATTCCTGTTAGTTGTGTGCACAGAGTGGTGGATTCAATCTGAACCTCGGAGGTCACCCTCTCCCACCCATCTTGCTTGCTGCTTGCTTCCTGAGTTGGGATACAGAAGATGCTGATTTTTTTAAATTGGGAAAACTTCACAAACTACCATTTCAGCTAATAAAATGAAAACGTTTATAATATCCTTATGAACTACAAATGACATCAACAGCTCTTTTCAATAGGAATTTCTTAAGCTGGATATTGTGAAGGGGAACTGAGTGAAGAATATGAAGATCACTGAAGCTTCAGCAGTATTTTTCTCAGACTATGACTCACTGGAGGAGCTGCTCCTTTTTAATTGCAAGTTTAGTGACTTTAGACTAGTGATTTCATCATCAGTAAGCCAAAGGAAAAGCAATTACTCAGTCTTTCCCCTTCCTGTTCCACCTTCCCGCCAAAATATAGTATTCTTATCATAGAAACCACTTTTCTAAGATTTCTGTGATTTTCTTTTTCCTAAAGTTTCTGT
>NW_006408542.1:27740480-27756624 GCF_000296735.1 Chrysochloris asiatica | reverse complement strand
GCCATTCTTTTTCAATTTGTCATTTCTTGCAACCATGTGATTGTCAGATTTAAAATGGAAGCTACCATTAAATTTCATCTCACTTATGTCTAGGATAGCTATATTTATGGGTTCCATGTCATTTTGACAACTTAAAATTTTCCTAGATTCATGCTTCATACATTCCAGGTTCCAATTTTTAATGGATGTTAACAACTGTTTCTCTTTATTTTGAGGGGTCTCCAAAGCTTTTGATTGCCCCAAAAGCTTACTCCATTTGCATCATCATGGTCAACTCTACTTTGATGAGGCAGCTCTTCCCCATTCTTATCTTCACTGCCTTCCAACCTGAGAGGCTCATCTTGTACTATTAACTGAAAATATTCTCACGCTATTTACCCTGTTTCAATACTGAATATTCCGGTACTAGCTGACAGTATTCCATTGCTATTCTTAAGGTTTTCAGTGATTAAACATTCAGAAGTAGTCTTCCACTCCTTCCATGTATGTCTTAGTCTGGAATCTCAGCTAAATCCTGTCCACCAGAGGTGTACCCTACTGGTATTTAAAATACTGGTGGCATAGCTTCCAGCATCACAGCAACACACAATCCACCACAGTAAGACAAACTGGTCAACAAGGGGTGGTTATATTGATACAGTTTGTTGACTTGTATCATTTTGGGGAATATAACTTCACAGGAATGATTTTTTTTTTTTTTTGTTAAAGACCATGTTAAGTAGCATTTATAAATCTCAGTCTACCATCTCAGGCATGCAAAACATTTTTTTGTGTGTATGAAATCTTCATCTATCTTCAGTAGTTGCATACAGGCTTACTTCAGAGATATTGTAGATTCAGTTGTAGACTATTACAATGAAGCAAATATCTTAATAAAATGAATCACGTATTTTTTGTTGTTGTTTCCCAGTGCATATAACAATTATTTTTACACTATACATAGTGTATAAAGTATGCAATAGCTATATGAAAAAGATGGAAATATTGTGAGAATCACCAAAGTGTGATACAGAGACATGAACACATGCTGTTGGAAAAATAGTCTTGATAGATTTGCTCAATGTAAGTTGTCACAAACCTTCAATTTATAGAAAAAAATGCAATTACTTGTTAAGTGCAATAAAGTGAAGCACAATAAAATGAGGTATGTCTTTATAATTTTTTTGTCTGATCCTGATATCATCTCATAGAACTGGGAGAAAATTTAATCCCAATATGATAGGAATGACTCTTCCTCTCCTAGGATTATGTGACATACAAGAATAGAAACCAGGTCAGTTCCAATTGACCATGGTTGTTGCTGATACCTTTCTTTTCAATTCCTTATTGTCCCTTGACACAACTAGTAACTTTTCTGCTTACTTTGCAACTACGTATGTAGAAAGCTTGTGATAGTCTGAATGCACTGTTTCTACAATCTAGCCGATGGAAGTAAACTCAAAACTACTACATCTCTGATCTTTTACCAGGGGCATGGGTCTGTAGCATTTCAGATTTATATCTTCCCTGCTGGTTCTACAAAATTGTTGTAATCTTGTGAGGGAACCTCTATTCCCATTCAATTGGCCTCCTATTTCTTCCCTCTCTCCATGGAATATCAAACTATATTTTAAATTGTTTGGTTTTCAACAAGATAAAGGATGATGATATCTATGTACTTTCAATTCCTCCTACAAAAGCTTTCAAAGTGACAAAACACTAAAGGAAAAGGGGAGAAATGGAGTGATGAATTACAATATACCAAAATTTATTCTGATTCTTCTGTAATAGCAAAATTAACAACAGTAATCATCAATGTATTAGTAGAGTTTCCTGCTCTAACGCTAATATTTTTGCTGTTAAATGCCACTGAGTTGGTTCTGACTCTTTGCATAGGATTTCTGAGTAGTGGCTAGTAGCTTTGAACTGAGAACCTTTTGATTAACAGTCCAATGTTATCCTACAGTGCCACACCAAGGTTCCCTGATATCAAAAAGCTCAGCCATCCAATACATTCTCCAGTTTCTTTCTTCTTAGTTAAATTAAATATGCTAAATCAAACCATATTGTTCTAGTGAGAGGAAAGTACAATTCCTAATGTTTTTAAAAATTATATAAAAGAATTATATTTTTCCTAAGGTCCAAATCATACTCTACTTTACCTTCACACTCAGTCTCTCCATGGTCCTCATTCCTCAGACTGCAGTGAAGTAACTCTGCCTTCTGATTCTTACTTCAGGTGCAGTCATGGTCAATTGCTAAACCTTTGGTCAAACTGATTGATAAAAAACACAGTGGAATGGCAATGAGGAAAAAAGTGAAAAGTAATGAGAAAAAACAGAAAGAACAGAAGGGAAGATGAGAACCAATAAAAATAAAGAAAATCTAGAATTTGCTCTAGAATATTTACTGATTATATTTGGCATAAATCTCAAATAATTGGGATATCCTGGAGTCCTGGTGTGGTGCTATAGGATAAACACTGGGCCACAAGGTCCGTTTGAACCACAAGGTTGGTGGTTCAAATTCACCAGCTGCTGCAGAACCAACTTGACGGACTTAACAACAACAAAAGTTTGAATTTGGGTAGAGATTAGTTGTTTGTTTTGGTGCTCTGAACCATAGTCATTCTATTTAAAGAAAGAACTAATGCCAAGTATTTGGATGGGGAAAAAATCAAAATAAAGCAATAAATAAAGGGTTGTTTTCTTCTTAATCTCTAAATAAGATGAAACACTTTTTTTTTTTTTCTTTTTCTGGTTCTGCCATACAAGCTCTTCCAAATGGTAATGTAATTGCAGATATTAACAAATGGGCAAAACTAAATAGAGCTAACAGTCACATATCACTTTAATGGAGAACGGAGAATGGTTGGTAGGCTATAAATCTATAAACAGTATATAATCTCATTTCCATTGCCTACTTCCATTGCATTATAATACTCTCAGAATTTAAAGAGACACTAAAAACAGTCCTAGTCAAGCATACTTGGAAAGACTTCCATCAAGAGAATCCATTGCTGGTAGCTATCCAGTCTGGTGTTTAATGCCTCAGTGACAGGGAATGTAAATGTTGCAAGGCAGTCCATTCTCAAGTGCCAAAACTTGGTTTTAGCTCAGCAGTTGCATTGTTGTTGTTGTCAGGTGCCATCGAGTCGGAACCGACTCATAGCGACCCCATGCACAGCAGAACGAAACAATGTCCGATCCTGGACATTGTATTAGGGAAATGAATTTGTATCACGTTTTCATAGATAAGGTTTTATGCCAACATGACTGGACCATGATTCTCAGTTGTTTGGCAGTTTAGATGTAGCAATCACCCCCAAAGGTGTGATTTGATTTGATAAACTAGGAAGAGGATTAATGGTGGGATTTTGTTGTTTGGAGTTCTGTTGTGACACAGTGAGCTAATGTGCTGGACTGCAAGGTAGGCTTGAACAGCAAGTTCAGTGATTCAAGCTCACCAGCCAATCCTCAAAACCCCTATACAGGATCTCTATGAGTCAGAACAGATTTGACGGCACTTAACAACAATGACAATTGTTGTTGTTACGTGCCATTGTGTAACCTTATGCATAACAGAACAAAACACTGCCTGATTCTGTGCCAGCCTCACAACTGTTGTTACATTTGAGCCTATTGCTAATCCATCTCATTGGGGCTCTTCCTCTTTTTTGAGGATCCTCCACTTTACCAAACATGGAGTCCTTCTCCAGTGACTGATCACTCTTAATAATATGTCAGAAGTGTGAGAGATGAGGTCCCACCATCCTGGCTTCTAAGGAGTACTTTGGCTATAATTCTTTCAATATAGGTATTTGTTTTTGTTTTGGGCAACCCTTGGAAATGTTAATATTCTTTTTCAACACCATAACTCAAACGCATCAATTCTTCTATTGTCTGTCTTATTCAACTTACCAAATTTCACATGTAGATGAGGTTATTGAAAACACCACATAGCACCTTAGCTCTCGAACAGACATCTTTGCTCCTGAACTCTATGAAAAGGTCTTGTGCAACAGATTTGTCTAATGCAATACATTATTTGATTTCTCGACTGCTGCTTCCATAAGTGTTGATTGTATATCCAAACAACATAACGTCTTGACAACTTCAATCTTTTCTCCATTTATCCTGATGTTATTTATTGGTCCAGTGGTGAGGATTTTTGTTTTCTTTACATTGAGGTACAACCCATGCTGAAGGTTGTGGTCTTTGATCTTTATCAGTAAACATTTTAAGTCTTGATTCCAGCAAGCAAGACTGTATCACATGAATATACCAAGTGGTTAGTGAATCTTCCTCCAAACCTAATGCCAAGTTCTGCTTCAGATAATCCAGCTTCCCTGATTATTTTCTCAGCATATAGATTGAATAAATATGATGAAAGAATACAGCCTAGGTGCACACCTTTCCTGATTATAACCCTTTTTCTACTTGAATGACTGCCTCTTGGCCTATGTATAAGTTCCTGATGAGCACAAATAAGTGTTCTGGAATACTCATTTTTTGCAGTGTTAAACATAGCTTGTCATACTCTACACAGTCAAAGTATTTTGTATAGAAAATCAAGCACAAATAAACATTTGTCTGGTATTCTATGCTTTTAGTCAATGATATCCCTCATTTCATATCTTCTTCTGAATCTGACTTGAATTATTGGCAGCTCTCATTGATGTACTGTTGCAGCTATTGTTTTAGTTACCTTTAGCAAAATTTTACTTGCATGCGATTTAATGATTTTTTTTTTAATGATTTCCATATTCTATAGTGTTACATCTCATTGGAATGAGCACAGACATGGATTTCTTTGAGTTGGCTAGTCATGCAGCTATCTTCCAAATTTCTTGGCATAGATGAGTGAATGGCTCCAGTACTGTATCAGTTTGTTGAAAGATTTAAATCCGTATTGTGCCAATTCTTGGAAACGTGTTTCTCTTGGAACCAATGCCTTCAGTGCAGCTTGAACGTCTTCCTTTAGTACCGTAAGTTCCTGACCATATGCTACCTCTTGAAATGACTTCACAAAGGAGCTCTGGTAGTGTAGTGGTTGCGAGTCGGGTTGCGAGCCGCAAGGTCAGCAGTTCGAAACTACCAGCGGTTCTGCGGGAGAAAGATGAGGCGGTCTGCTCCCGTAAAGATTTACAGCCTCGGAAACCCTGTGTAGGGTCACTATGAGTCGGAACCGACTCCGTGGCACACAAAAACAACAACAATTCTTTTTGGTTCAGTGACTGTTTATCACTTCCATTTTCTTTTGATGATTTCCATATCACTTAATAATTATTCTGCCTCAATATTACAAGTCAAGGCTTGCATTTTTTTCTTCAGTTCTTTCAGTTTAAGAATTGCTGATCATGTTTTCCCTTTTTGGTTTTCTAATGCTAGGTCTTTGCACATTTCATTATAATACTTGACTTTGTCGTCTGGAGTTGCCCTTTGAAAATTACTGTTCAGCTCTTCTATTTCATCATTTCTTCCATTTGTTTTAGCATTTCTTTCATTTGTTTTAGTGTCCCACCACCACTCTGATCTCAATTTCTGGGAATTCCTAAGGGTGTAGCATGGAACACTTTTTATCCTACAAAAGATAAAAGGAAAGAGCCATGTAGGATCCACTATCACTAAGATGGAAGAGCTAGAGATAGTATAATAGAATTTTGCAAGACAAATGACTTATTCATTGCAAATACCTTTTTTCTAGAAACATAAATTATAACTATACACATGTTGTTGTTATGTGCTGTGGAGTCAGTTCAGACTCATAGCAACTCTGTACAAGGTTTCCAAGGTTGTAAATCTTTATGGGAGCAGAAAGCCTCATCTTTCTCCCATGGAACAGTTGGTAGTTTTGAACTGCTAACCTTGCAGTTCGCAGCCCAATTCGTAACCACTACGACCTCTCCATATTGATTAAACAGAAATAAAATCAGCTATACTTGTGTGAAGAGATAATGGAGAAGTTCAGTAGCATCAGACATAAAAAGACCATGGGCCAAATGTGTAGCAAATCATCTATTGCTCATATGCAAATTCATACTAAAGCTGAAGAAAATTAAAACAAGTCCATGAGAGCCAATATATGACTTTGAGTATGTCCCACCTGAATGTGGAGACCATCTCAATAACAGATTAGATGCACTCATCACTAATGATCAAAGACCAGAGGACTTAGGGCATGACATCTAAACATCATCCATGAAGAAAATATTAGGTCATTAGCAAGATGAAAAACAAAACAAAACAAAAGGCCAGAGTGCATGTCAGAAGAAAGTCTGAAACTGGCTCTTGAGCATAGAGAAGCTAAAGCAACTGGAAGAAATGATGAAGTAAATGAGTAAATGATGAATTCAAAGGATAGCTTGAGAAGTCTAAGTAAAGTACTATTATAAAATGTGTAAATATCTGGAGTTAGAAATCAAAAGTAAGAACAGACTTAGCAGTTATCAAGCTGAAAGAACTGAGGAAAAATTTTAATATCAAAGGGCTCTATGGATAGAATATTGAATGATGTAGGAAGCATCAAAAGAAGATAGAAGGAATACACAGTCACTGTACCAAAAATACCTGATTGGTACTCAAGCATTTCAAGTGATAGCATATGAGCAAGAACCAATGGTATAGAAAGAAGTTCAAGTTACACTGGAGGAATATGTGATAAGTCTCCAGGAATTGATGGGATACCAAATGAAATGCTTCTCAACACACTGATGCAGCATGGGAGACACTCACTCATCTGTGCCAAGATATGTGTAATATAGTTACTTGAACAATCAGTTGAAAGAGATCCATATTTATGTCCATTCCAAATAAAAGTGATCCAACAGAATGAGGAAATCATTAAACACTATCATTAATAACCATATGCAAATAAAACACTTCTAAAGATAACTCAAAAATGGTGACCACAGTACATCTACAGGGAATTTCCAGAAATCCAACCCAAATTCAAAAGAGGATGTGAAAATAGGTATGTCATTGCTGAAGTCAGATGTACCTTGGTTGAAGGTAGAGATTACTAAAAAGATGTACACTTGTGCTTTATTGACTATGTAAAGGCATTTGACTGTGTGGATCATAACAAACAATTTATAACATTGTGAATAATGGTTATTTGAAACACTTAATTGTCCTCATGAGGAACCTGTACATAGACCAAGAGGCAGGGTTGTATCCTTTCAGCATATTTATTCAATCTTTATATTGAGCAAATAATCTGATAATCTGGAGCATGTGAAGAAAAATGTGGCTTTACATTTTTTTTAGTGAGAAAGAGTCATTAACAACCTGTGATATGTAGATGACACGTATTTGCTTTCTGAAAGCAGTATTTACTAATGAAGATCAAAGACTACAGCCTTCATCAGTATGGATTGCACCTCAATATATCAAGACAACGAAAAGCCTCACAAGTGGACCAACATCATGATAAACAGAGAAAATGTTGAACCTGTCTAAGACTTCGTTTTGCTTGGATACACAATCAATGTTCATGGAAGCAATAGTCAAGATATCAATTGACAGATTGAATTAGGACAATCTGCTGTATAAGACCACTTTAAAATGCTAAAGAGTAAAGATGTCAGATGGAAGATTAACATGTACCTGACTCAAGTCATGGTATTTTCAATCACTTCATATGCATGTGTAATTGTACAATGAAATATAAAAACCAAAGGAGAATTGATGTATTTTAAGTATGGTGCTTGCAAAGAATAATGAAAGTACCAAGGACTGCCCGAAGAGTAAACAATACTGCCTTGGAAAAAGTACAGTCAGAATGTTCCTGAGAAGTGAGGATGGCAAGACTTCATCTCTCATTCTTTGGACATGTTGTCTGGAGAGCGCAGTCCTTGGAGAAGGACATTATATTTGGTAAAGTGGAGGGCCAGTGGAAAAGAGGATGAACTTCCAAGAGATTAATTGATGCATGGCAGCAGGAATGGGCTCAAATGGGATACCAACTGTGAGGAAGGCACAGTAACTGGTAATGTTTCATTCTTTTATGCATAGGGTCACTGGTGATAGTGGTGGTGGTGGTAATGTGTCATGGAGTTGGTTCTGACCCATAGCGACCAAGACTGTAAATCTTTACTGAAGCAGAAAGCCTAATTTTTCTCCCACAGAACAGCTGGTAGTTTTGAACTGCTGACCTTGATGTTAACAACCCTACTTATAACCATTGTGCTACAGAGGTCTTTATAGGGTTTCTAGGATATAGAAATAATTTCACAACACCTAACAACTATAATAACTAATTTTATTGTTTATCTTACTTGTTGAACTTGATTTACATATTTGATTTCAACTTTATACATTTTTACCTTACTCTTGCTTTTTCAGTCATAAATATTTTTTTTTGCAGAGAATTATAAAATGTTTGTGTGAAAGGAAAAGACTGCCAAATTTTTCATTTGACTTTCAAACATATGTATTTGAAATTTGCATAACTGATAACATTTTTTATTGTTATTTACTGTATCTGAATTTAAATATTAAACATTCAGTAGCTCTTATACCAATCATTTAAGTCAATGAGAATTGCAATACTAACTTTATTCAAATGTCTCTGGATATTGTTCTGCTTTCAAACATTTCATTAAATATAATTAAAATACACAATTCATATCCTCACTGAAGTGTATTTAAGATTATTCTGTGTAAACAATGATGCAAGTTTAAATAACCTGACTGTGATATATTAACAGAACCATCTGCTTAGTTCTTTAGAATACAGGTTTTAGAATATAGCATAGACTAAATTTGAAACGTAGAACATAAAAGATTTTATATCTCATAAATATAATAGATTCATAGATGATTTAATTTATTTAAGATGTGCAGAACATCCAATATCTTTGTAACTTAGTGAAAATTTAGTCTGAACTTCTGTTTGATGTCCTGGTTTGGGTAAATATCCTAAGTACTTCTCTTTTGCTGATTGGAAAAAAAAGAAAACCGTTCTTTTTATTACTGTAGTTCATCAAAACCCTTATTTTTCTGTCCATAAGATATTTTATTTAATCAAATATATATATATATTATTCCTTGCTTACATTGCAGTATGTCTGGTTTACGCAGGTGGGACCTGAGTTATTCATTGCAAAATAGCTGGAACAATGCAGTCATTCCTATTCCATCATTGTTGTTGTTGCTAAGTGCTCTTGGGTCAATTGCAACTCATACCAATCCTGTATAATGTTTCCAATGAGCTGTTGGTGGATTCCAACCAACAATCTATGGTTAGCTGTCCAGTGTTTATCCTATAGCATGACACCATATCCATCCTTATAAGATGAAATGTATGAGAACAGAAAGCTGTTTTCTTAGAGACTGAACAGTCATAGTGTAAAATCAGCACTTGCTCTTCTTTAGGAAAAGATCAAAATGTATGACAGAAGAGACACTGAAACTTGTGTAGAGATGCTAAACTCAATGGAAGAAATGAGGAAGTACAAAAGCTGAACAGAAAATTGTAAAGGTCAGCTCAAGAAGACAAATCAAATATTACAAAGAAATGTGCAAAGATCTGGAGTCAGAAAACCAGTAGGGAAGAACACGCTTAGCATTTCTCAAGTTGGTGGAACTGAAGAAAAAATTCAGGCCTCGACTTTTTTTTATTGAAGGATTCTTTGAGCCAATTATTGAATGATGCAGAAAGCATCAAAAGAAGATGGAAGGAATACACAGAGTAACTGTACTTAAAGGAAATTATTGATGTTCAACTGTTTAAAGAGGTAGCATATGATCAAGAGCCAATGCTACTGAAGGAAGAAGTCCAAGGTGCCCTGAGGAATTGTCAAATAACAAGGCACCAGGAATTGATGGAATAAAAATTGAAATCTTTCAAGAAAGTGAGGCAGCACAGGAGGCACTAACCCATCTATGCCAAGAAATTTGGAAGACAACTATCTGGCCAACTGATTGGAAGAGATCCATATTTCTTCCCATACCAAAGAGAAGTGACCCAATGGAATGTGGAAATCATCAGACAATATCTTTGATATCCCATTTGAGTAAAATTTTACTAACGGTAATACAGAAACAGCTGCAAGCATACATTGACAGAACTTCCAGAAGTTCAAGCAGGATTCAGAAGAGGACGTGGAATGAGGGATATCGTTGCCGATGTCTGATGGATCTTGGCTGAAAGCAGAGAATACCAGAAAGATTTTTACCTGTGCTGTATTATACGAAAAGGCTTTTAATTGTGTGGATCATAACAAGCTATGGACAACACTGTGAAGTATGAGTATTCCAGAACACTTCATTGTGCTCATGAGCAATCAATACATAGATCAAGAGGCACTTGTTCGAACAGAACATCGAAACACTGAATGTTTTAAAATTAAGAAAGGTGTGCAACAGGGTTGTATTCTTTCACCATACTTTTTCAACCTGTATGCTGAGCAAATCATCTGAGTTCTATGAAGAAAAACATGGCATGAGGATTGGACAAAGGCTAATTAACAACCTGCGACATGCAGATGATACAACTTGCTTGCTGAAAGTGAAGAGGACTAAAATACTTGCTGATGAATACCAAAGACCACATCCTTTGGTATGGATATCATCTCAATGTAAAGAAAACAAAAATCTCACCACTGGACCAATAACAGCATTCTTATCAATGGAGAAAAGATTGAAGTTGTCAAGGACTTCATTCTTCTTGGGTCAACTATCAACACTCATGGAAGCAGCAGTCAAAAAATCAAACTATGTATTGCATTAGGCAAGTATGCTGCACAAGACATTTTTTTAAGTGTTGAAGAGCAAAGATGTCAGCTTGAGGACTAAGGTGCGCCTGACCCAAGCCATGGTATTTTCAGTAACCTCATATGTCTGTGAAAGCTGAACAGGAAGACCATGGAAAAATTGTTACATTTGAGTTATGGTGTTGGAGGAGAATATTGAAAGTGCCATGGGCTGCCAAAAGAACCAACTGATCTGACTTGGAAGAAGTGTAGCCAGAATGCTCCTTGGTGGCCAGGATAGCCAGTCTTCGTCTCTCATACTTCAGACATGTTGTCAGGAGGGACCAGTCACTGGAGAAGGATATCATGTTTGGTAATGTGGAGGGTCAGAGAAAAAGAGGAAGACCTCCAGCAAGATGGATTGGTAAAGTGGCAGCATCAATGTGCTCAAGTGTGGCAACAATTGTGAGGTTGGCCCAGGACCAGGAAGTGTTTCCTTCTATTGTGCATAGGGTCGCTATGAGTGGGTACCAACTTGATGGCACCTAACAACAACAATAACTTCTTTAGTGACTTACATAGATTCCAATTCTGGGAAGAGAATGATTCTTAATTGTCTCCAATGTATACATTGCTTAAAAAATTACGTTTGAATAGCACAACACCAACAGTAGATTTTTTATCTTTCAAGAATGTCATTTTTCTGCTTGTTGCTATAATTACCACATTTTAATTCCCTGGTAGAATAGTAGGATTCACATTGGGCTGCTAATCATAAGGTGACCAGTTAGAATCCACAACTCAGCTGATCCAAAGGAGAAAGATGAGACTTTTTGTTCCTGAAATGATGTATATCCTGAGAAACCAGACGCAGGATCTCTGTGAATCGGAACCCACTCCGCATCATTCAGCAGCAGTAGCATTTCTCAAAAATAACTTGGTTCTCTTGTTGTTCACATAGAGCATCTGCTATTAAAGTAAGAATTATATATAATGATCAAGAGTTGTTGCTAGATTTTAGAATTGTAGCAAATGACAGTCCCAAAATGTCAACGAGGTTGTGCATTGGCTGAGTTTTTTAGCACAGTTGGAGAGAATTTGACTTATTATTTTTTTCCTTAAATAATGTCCTGCCTTACGTAATTTTATCCTTGGACAGAGGAGTACAGTGACCGTAGGATAAACACTGGACTGAGAGTCATAAGGTCTATTGTTCAAGCCCTCATCTGTCCTGTGGGAGAAAAATGAGGCTATCTGCTCCCACAAAGATTTATGGACTCAGAAACACCATACCAGGCCGCTCTGATTCAGAACCAAGTAATTGGTACTTAACAACAACAATCCTTAGAAAACCTCATACTTTTAAGAGACTCTGAAGGTTAAATTATCATCTATCCAAAAACCAAACCCTTTCATATTGATTCTATTAACTACCAATTGTTTTCAAATATTTAATTGATTTACTATCATAGGCATAGAAACATACAGGGCAATGATTCCAATTGCAACATGATTCTAAAACCAATTCACACACATGATTCTCAAAAAATGAATGTCACAAAGAGAAACACAAAAATTTCAGTTAATTGTGAGCACAGCCTATGATTCAGGCTCTTGGCAGACCAGCATGCTTAGTTTTTGTTGTTGTTTGTTTAGCTTATCTTACTTTTGAAAGTAATTATTTAGAACTGTCATGGAAAAGTAAATGTCAGTACTCTAATCCTACTTCCATATTTTACAATATTTTTTTGTTTGTTCATTTTACTTACTTATTTAAGACATTTACTTTTATGTTGTCTTTAGATCTATAGTATGTATATGCGATGTGAATTTCTGGATACACATTTGTGTCATAGAATCCTGGGCCTATGTAATGTTGATAATGGCAGAGAAGTATGAGATGATAATGGCAGAGAATATGAGAGCAGCATTAGACTAGTGACAACAAACAAATTGAATAGTATAGCATTGACAATTAGCATACAAATAAGATCAACTGTTACCTACCTAGATAACTATTAGTAAAGAACAGAAGTAAACTTAGATATATCAATATTTTTAAAATGATGCACCATTTTAAAAAATGGCTTAATTTTATGTATTCTTCAAGGAATTTTTTCCAAGATGCTAATGAGTGAAAAGGACTATTGCATAGAATATTATATTTATATTAAAATACACAGAAAAACATTCTTAAAAAACTACTATAAAAGTAGATATATCAGTATATAGGTGGAAGGAATAATGTTTTAAAATATAGACACTAGATTTAAAAGCGTGGTCATCAGAACATTCATTTTAGATTTGTGTGCATCAGTAGAAATTTAACTTAATGAATACCGTCTGTTGTTGTTGTTGGTAAGTGTCACTTAGTTTCAACCCATAGTGACCCTGTATAGGGTTTCCAGGGAGTGACTAGTGAGCTTGAACTGCCAGCCTTGCAGTACAATGTACTTTGCAGTCCAGTGCATTAGCCCTCAGCAACACAACAGGACTCCTGTGAATACTATCTAGTGATTTAAAAATAAGAATATATTTGTTATACATAACAACAACAGCAAATTAAGTGTTTTGTTTTACCAAACACCTTCAAGCCAAAATACAGACTGATTTCCACATAAGCGTTCAGTGAGACATAATAAAGCATCAGGCATCACTTATAATTAGCATGTATTTTGAATACAAACTCAACAGTTTATTTTGTTGGGCAAAATATTACATCTGCAATCTTGTTTATGATTTTTTTATTTGAAGATATGCATCAAATACCATATCAAATAGTAAATTTCACTATATCCTAATTAACATGAGTTTAAAATTAGAGCTTGCTGAATTAATTATTTATTCCTCCACGGGACACCAGCAAACTGAAGTAAAGCTAAATTGCAAACAATGAACAGTTTTTATAATTAGTGAATTATAGTTAGTGCTCTTCAGATTCTAAATGACAAAAGTTTTAACTCACAATAATTTTAAAGGAAAAACTGAAGATACATTGTGATTACTCAAAAAAAATGAAAAGAAAAAAAGTTACTTTGTAAAGAACTAGAAACTTCGGAGAACACTGAGGATTAAATCCTTTAATATACACCTCCGTGTTTTTCTCTTACTCATTTCTGGTATACTTTATTTTCAAAGGCAGCCTTCTCCCCTATCTCATAATTCATCTCTCTAGCTCTGCCGTCCAGAGTCACAATGTCTTCTTCTTCTTCACATTCCCATTTAAAAATAAGAAAATTTCTGGGGAAAAAACTCTATCAAGTATGAGTCGGGTTGTCTTCCATGGCCCATCAGTGAGGCAACGGACATACAGAACTGTGACTGTCAGGTATTTAGGAGTGAAAATCCAGTGCTTTACCTCATAGCACCACACCGGGACTTGGCCTGTGTCCTTCAAGACAGTCTGTCAAAATGATCCCTTTAGAATTCTAAAATATCATTGCCATAGCCTTCTGAACTGACCTTTCTGTCTTGAATTTAACTGATCCAGCAGATCCCCTGGGATCTCATAGTCTTGATTGGATCTTCTTTTAAAGGCACCCTAGGAATGCACCCTAATGTGACTAGGGAGTCTTGGTGTGGCACTGTAGGATAAGTATTAGACCACAAGGTCTGTCTGAACTGCTAGGTTCAGACTACCCTTTGGAAACACTATGTAGAGTCACAGTGAGTTGGAACCAAATTGACAGCATTTAACATCAGCAACAGCAATGAGGCTAGGGAGAAGTAGCTCAAATCTATGAGTTATTCCTTGAAGAAAGATGAGGCTTTCTGCTCCCATAAATATGTACAGCCTAAGATACCTATACAGGGTGGATCTGAGCTGGAACCAGCTCAACAGCACATAACTGCCACCACTACCAATGAGACTTGTGTGAGCTGTGGTTCCAGATGATAATCACTGGACTGCAAACCACCAAGTTGGCAGTTTAAGCCCACCAGTTAATCTGAGGGAGAAAGCTGAGGTTTTCTGCTTTTTTTTCCAAATTTATAGCTTCAGAGACCCTATACTGGGTCACTATGAGTTACGATCAACTGAAAGACACTTAACAACAATAACAACAATGAGCCTAAGACAAGTGTATTACTGAGAGAATTTATCTGCAGGCATCCACTGATCCTAGAGACATGCTTAAAAGTGTTTCATTTCGAATAAATGCAAGATGTATGAAGTGGGATCCTAGTAGATTTTGAACTGCCCCACTAGTCTACCACTGGGACCTAGGACTAGCATATTGCAGAACATATTTTCCTGCTGTTGTGTGATTTAATTTAGGTACTGACAATTGTGGGAGCATGTTGTCCTCATTACTCTCCCAAACCCACTGTCATTCGTTAATTCCAACACATAGTGACCCTGTATAGAGCTTTTGTATCATGGCATAAATTCCAACACATAGTGACCCTGTATAGGGCTTTTGAAGTTGTAATTTTTATGGGAGCGGAAACTCATTTTTCACCTGTGGAGTGACCAGTGGATTTGAATTGCTTATCTTCCAGTCAACATCACAAGTTTTCCTTAGTATCAATGGGGGGGAAGGGTTTAATCTATTCTAGGTTGCAAAGTAAAACAGAAAACAAAAAAGCAAAAAAAAAAAAAACAAGAGGATACTGAATGGTTTAAAAACAGGAAGAGTATGTAACAGGGTTGTACTCTTTCACCATATTTATTCGATCTATATGCTGAGCACATAATACAAGATGCTTGATTAAATGAAGAAGAATGTGGCATCAGGACTGCAGGAAGATTAACAACCTGTGATATGCAGATGATACAACCTTGTTTGCTGGAAGCGAAGAGGATTTTCAAGCACGTGCTTGAATCCATGTGCTTGAATCCCAAATCAACACTCACAGAAGCAATGGTCAAAAAATCAAAAGACATATTGCCTTAGGCAAATTTGCTGCAAAAGACCTCTCTAAAGCATTCAAGAGTAAAGATACCATTTGAGGACTAAGGTGTGATAGCCTTATATGAATGTGTGCTGGTGTGCTGCTGCAGGATACTGTGCTTCACCACAAGGTCAGTTTGAGCCATAAGGTAAGTGTAAGCCACAAGGTTGGCAGTTCAAACCCACCAGCCATTCCTCAGAAACCCTATTCAGAGTTGCTATGAGTTGGAACCAACTCGATGGCACTTGAAAACAACAACATATGAATGTGAGTGGAATCCAGATGTGGAGCTGTAGAATATGCACTTGACAGCAAGGTCAACTTGAACCACAAGGTCAGCAGTTCAAACTCATCAGTCTCTCCTCAGAGACCCTACACAGGGCTGCTATGAGTTGAAACCAGCTCAAAGGCACTTAACTACAAAAATTGATATTCATGTGGAAGTTGTACAATGAATATGGAAAACCAGAGAATAATTGCTGCATTTTAATTATGGTGTTGGAAAATAAGATTAAAAGTACCATGGACTACAAAAAGTACAAATAGGTCTCTGTTGGAAGAAGTACACCCAGAATG
>NW_006408542.1:27737341-27738927 GCF_000296735.1 Chrysochloris asiatica | reverse complement strand
ACAAACAAACAAACAAACAAACAAACAAACAAACAAAAACCTGGTTGTGAACCTCGTGGTCAGCAGCTCAAATCCTCCAGGCCCTCTACGTGAGAGAGATGAGGCTTTCCGCAACTTGCAGTTAGTGCTTAGTAACTATTAAGAATAAAGCAATAGACCACAAGCTTAATGTGAACCACAAGGTAGGTAGTTCAAATTGACAAGCCATTCCTTGGAAACCCTATGCAGGTTCACTATGAGTTGAAACCGACTCAACGACACTTAACAACAACATAGTAGTGATAGAGTAGATTTTGTTGTTGTAGAATAATTACAGAGTTAATCCTACAGTTGTACCAGAAGCAAGAACACAGCTAATAGTAATTTTTCCTCCTCTCTTTCATTTTGAAAGATGTCCTTGAAAATCTGCAGGCTGCATGCATTTAGAGTACATATATGAATGTGGGTCAAACATGACAGTTTTATAGATGCTTTGATATTTAATCAAATTAAATTATATGCTTCTGACTAATGGATTCTCTCTTTTGGGCTATACTTTAAATTTTTAATCGACTAAGATTAAGAATATGCAAAATCAAAATCAATTTTTACTTTGATTTAAAATTTCTATTTATTTTAATAAGTCATTTTTACCAATGCAGACTTTATTTTTGTTTTAACTCTGAAATATTATTTTACACTTGTGGCAACATAGTGGCATATGTGTAAGAAGCACAAGGAAATTGGTAAAAGCTCAGCATCATACAAAGGAAAAAAAATAGTTATTCCTTTTTTATGGGTAACTGGCAGTTTGGTTTCTTACTGAAGAATTGAAGTAAAATGTATTTTAAACTTCTGTTCATGATGACCTTGATGCTAGAAAGAGTAAGTGAAGCAGGCTGCCATCTGCTTATGAGGATTTTTCTCTTTTTGGAGCAGATAGCACTCCAAACTAATGATGCTCTGACTCTCATGTCATGAATCAAAAAATAATTTTGTCCTGGCCCACTCTATCCAGCCAGCTACCGATTATGCTTTATTAATCATATTTCCTAAGTTGAATAAAGTATATCAGCCCATAATTGTTAGAACTCGCTTTTCTTTGAAAAGCTTAGAATGTATAAGCCAATGAGTGTTAAAAATACTACCACCATCCATCACCATGCCTATACTCAAGTGTGGGCACAGATAGATTTGGTACTGAACTCTGGGCACAGGCTGAGACAACTGCTACTATAGTAGCTGCTGCGTGGTTAAGTGTCATTGAGTCAGTTCCAACTCATAACCACCTTGTACAGAGTTTCTGAGGCATGGCTAGTAGGTTTGAACTGCTGACCTTGCAGGTGTCCTATAGCACCACACTAGGTCCCCATTATTGTGGTTTTGTTGTTGTTGTTAAGTACCTTCGAGTCCGTTCTGACCTATAGGGACCCTGTACAGAGTTTCCAAGGCTATAAATCTTTATGGGAGCAAAAAGCCTCATCTTTCTCCCATGGAACTGCTGGTAGTTTCGAACTGCTGACCGTAACTACTACATAGTTATAACTCATAACTACTACACTACATGGTTAGGTACCTGTTAAATCAGTTCCAACTTATAATGACCT
>NW_006408542.1:27731831-27737241 GCF_000296735.1 Chrysochloris asiatica | reverse complement strand
TTTGCATCTCTCTAATGGCTAGTGATCGTGAACATTTCTTCATATGTTTGTTGGCTGCCCTGATCTCTTCCTTAGTGAATTGTCTGTTCATATCCTGTGCCCACTTTTTAATTGGGTTATGTGTCTTTTTCTTGTAGAGGTGTTGCAGTTTCCTGCATATTCTGGAAATGAGTCCCTTGCCTTCCATCTTCTTTTGATACGTTTTGCATCAGTCAGTATTTTTCCAAATAGTATTGCAAGTTGAGGCTTGATTTTTTTCCCCCTTAGTTATGTCAACTTGAGAAATGCTTAGTGTGTTCTTCCCTTTGGGTTTCTCTCCATATCTTTGCACATTTCAGTATAATATTTGACTTTGTCTTCCTGAGCTGGCCTTTGAAATTTTCTTTTCAACTCTTTTAACTCATCATTTCTTACATTTGCTTTGGCATCTCTACACAGGAGAACAAGTTTCAGAGTCTCTACTCCATTTAGGTGTTTCCATTCTTGACTTCCAAATGTTATTTTGCTTTCTTCCAGTATAATGTTCTGTATGTCATCCCACAACACTTCTATTTTTTTAGTAATTCACATCTTATGCATAAAATCTGTCCCTGAGATGATCTCTAAATTCAGGTAGGATATTTTCAAGGTCTTCTTAATGACATTTTGCTTTCTTCCTGTATGATGTTCTTGATGTCATCCCACAACTCTTCTGGTCTTCGGTCTTTACTGTTTAATGTATCAAATCTGTTCTTCAGATGATCTTTAAATACAAGTGGGATACATTCAAGGTCATAGTTTGGCTCCTATAGACTTGTTTTCATTTTCTTCAGCTTCAGTTTGAATTTGCATTTGAGTAATTGATGGTCTGTTCCACAGTCTGCCCCTACCTTGTTTTGACTGATGATATGGAGTTTTTCCATCATCTCTTTCCACAGATGTAGTCAGTTTGATTTCTATGTATTCCATCTGGTGAGGTACATGTGTTTAGTCATCTCTTATGCTGTCTAAAGAAGGTATTTGAAAACACTTTTTAAGGTGTTGCAGAGCAAAGATGTTAGCATGAGGGCTAAGGTATGCTTGACCCAAGCCATGGTATTTTGTAGAACCTCATATGGATGCAAAAGCTGGACAGTGAATAAGGAAGACCATAGAAAAATTGATGCTTTTGAGTTATGGTGTTGGAAGAGAACATTGAGAGTGCATGGGCTGCTAAAAGAACCAATGGATTCGTTTTTGGAAGAAGTGCAGCCAGAGTGCTCCTTATAGGCTAAGATGGCCAAACTTCGTCTCTCATTCTTCAGACATATTGTAAGGAGGGACCTGTTTCTGGAGAAGAATATCATGTTTGGTAAGGTGGAGGGTCAGAGAAAAAGAGGAAGACCCCCAACAACATGGATTGGCCAAGTGGCAGCATCAGTAGACTCAAGTGTGGCAACAGTAGTGAACTTGGCCCTGGATCAGGCAGTATTTCTTTCTGCTGGGCAGAAAGTCACTGTGAGTTGGTACCAACTCGATGGCACCTAACAACATGTTCAAGGTCATATTTTGGCTCCTGAGAAATTGTCTTATTTTCTTTAACTTCAGCCTGAACTTACATATGAACACTTGATGATTTGTTCCAGAGTCTGCCCCTGGCCTGGTTTTGGCTTGTTTCAATCATCTCTGAACAGGTGTAGTCAGTTTGATTTCTGTGTATTCCATTGTCCATGTGTATAATCATCTTTTATATTTAAAAAAAAAAAAATAGGTATTTGCAATCAGGAAGCCATTGATCTTGCAAAATTCTATCATGCCATTTCCAGAATCAATTCTATCCCCAAGCACATATTTTCCAACTACGGGTCCTTCTTCTTTGTTTCCAAGTTTTTCATTCTAGTCACCCATAATTATCCTGACTGCATGTTTGATAGATATCAGACTAAAGAAGTTGTTAGAATGGTTCAATTTCATCATCACTGGATTTAGCGGTTGATGTGGAAATTGGAATAATAGTGGTATTAAGTGGTCTTCCTTGTAAACATAGGGATACTATCCTATCACAGCATTGTATTTCAAGATAAATCTTGAAAATAAATGTTATTTCTTTCTTTTTGGGGGGATGATGAATACCATATCATTCCTCTTCAATTTGTCATTCCTAGCATAGTAAATCATAGGAATGTCAGATTCAAAATGGCCAATACCCATCCATTTCAGCTCACAAATGTCTAGGATATTGATTTTTATGTGTTTCATTTTATTTTTGACAATTGACAATTTTCTTAGATTCATACTTGGTACACTCCATGTTCCAATTATTAATGAATGTTTGCAGTTGTTTCTCCTCATTTTAAGTTTTGCCCCATCAGCAAATGAAGGTCACAGAAGATTTACTTCATTTGGTCATTAAGGTCAATTCTAGTTTGAGGAAGCTGGTCATATTTTGAGTGCCTTCCAACCTGAGGGGCTCATCATCTGGCAGTATATCCAATATTCTGATGTTCTTCATCTTGTTTCAATATTTGATATTCTGGTGCTATCCGACTGGGTTTCACTGCTATTTATAGGTTTTCCTGCTCTCTAATGCCTATAGTTGATCTTTGTGTTCCATTTCATTTTTTACAACTTCCAATTTTCCTAGATTCATACTTGGTATATTTCTTTAATAGATGTTTACAGCTATTTCTTCTTGTTTTATTTAAATTGAGTCTGTATTCATATATGGAGTCCTGGTGTAGTGCTGGGGGATAAAGTACTGGACGGCAGAGTTGGTTTGAAAAGGAAGGCTGGTGGTTCAAACTAACCAGCCACTCCTCGGAAACCTTATAAAGCATTGCCATGAGTCAGAACTAAATCAATAGAACTTAACCACCATAACAACATATTTCTCTATGGATTCCTGATGTGGCACTATAGGATAAGCACTGAACTGCTAACCACAAAGCCCATAATTCATACCCACTAGCTGCTCCTTGGGAAATTTTATACAGGGTCTCTATGAGTAGTAAATGATTCTATAGCTCTAAACAATACCAAGAATACCTGGATATTCATGTAAATGATTTGAAAATATATATACTAAAATAATCTTTCTGTGTTCTTGAGGGAAAACATTTTGAAGTGTATTAAGTTTATAATAAGTAACATTTTCCCCTTCAGTTTCTCTTTTCTCCTGATGAGAAGCATATTATTACTATCATGTCCTTAATTCTATTTTAATGAAAATTTGCTAGATTTATTAAGAAAAATAAAAGCTATAGTGATGAAATTCAATGAGAAATAAATCTTGGGGCAAAAACTTTATACTGCACAAATAATATGTTATCAGTGGATAACTTCTTTACTTTGATATATTCTTCTGTGTACACATATAATATATGTTTTGTTGTTGTTGTTAAGTGCCATTGAGTCAGGGTCCAACCCATAGTGACCCTGTATAGGGTTACCAAGGAGCAGCTGGTGAACTTGAACCACGGGCTCCCGGTTCAAGCGGAAACCAACAGCGCCACGCCACGAAGCAAAAATATGAGGTGTGCTAATGTTTATTGATTATATGGAGAGTTATGAATCTTCTATGTTCTTTCTGTTTGATTTACAGCAATGTGTAATTGGCAGGAGAGAAAGCTAAAAGGTGTGGACTTAAAACCAAGTGAATAAATATGGTTTTTGTTTGGTTCATGTACATTGACATAACAGTCCACCATAGGAACTATTTCTAGAAAATCAGTTCTCACTTTCAAGAACCTCATAGACATTTTGAGTTTGCAGTGATTAAGCAATTAAAATGACATATATTCTAATGCTATGGTGAAGGCGATTCAGAATTTTAATACTGGTTAATATTTTCTAATAACAAGCCTGGGAAAATGAAATAATACAGATGTTTTTAGATGCTTGTTAGAGGAGAAATATTAGTATTCAAATGTTCATTGGATCAATCTGTTGTCTCTTAATTTTTATTTACATTGAAAATCTGAGCTCACTAGAAATGTTGTACGAAGTGAAAAAATTAGAAATATTTGTTCACATGTGAAAGAATAGTCATCCAGTTCTTCAGAAAACAAAAGAAACAATATGATGTTAAACCTTGTTGTTAAGTGCTCTGGAGTCAGTTTAAACTCATAGCGACCCTGTATAGGTTTTCCTAGGAGCAGCTGGTTGTTTTGAATAGTTGATCTCATATTGTTAAGCAGTTCAGCGCTGATCCTACAGCGCCAAACCAGGAGTCTTAATAGGACTTAAAATTGGTCTCAACAAAGTCCTTGTCAGGAAATTCTATTTTAAAAGATGGTCATTTCAACATGAGTCGGTAGTTCATTGTACATCATTACTTAAGAAATAGTTAACAATTATGTAAACATGTTTCTAAAGAGAAAAATAAAAACCTATATAAGATTATTAAAGAGAAAGATTATTCTTTTTTCCCCCTAATTTTCTATTTCTTTCATTATCTGAAACATTCATTTTCCTCAATAAATAGCTATGTTTGGAAACATAAATCTGAGGAAAAATAAAAATATGTCATTCTATATTTCCAGAAGAGTTAATTTAGATGTTTTAAATATTATAATTATATTTATAATTACCACCTGCTTATCCCTTCTCTTTATTTGCGAAAACTTTCCCTTGAATTTCTCAAAACACTGTTCTAATAGAGTATGTCTGCAAACTATGAATAAGATAGATACTCTTCAAGGAAATCATGCTTCATTTGGTGAAGCCAGTTAATTAAAAAAAATAAATTAATATAAAACCTTTGTTAAGTACTGTCCAATAGTCAATTAGCAAAAGTAGGTATTTTCAAAATCCTGTAGAACGTTGACTTTGGACTGATATCAAATATCTGGTGCTATTATTTTTTGAATCAATGATTTATAAACAACCTTTAACTTTAGATATTAATGTAAAAATACCTAATATAATTTACCTCCCACCAACGCTAGATTATTTCTAGCAGTATGTTTCATTACATCTCTCTGAAAATATGACAAAATCAATTGCTCTTATGATACCATAGCTTACTAGTCTAGTATTTAGTAATTTTCCTTATTAGGGTTCCTTTACTTGAAAATTTTCATGGAATCATAATGTATTGCCAATCAAAAAAAGTAAAAGCATCTTGGTAACTCAGTAATCATATTTGAAATAAAGATTTTATATTTCTCTCAAGAGAGACTTTTGGTTTGTAATTGGATCAAATCATGGTGAGACAATCTGGAAATTTGTACTCAGATGAACTGGTTGCATTTTTAATGTTTGCTCCAGTTTCTTCATTATAATGTATGTTACCTATTTGTACCATTCTTCTGAGTGCAAAATATAAAATATGTATGTAAGCACTTATAATAGTGCTTGTTGTTGTTGTTGTCAGGTGCCATCGAGTCGGAACCGACTCATAGCGACTCCATGCACAGCAGAACGAAACAATGTTCGATCCTGGGCCAACCTC
>NW_006408542.1:27722175-27726556 GCF_000296735.1 Chrysochloris asiatica | reverse complement strand
AGCCTTCCTTTTTTGTTGTTGACCCTTTGTTTTTACAAGCATAATGTCCTCCTCTAGGTATTGGTCCCATCTGATAATACATTCAAAGCACATGAGAGGAAGCCTTGCCATTTTTGCTTCTAAGGAGCATTCTGGCTGTGCTTCTTCTAAGATATAGTTGTTATTCAATATTCTTCATCAACACCAAAATTCAATAACATCAGTGCTTCCACATGCATATGAGACTATGGACAATAATACCGTGGCTTTGATGAAGAACACCTTAGTCCTCCAAGTGAAATCTTTGCTACTCTGTTGTTAAGTAGAGGTCTTTTCAGCCTATATGTTCACTGCAATATTTCATATGATTTTTAACTGTTGCTTTCATATTCATTGATTGTGGGTGAGGAAAATTAAGTTATTTATTGCAGCATAAAATATTTTTCATTAGAAGTCATACTGAAACCTATTCCCAGTCTTTTGACCCTTACCAGTAGAGGAAAATGGTGAAAGATACAATGAAACTATTACCAGAGGGAAGCATTTGCATCACGCCCATTTTAGGCATTTATTCAAGAGAAAGTAAGGCTGGGCCCTTAAAAAATTTCTAACTCTGGGTCAAGGGTGAAGGAATCAGAGCATAAAGATGAAGGTTGTTGTTGTTAAGTGCCTTTGAGTCCATCCAACTCATAGTGACCCTGCAAGGAGTTTCCGAAACTTTAAATCTTTGCAGGAGCAGGAAGTCTCATCTTTCTACTGTGGAGTGGTTGGCAGACTTGAACCATGAACCTTATGGTTCTCAGTCTAGGTTTTATCTATGGAGCCACTGTGTTCTTTGGTGCTTCTCTTATTCTTGGTGGTAAAAAGTAGAACTATTGTACATTTTTAAGACAACTATGTGGTAGCAATTGTACAAAACATGTTTTTATAAAAATATAAGATAAAGATTATTTTCTTAAAGTGAATAGTAACTTGGGAATGCACACTAAATTGCCTCCTTAAAAAAGGAGCTGATAGAAAAGCAGTATCTCAGTGGGACATATAATGAGAAGCTATAAAGTCAGGACTGTGTACACATAACTGGGAAATCCAAACAAGTAGTTTGGTA
Organism: Chrysochloris asiatica; assembly: GCF_000296735.1. Taxonomy (NCBI): domain Eukaryota; kingdom Metazoa; phylum Chordata; class Mammalia; order Afrosoricida; family Chrysochloridae; genus Chrysochloris; species Chrysochloris asiatica. Next base: position 27,725,469 of record NW_006408542.1, on the reverse strand, counting down.
TCTGTTGTTGTTAGGTGCCATTGAGTCATTTCTGTTCTGACTCAGAGTGACGCTACGTACAACAGAATGAAACTCTGCCTGCTCCTTTGCCATCTCACAAGTTTTGTTATATTTGAGCCCATTGCTGCTACCATTATGCCAATCCATCTCATTGGGGGTCTTCTTCTTTTTTGCTGACCCTTGACTTTACCAGCATGATGTACTTCTAAAGGGATTGGTCTCTCCTTTGGCATCTAGCACTTTATTATTGTCCCTTTCTTCTTTTCATCTTTATATCCTTTCTCAATCCTGATTACATTTAGTTGTATCAGCCAACTTATGGCCTTCTATTGAGTTTCTTGAAAGCACAAAACTCATTCCTTCAGTGAACTCTTAAACTGTGTCTTCTCTTATTTGACTACTCTTCATCACTGCTCCAGCTTTTTCATTTAGCCAATTATAGATGAATTATCTCTTTCTTCAGTTTTCTAGAAAGTTCTTCTCAAAGAACTATTTCTAATGAAGACACCCTCCCTAGTATTCTATAGAGGAGTATGTGGTAGGTAGGTTTTCTTCATAGCACTTACCACACATTGCCCATTACTTTATTTAGTCTTCTATTTATACATTTATTATTATTCCCACAGTAGACTCTTCTACATAAAAAGGAAATATTTATGACTTGTTCACCATTGTATTACTAGTATTTATAACAATACCTGATACAGAGAAATTGTTCAATAAATATTACTTTACTTAATAAAGTGAAAATAAGGAAATTCTGTCTATATTAACTACATGCCATAAGTGAAAGAAATTGCGATACTACATAAAAATCTAATATATGACATTTTGGTGTATTCTCTGATGTTAACAACAAACTTTATATAGCAAATTCCATTATATGATTTATATAAATCATGGCCAGTAAATTCATTTTTTATCATAGAGTTCAAAGTTGAAAACTCATCCATTATCATAGATTAGTAACTACTGGGGGCTTGATGGTGGATTGGGGAGAAGTGCAGTGAGGACCTCCACCAGTTGTGGCACAGAACACCAGACGAAGCAGGTGCAGAGGATGGTCCAATAACTCTGAACTACATATAAAGGAATATTTAGAAAGTTTGAAGGCTTACAGTCACTGGAATTTGTAGCAGAGGAGGAAAACTGGTGTTTTCTGATTTGGCAGGTCCCAGCAGCTCCCAGAGGGCCATCTTGGGTGTGACGGAGGTGGTGAAGGATCAAAGCAGTGGACCTACTGTGAACATCTGACACATTCTCAGAGAAAAAGGTGTGGCATTCTTTTTTTCTCTCTCTATCTTTTCTCTGTTCATTGGTCTCTCACTGTGCACATCCACTCTGGTGACTGGAGGAAGTGGACACATCCCCACCCATGGAGGGTTCTATAACATATGTGCAGCAATATCCAAGCAGGGGAAAGGTTCTGCTTTAAAACAAAATGGTAGTGCAAAATAGATACAGTGGCCCTGATCTGTTAATCTCTAGAAAAATGACCTGAACAGGGGTTGTAGAGTAAGAAAGAGACAGACTAAAAAGGAAACAGGCCAGAAATTAAATCCTGAATATGTCATAGACAAACAGTAACACCTTGAAATTTCTCAGGTGGCCTAGAAGGCAAGAAGCCAAGAAAGGGACATTAAAGTCACACTCATATTTTGCTACAGAATTTTTTTTTTCTTCACTTTTCTGTGATTTTACACTATAGTAGCCAATCTGGGTTTTGTTTTGTTTTTTGCTGTTTCTATTTTGTTTTTTGGTTCCCTTTTTACCTTTAGGGGGCTTTCTCTCTCCCTATATTACCCAAGAAGAGACAGCAATTGTGGTCATATAGGCAAACTACAATCACACCCTATAAAATCCCACCATCCAGGCAATACCAGTTGCTATAGACAAGATAGACAGCCAAAACCTGCTACAGTTACTCTGAGTTAAATAATAAGAAGAGTGAAAAGGGAAGTCTATCTCCTGATCACAACTACCTGGAGGCAATCAGAAAGCATAGTAAAACATCAACATACATTCATCTAATGATTGAGGTCATAGCTAACTATTGAAGATGCCCAAGAAACAGCTGACAGTATCAGCACGTGTCCAGAAAAAGACAGAGTGAGTGAGACAAATGAGCAGAAGTAGAACTCGACATCATATTGGAAGGAGGGCAAGCTTTGGAAATGCCTGAGAAGGAATTCAGGAAAATTATACTGACATGCATGTAAACACTCTACAGAGGGTTTGAGAAAAATAAGGAAGAAGTCAGGAAAGTGTTACAGAAACGATCAAATAAGATAGACATAGCATTGGAAACAATTTAAAATCTGAAAAAAGAGGTCCAAATGATTAATAATAAAATTTATGGAATAGACAATAGACTGAAAGGGCACAGGAGTAGAATTGAAGAAATTGAAGCCATAACCAGAGAGTTGGAAGACAAATCTCTCAATATTGCTAAGAAAGAAGAGCAAGCAGAAAAAATGATTTTAAAAAAATCTGAAGAAAGTCTTAAGATTTCATGTGGGATAACATGAAGAGGAATAACTTAAGAATTATTGGCATTCTGGAACAGGAAGAATCATACAAATCCACAGAGGAGATAGTTGAAGAAGTTCTGAAAGAAAATTTCCCTAACATCCTGAAAAATGAAAAGATAAGCATTCAAGAAACTCAACGAACCCTAGGAAGCATAGATCCTAAAAGAAAATCACCAAGATATATTATAATCAAGCTCTCCAAAATCAAAGATGAGGATAGAATCCTCAAGGTAGCCAGTGAAAAGACAAATGTTACATGCAAAGGCAAGCAAATCAGATTAAGCACTGATCACTCAGCAGAAATGATGCAGTCAAGAAGGCAATGGGGAGACATATATAAAACTGCCAACCAAGAATCAGCAAAGCTATCAATCAAATGCAACAGTGTAATAAAAACTTTCCAGGGTAATTGGGAGATAGAGAATTTTGCCACCCTCATTCTTAAAAACATCTTAAAGGAAGTTCTTTGGACTGAGAACCAACAAGAACAGATAACAACCAAAGATTGATATATATGACAGCACCACCCAGAACTCAATCAACCAATGGAAGAGTCCAGAACAGAACAAAACTCTAAGATCTGGGAGGCCAGTCTATGATCAAAACAATCACAATGTATAAGAAGCTAAAAACATAGGAACAGAGATCCAGGTGGTGAGGAGGTAAGATAGGTTACAGGATAAAACAGACTGTTTTAAATGGAGGGAAAAGTTAATAGAATATAAGATAACCTCAAAGAAAATTAATATTTCACAAAATACCA
>NW_006408542.1:27714726-27722075 GCF_000296735.1 Chrysochloris asiatica | reverse complement strand
AACAAACAAACAAACAAACAAAGCATCTTAATCTTGCTTTCATATCTTAACCTTGCTTTCATTCAAGTATTATACTTTTATCTCTAACTAAAAGCCATTTACAAAATTAAATGTACACTTTCTACTTCCAATTTCACATCTCTCCCTCATTCCTCAAAGTATTGCACTCTTATTCTGCTCTCATAAATTGATCTCAAAAACGAAATTACTGATCTTAATTTCCTAGAATCAGCATTATTTTCTTAAGCTTCATTTCTGTGGCTTCCACTGTTTTGCATCTTCTGGAGACTTACTTGAGCTTTAATTCAATGATGATGTTTATATTCTACTTCTTCTATCTCTGTTGATGGTTTCTTCCCATTTTTAAAACATCTATTCATTGCTTCACCATTTATTATAAAGTCTTTCCCACTAGGTGCTAGTATGTTTGTTGACTTCCCTTTCTCTGTCTAAGCTTAGTTAAAAATATCCTTTTACTTTTGTCTTTGAGTGTATTTTTTTTTCTACTCTTTTCCTTTACAATGCTAGCCATTCACATAACTTTGATTTTTATTTACATGACTATAACCACCAAATCATTATCACTGACTCTAGCTAGTGTCCCCTTTGAAATCTAAGAATGTACCAGCTTGCTTTGTGGAAAAAATGGAATTAAAATATAATGAGGCACACCAAACTGCTGGGAGAACCAAGATTCTAGCACAGAACAAAAGTAGACACTTTGGCATTTTGAGTTTGGGAAGCCTCAAGTCAAGAAAAGTTGGCCCATCAGAGAAAACCCTCTTCTAGGGCTGAAAGTTAAAGGCAACTGGCGAGCCATACATTCTCTGGTGACCACCTGGGTTTACTTGTGAATGGTGGTGGTTATGTGCTGTGGAGTCATTTCTGCCTCATAGTGACTCTGTAGGGTTTGTGATGCTGTAAATCTTTACAGGAGCCGAAAGCCTTATCTTTCTTCTGTGGACTAGCTGGTAGTTTTGAACTGCTAACATTGAGGTAAGCAACCTGACTTGTAATCACCATGTAGCCAGAGCTACTTGTGAGTGAAATTAGGGAAATGCAGCAGTGAAGACATGGGCTGAGTATAGTCAATTGGCACCTGTTGATTTGAGATAAGAGGAGAAAACAGGCTGGCTGATTTGAAGTTAGGGAGGTGTGTAGACTCCCAAACCCATGGGCACTGACCGACCCCATGGGGGCTAGGATTGAGAGTAAAGGGGCAACTGATGTTGAAGTGCAGGGAGGTGTGTGTGAACTGCCATTTGTACCCATTTGACCTAGCTTTGATGGCTAGGGTTGAGCTGACCAGAACTGGACTGGATGACGATAAAGATGTTTGATACACAGAGCAAGTGTCACCTGCTATGATTTGTTGGACTGGACTTTTGCTTATGAATGCAGTTGCTCAAAATTCCAATCTGAATGGAAGATTCTTCGTAACAAGGAACATGGTTGTCTCCTTAGTGTACTGATTGATCGTTGCATGCTGACTGTACAAGTATATTGGTTTCTGGATTTTGGAATGATTGTCATCTTTGCTGAGAGTTCCAGTCAGCCAAACTGGGGATCAGGCACATCATTTACAAATTAAGCAAATCTCCCAGTTCATTTAGTAAGAAGAGATATTTCATTAATGGTGAATATTACAAACCTGGGGGCCCAGTTTTTCTGATAATTAAAGGGTCATCACCTGCTGATAGAGAATATAGGGTAGACAAGTATTCATGGGTTGGATATGCAGAGAGATTACACGCTCTCTGCATACTTCTGGAACACATATGTTATGCATGTAGCCAACCAGCAAGCGATTTGAGTACAGCCAACCTCCATTACCTCAATAGCAGACAAACCATGGAAGACTTTGCCAAGTTCCGAACTGAAGCAGCGAGACAATTAAGGATCACCCATAATATGTGGGTTGTATTTGGTTGCTCTTATGCTGGCTCCATTGCAGTGTGGTCAAGAATAAAATATCCCAACCGGTTTTCTGCAGCTATGGGCAGCAGTGCTCCACTCCTAGCAGAAGTCGGTTTTCAGAAGTACCTTGAAATAGTTCACAAAACTCTAGTCACTTCTCACTGTGACTGTTCACAAGCAGTTAAAGAGACTTTAAACCATATCTTAGGAATGCTGAAACTCCCAAAACACTACAGCAACCTTACAAATTATTTTATTCTATGTAAGCCTCTTAAAAATAAATCATAAATGGAAAGAACTTATTTCCTAACCCATTTGATGTCAGTATTTGAGGTCATTGTTCAGAATAATTAAGAATTACAAAACTGACATGATAAAAAAAATGAAAAAAAGTAAGGAAGGAGTAAGATAAAAAGAAAGCAAAGTTCAAGGACAAGAGCTGACCATTGATTACTTTTGTGATGTGATGATTGACACAACACTGTGTTCACTATATTACAGATTTGCAATAATTGAAAATTGAGTTGTTAAGAATACGTATTTGATTTACTTTGGCACTAATCGCAATGATTACCTGGAAGACTATGGTTCCTCTACTTTACAAGGGAAGAGTTCAGCAAGGGAAGGAGTAAGGCATATATCTGTGTTGCACTGAATTTGGATCCTTTCAAACCACAACCTCAAAGAATCAGCCCTTCACTGGAATGCCTCTCATTTTCTTAACATATGTTCAGATACCTTTGGCCTTGACTTCAGTATCAGGTCAGTGGTTCGAAGTATTAAAAGCATTTATGAAGTACTCTGTTGGTTTCAATGTGAATAGAAGCAAAATAATCTTTCCCAATGGTTCTGTTGATCCTAGGCACATTTTGGGACTCATAAATGATATTTAGTGAAGATTTGCCTGCTGCCTTCATAAGAGGTGAATCACACTATGCAGATGTGTATGAACAAATGTATACTGATTCAGCTCAAGTAATTCACGCACAAGCAAAAATCTTCTGGTTACTAAAAAAGTAGATACAGTAATAGATCTCTGTGAAAAAATAAGCACAATTGAACCCAATATCTAGCCTCCCCTTTTACTGCTCCAAGGCAGAGTTTCCTGAAACGATGAAAATTGAGCAGATCTGAAAGTCTAATTCCTTTATATGAATTTTATTTTATTTTATTTTATTTTAATGACAGCTCATGTCCATTTGTTCTTTCTGGTCTTGATATAATAGATCTGTTTTGAAAGAAGTGCAGCCAGAGTGCTCCTTGGTGGCTAAGATGGCCAAACTTCGTCTCTCATATTTTGGTCATATTGTCAGAAAGGAGCAGTCGCTGGAGAAGGATTATCATGTTTGGGAAGGTGGAGGGTCAGAGAAAAAGAGGAAGCCCCCCAACGAGATGGATTGGCCAAGCGGCAGCATCTATAGACTCAAGCTTGGGAACAGTAGTGAGGTTGGCCCAGGACCGGGCAATGTTTGTTTCTGCTGTGTATAAGATCGCTATGAGTCAGTACCAACCACAACATTCTTTTACTAAGGAGCTCTGCCAGCATAGTGGTTACAAATCGGGTTGCGAACCTCAAGGTCAGCAGTTCCAAACTACCAGCTGTTCTGTGGGAGAAAGATAAGGCTTTCTGCTCCATAGAGATTTACAGCCTCGGAAACCCTATACAGGGTTGCTATGGGTCATAATCGACTCAACAGCACTTAACAACAACAACAACATTTTTATACTACTCATGCCCAAACTTCATTTAGACCAAATACCATGCTCCTCGTGAAGTCTTTCCTGATGTGAGTCAGAATGGGTTTGCTTCCACTCAAGTCTGTAACTCAGAGTTCTTAATGAAACATAGTACAGATACCATAAAATTACTTGATGGCACAAATACCGAGCACCAGTGTAGCTTTTTGCACCTCACAAATCCTAGGATTTTTTTTGAATTCATGTCCTGAAACCTCTATGCTTGTCTGTATTGACTGTATGGTTAATTAGTTAATGTTAGCACCACCATCCTAGATATTTGGTTAAGATAAATTGTGAGACACATAGGAAATTTAGATAACTTTTTAAATTCTTTTCTTCTTTAGGTTTTGGAAAATACATGCAAAATAGTACATGGCATAATTCATTGAACTTGATTCTCAGAATCAAACACTTTTCTACTTTTCTTCTGGCTTTTACTTAGGTTGTGTAATATTCATATTATGCACTGTCTCTGGTCAGCAGATGGAGATAATTCCACTCACCATTGACTTCCCTCATGGGGGAATTATTTTGATGATCTCTTGAGCAAATTTCTTTCTAAAGTGGCAGTTTTTAAAGGACTGACATGGGACTATTTAGAAGGAATTGTTTCTTGAAATGCAAATATCACCAGATGGTGATATGGTTTTCTGGAGAAATCACCAACACTGGATTCTGAGACATGAGTTCCAGTTCTGACTCTTTGTATTCAAATCACAGTGTTTGTTTGGCTGTATTTATTCTTCAAAATAAAATAGGAAAATGTTTCCATATGTCTTCATAGGCTAATATAAAAATTAGGTGAAAGATTCCATTTGAAATTTCAGATTTGCCCCTTATTTCTACCACTTCTTAATTTGAATCTCTGGTTCCTTATCTTGAGATGGAAAATAAATCTTATATCAGAGAATTGCTGTGAAGACTGACAAAGATAATGTCTTAAGGTATATCTTAAGGTATAAATTATAATTTCTAGTACATAATACTTCATAAAAGACATCCCTATAATAATGTGCAAGTATAAAGCACTTTAAGAACAACTCGGCACAAATCAGGGATTGTTTTAGCTAGAAGTTTTCTGATAGAATTTAGAAGAACCATGAATTTCAATGGAAAAAAAATTACATTTATACTCATCGTGACTTCAAGATTATATATAGTATTTCTTAGATTCACTAGTAATTATTTAGATCTTTTTTATTTTAATAAAATATACAACTCCAACTTATTTTTTTTAGAAGTATATCTTATTGTATTGGATTGTTGTTGTTGTTAAATGTTGCCCAGTCATTTCCTACTCCTAGCGACCTTTCCAAGGAGCGGCTGGTGGGTTTGAAACATCAACCTACAGTGCCACACCAGGATACCTGTATTCATATTGAATTGATTTAATTTACAATCCTAAATATTTTAGTTTTTAGTTTTATAAACCATATGCTTTTTCAGACTGCCAAAGAGATCATGACTCAAAAATGGTTAAGAACACCTGTCATTAGTTGTTCCATATGAGAACTGTAATACTATATATAATCTATAAAATTGTTCATATTAAAAGGGACCTTTTTTAGTTTGTAATTGTTGTCAAAATTCTATGGCTCCTCAAATCTGACTATTTCTAGATAAACACAGTGGTAGTGCCTTTGTGTCATCAAATTGGATTCAGTTCTTAGATACCCTGTAGTTGGTTTCCAAGGTTGTAAATCTTTATGGAAGCAGAAAGCCTCAACTTTCTCCAATGGAGCAGATGGTAGATTCAAACTGCTGACTTTGCAGTTAGCAGCCCAACATGAAACTCAATAAACTACCAGGACTCCTTAATTAAACATACCACACAAAAATGTTCTAACTGACCTTCTTTGATAGCTCCAACTGTCTGTAGCATACACATCTTAAATAGCTCCTCTGCATTCTTAAATTATTCAAATTTGCTCTTAACTAAATTACAACTTCACTTGCACCATTCAAATTTAAAATCTTTACCTCTAGTCTGGTGTGGCATTGTATGATTAATACTGAACTGCCAACCTCATGGTTGATGGTTCAAATGCACCAGCAGTTCCTTTTGTTGGTGGTGGTAAGTGCTGTTGAATCGGTTCTGACTCATAGTGATCCTGTATAGAGTTTCCATGGAGCAGCTGGTGAATTTAAACCACAAACCTTATGGTTCAATGTGACCTTGTGGTCCAGTGCTTCATCCACCAGTATCACAACAGTTCTTTAGAAACCCTGTGAGTTTCTAAGGAACTATGAGTAAGAACCAACATGATAGCGCTCAAAAGCAGCAACAATCATTCTTAGGAATATATATGTTGTTATTGTTGCTGTTAGGTGTCATCAAGTAGGTTCCAACTTACAGGGACCCTATGCAAGCAGAACTTAACACTGCCCAGTTCTCCACCATCCTTACAATTATTGTTAGTCTTGAGCTCATTGTTGCTGTCATACTGCTAATCCACCTTCTTTGGGGTCTTCCTCTTTTTTGCTGACCCTCCATTTACCAAACATGATGTCCTTCTCCAGGCATTTACCACTCCTGATAACATGTCTGAAGTTTGAAAGACAAAGTCTCGCCATTCTGGCTTCTAAGAAGCATTTCTGGCTATACTTCTTCCAACACAGATTTGTTTATTCTTCCGGTGGTCCGTGGTACTTTTAATATTCTTTTCTAACACTATAACTCAAATGCATTAATTATTTTATAGTCTTCCTTATTCATTGTCCACCTTTCACATGCAGATGTGACTGTTGAAAATACCATGGCTTAGATCAAAAACACCTTAGTCCTCAGACAGGTATCTTTGCTCTAAAACACTTTAAAGAGGTTTGGTGCAGCCTATCTTCCCAGTGCAATAAGTAGTCTTTGATTTTCATCATTAAATAATGTAAGTTCTCTTCACTTTCAGCAAGCAAGGTCATATCATCTACATATCACAGGTTGTCATTGCATCTTCTTCAATACTGATATCACCTTCTTCTTCATATAATCCCTCTTCTCAAATTTTTAGTCCAGCATACAGGTTGAATAAGTACGGTGAAAAAATACAACTCTGGCACACACCTTTCCTGATTTTAAACAATTCAATGTCTACTTATTCTGTTCAACCAACTACCTCTTGGACAATGTACAGATTCCTTGTAAGCACAGTTAAGTTTTCTGAAATACCTGTTCTCCACATGTTGTCCAAAGCTTGCTATGATGCACACAGTAAAAAGCTTTTCCATAGTCAATGAAGCACAGATAAATGTCTTTCTGGTATTCTGTGCTTTCAGCCAAGAGCTATCTGATGTCAGCAGTGATATCCCTTGTTCTTATCCTTACCTGAATCTGACTTAAACCTCTGGCAGTTACTTGTTCATATACTATTGCAGCCATTTTAAAATTACCTGTAGCAAAATTTTAATTGTATATGAAATTAATGATATTACCCAATGATCTCTTTAGTCCATTGTTTCACCTCTATTTGGAATGGGCACAGATATGGATTTCTTCCAAATAGATGATTGAGTGCCTCCAGTACTGTATCATCTTGTCGAAACATTTCAATTTGTATTACATCAAGTCCCAGGGTCATGTTCTTTGCCAATACCTTCACTGCATCTTGGACTTTTTCCTTCAATCCCATTGATTCTTGATGGTATGCTACTTCTTGAAAAGGCTGAACACCTACCATTGCTTTTGGTACAGTGAATCT
>NW_006408542.1:27713101-27714626 GCF_000296735.1 Chrysochloris asiatica | reverse complement strand
CATTAACCAAAAGAACCACACCAGGACTCCATTATAGTGTCCAAGCCAGGTTTACTTTTTAATGGACATTTTACAAATATAATTTCTCTGCATTTTCTTGTTCATTAATATATGGATCTATAAAGAATAACCTTGGATAAATGTTATTGTTAAGTGGCTTGGAGTTGGTTCCAACTCATAGTGACCCTGTATAGGGTTTCCAGAGAGCAGCTGGTGAGTTTGATCTGCCAACCTTGTGGTTCAAACCTACCTCATGGTCCAGTGCTTAGCCTACGGTGAGATGTCAAGACTCCATAGATAAATTGTTGCTGTTGTTGTTAAGTGCTGTTGAGTCAGTTCCAACTCATAGCAACCCTGTATAGGGTTTCCAAGGAGAAGATTCTGAATTGTAACCACTGACTTTGTGATTCAAACCAAACTTGGGATCCAATGCTTATCTTGCAGCACACTAGGACTCCTTATAGACTATAAAAATATAAATGAAAATTATAAAGTCAGTGGACTCATTAAATGACCCAAAATGGTGAAGTCTTGATTTTTACGAAAGCCTGAAAAGAAGTAAAAACAAGAATATTGAGTAAGAACTGACTACCTTAAAATGCAAAGAAATAAGAGCTAACATTGAATGAATGCTAGTATTGATGAAGGAAATACCAAATATCAAAGAGAAAAACAGACCTTTCTGCCAACTGTTAAGTTGGCATCAGATGACTTGGCATAGTACACACCTCCTCACTCCAGTCTCCTGCGAACTCTCTGCAGTAAATACTGTTTAGCTTAGCAGTCTATCATTTTCCCTATTCACATCTCCATTTAGAAAGGTAAGATTTTGCCCCTGGCTTTGCTGGACTCTTGCCCTACATAAAGATAATTAGATTCCAACAGAACAGGCGCTAATTTGCAGGTTTAATATACTGCTGCTTTTAGGTAGTAATAAAATTCTTTTCTAAAACACATCTAAGTGCACATCAGTATTAACATAAATCAAGCAGTTTTCAGCCTCACATCTGAAAGGTGTTTTTCATTAGTTAAGTCCCTATAGATGGTACAATAGCTATTGCTGCCTAATAATTCCCTGTTCTAGATTCAGATGATACTGCTTTACATAAGTTCAAATCCAGAGGGTTTTTAGGCAATGCAAAACATGGACTAATGTGAATTGTTTGGTCTGAGCTTTTCACTTTGAAGACTCAAAATGTTAAGGAGCAGCTGCAAATATCCATTAACAATCAGAACATGGAATGCATAAAGTGTGAATCTAGGAAAGTTAGAAATCATAAAAAAAAGAAATGGAATGAATAAAGGTAGATATTCTAAACATTAATAAGGTAAAATGGATGGGTATTGGTCATTTGAGTAAGAAAATCCTTTGATTTTCTATACTGGGAATGACAAATTGAATAGCAATGGCATGTATATATCACCAAAAAGAGTATTTGAAGGTCTATACTAAAGTAGCTATACTTAAGAAGCTCTGGTAGTGTAGGAGTTACGAATCGGGCTGAGTACCTCAAGGTCAGAAGTT
>NW_006408542.1:27709993-27712286 GCF_000296735.1 Chrysochloris asiatica | reverse complement strand
AAAAGAGGAAGACCCCTAACAAGATAGATTGGCCAAGTTGTAGCATCGATGGACTCAAGCGTGGCAACAATAGTGAGATTGGCCCAGGATCGGGCAGTTTATCATTCTGCTGTGCATGGGGTCGCTATGGGTCGGTACTGACACGATGGTACCTAACAACAACAACACTTGTTTTTAGAGATTATCTTAAGACTAGATTGGACAACTGAGCACTAATGATAGAAAACCAGAGCATTTATGGAATAACACCAAGAACATCATATTTGAAGAACACAAAAGGTTACAAAAAAGACAGGAAAGAAATAAAAGACCCAAAAAAATGAATGTCAGAGTCTCTGAAACTTGCTCTTGAACGTAGAAAAGCTAAAGAGAATGAAACAAATGATGAAAGTAAAGAACCAAAGGCAAGATTTCAAAAGGCAGTTTGAGCAGAAAAAGTATAGCAATGAAATTAAAAAAAAAAAAAAAAAGAACGTGTTTGGCATTTCTCAAGTTGAAGAAGAGAAGGAAACCATTCAATAAAAAGTTGCAATATTGAAAGATTATTTTTGCAATATATTTAGTGATATAGGAAGTCTCAGTGAAACATGGAAGAAATATATAGTCATTTATTCCAAAATATTTTGTCAATGTTCCATTTCAGGATGTAATACACTCTAGAATCTATAGCATACAAAGAAGTTCAACCAGCACTGAAGGTATTGATAACAAACACATTCCATCAACTGACAGAATACCAACTGAGATGTTTCAACAGATTTAAAACTTGAAATACATACTTGTCTATGCCAAAAATTGGGAAGACAACTACCAGGCCAACCTACTGGAAGAGATCTTTATTTGTACCCATTCCAAGAAATATTGTCCAACAGAATTTGGAAATTATTGAACTACATCATCAATGTCACACAAAATCAATAGTTTTCTGAAGATAATAAAAAAGGTTGTAACAGTACATTTTCAGGGAACTGCCCAGAAATTCAAGCCAGATCCCAAAGAGGCTGTAGAAGAAGGGATATTATTGCTGATGTCAACTGAATCTTGGCTAAATGTAGTATATAATATATACCAAAAAAGATGTTTGTTCTTGTAATCACATTCCATAGAATCAATTCCAACTCATATTGACCCTGTATAGGGTTTACAAGAGTGACTAGTGAGTTCAAACTGCCAACCTTGTAGTTTCTATTCCTGTGCATAGCCTACAGTGCCACACCAGGGTGCATACCTGTGTTTTTTACTGACTATAAAGGATCAGAACACTTAATTGTGCTAATGTAGAACCTCTGCATAGACCAAGAGGCAGTCTTTCAGATATAACAGGAGTATATTGCAGAGTTCAAAATCAGAAAAGACATGTCTGGATTATGTCTTTTTACCACACTTATTCAATCTGTATGTTGAGCAAATAATCTAAGAAGTTGAACTGTATGAAAAATGAAAAGACATCTGAATGAGAAGAAAACTATTAAATAATTTGTGATACTCAGATGATAAAACTAACTTCCTGAAAACAAACAGGAATTGAAGTACTTATTGTTGAAGATCAAAAACAACAAACTTCAGTACAGATTACACTTCAACAAAGAAAACAAAATTCCTCACAACTTTACCAATAAAAAATATATGATAAGTAGACAAAAAAATTAATGTGTCAAAGATGTTATTTTAATTGAATCCACAATTAATGCTTATGGGAGCAGTAGACAAAATTCAATGTAACTGAGGAACCAAGAGAGGAAGTAGAATAACTGTAATTACAGGGAGGGGATTGTAATCATTGAGATGAAACAAAGTGTATGATTTGTTGAATACAAAACTGATGATCTTGTCTATAAATCTTTGCTCAATTGACAATGTAAAGTTAAAAAAAAATCAGTGTATTGAATTCTACAGATCTGCTTTTAAAGACCTCTTGAAAGGGTTAGAAATCAAAGACATCACTTTGAGGACTAAGGTGCACCTCTGCCAAACCATGGTATTTTCAATTGATTAATTAATATGTTGTATCATCTGCATATCACAGGTTGTTCACAAGTCTTCCTCCAATCCTGATGCCATGGTTTTCTTCATATAACCCAGCTTCTCAGATTATCTGCTCAGCATACAGGTTGAATAAGTATGGTGAAAGAATACAACTTTGTCTCACACCTTTTTAAAATTTAAACCATTAAACTCATGAACAACCTGTGATATGCAGATGATACAACCTTGCTTGCTGAAAGTGAAGAGGACTTAAAACATTTAATGATGAAGATCTACGAGCATAGCCTTCGGTATGGATTACATCTCA
>NW_006408542.1:27705846-27709528 GCF_000296735.1 Chrysochloris asiatica | reverse complement strand
CAGAGAAAAAGAGGAAGACCCCCAACGAGATGGATTGGCCAAGTGGCAGCATTGGTGGACTCAAGTGTGGCAACAGTAGTGAGGTTGACCCAGGATCGGGTAGTGTTTTGTTCTGCTGTACATAAGGTCACTGTGGGTCAATACTGACTTGATGGAATCTAACAACAACAGCGAATTAAAATGTAAAAGCTAGAGAATAAATAAAGACCAAAGAAAAATAAATGCATCTGAATTGTGTTGATATTGAAGAATAGTAAAAGTTTTGTGTACTTCTAGAACAAATATATGTTGAAGGAAATACTGCCAAAATGCTACTTGAAAGCAAGGATGACAGTCCTTCATTCCACATACTTTGGACATGCTATCAGGAAAGACCACTCCATCGAGAAGGACATCATGCTTGGAAAGGTAGAGGGTCAATGAAAAAAATGAAGACGCTCCATTATGTACATTATAAATTGATTGAACTAGTTGGCTCAAAAATAGCAAGTGGGGCTTGATGGTGGATAGGGTAGAAGTGCAGTGAAGTTCCCTGTCAGCAGTACCACTAAATGCCAGGTGAAGCGGGTTCAGGGTAGAGCTCCAAAACTCTGACCCACATAGGTAGGAATGTTTAAAAAGTTTGAAGGCTCATAGCTTGTGGAACTTGTAACGTATTTTTTAATGTGCTGAGCTAGGCAGCCCAGACCCAACAACTTGGTCAAGACCAAATGACAAGACCAAGCAGGGGAACAAACCCACCAAAGAATAATGCTGCGGGAAATTCGGAGCAAAGTTGGACAGTACACTTTGACGGTTCTGCTTTGTTCTGATTTTTTTTTTGGGGGGGAGGGGTGTGGTGGGAGTATCATATATGTTCATTAGGAGTCCTGGTGTGGCACTGTGGTTTAATGTGCCAGACTGCAAAGCTGTTTGTACTGCAAGGTTGGAGGTTCAAACTCACCAGCTGCTCCTTGGAAACCCTATACAGGGTCGCTATGGGTTGGAATCGACTAGACGACACTTACCAAAAACAACACGTTCATTGGCCCCCACTGTTTGTGCACCTCCATTATGGTGACTATAGGGGGTGGCTGAGTGAGTAGACACCTCTAATCCCCACCACTGGTGGGTTCTTCTGCCATGCATGCCCACAGATACTCTCAGCCCAAGAACAGGCCCTGAACTGTTTTTTAATATGGAAAAGTCCAGAAAAAGGGGTGTGGGGAGGGAAAGAGTGTTTAAAAACAAAACAGGCCAAAATTTAATTGAATCCTGAGGTACAGCATAATAACCAACAGTGACATCTTGAAATTTATCAGGTGACCTTGAAGGCAAGAAGCTGAAAGAGGACATTAAAGTCATAGTAACATTAGGCTACACATTTTTTTTTTTCTCTCTCTCTCTCTCCTCTCCTATTTCTGCGATTATAGACTACAGTATCCAATCTAGTTTTTGTTGTTGTTGTTGTTGTTGTTTTAGTGGTGTTTTGTTTTGTTTTCTTGATTTTTGCTGTTGCTGACTTTCTGTTTTATGCTTGCTCTTTTACCTTTGGGGGACTCTTTTTTCCCTATATTACCCAAGAAGAGACAGCAACTGCAGCCATATAATCAAGCTACAGTCACACCCTATAAAACACCAAAATCCAGGCAAGAACCAATACCAAATACCATACACCAGGGAGGCAGACAACACCTATGAAAGTTACTCTGAGTTAAGCAATATGAAGAGTGAAAAGGAAAGACCACATCCTGATCACATCTACCTGGAGGCAATCAGAAAGCATAAAAAATTCCAAAACACACCCTCAATTAACTATTAAGGCCACAGATAAACACAAAACATGTCCAAGATGCAAAAGCAGATGACCATATCAGGACATGTCCAGAAACAAGATAAAATGTCTAAGACAAATGACCTAGAGGTAGACCTGGACTCCATTCTGGAAGGAGGGCAGGCCTTGGAAATGCCTGAGAAGGAATTCAGAAAAATGATTATAAAATGTTTCAAAACACTTTACAATAGAGTTGAGAAAAATAAGGAAGAAGTCAGGAAAGTGCTAAGGAACAATCAAATAAGGTAGATGCAACATTGGAAACTATTCAAAACCTACAGAAAGAGATCCAAACGATCAATAATAGAATATTGATATTAATATCAGAATATGGATATCAGAAATACACAATACACTGAAAGGGCAAAGGAGTAGAACTAGTGAGCAGGAAGACAAATCTTTCAATACCACTAAGATAGAAGAGCAAACAGAAAAAGGGATTAAAAACATCTGAAGAAGGTCTAAGATTCATGTTGGACAACATGAAGAGGAATAACTTAAGAATTATTGGCATTCCAGAACACGAATAATTTCCCAGCTCAATGAACACCAGGAAGGATAGACCCCAAAAGAAAACCCAAACAATTACGATGTGAAAGAAGGTCAACACATAGGAACATAGATCCAGATGGTGAGATGATCAGGTATATTACAGGATAAAATAGGCTGCACTAAATGGAGGAGAAAGTTAATGGAATATTAGGTATCATCTAAGAAAATTAATACTCCACAACATACCAAGAAAATCCAGGAAGAACATGGAAAAATTAAAACTATGAGGAAACTCACAAGAAAGAACTCAAAAAGCATGAACTCAGCAAAGGAAGACGTACAGAACAAAGAAAGCAGCACCACCACACACACAAAAAAAACCCATAATGACATCAATTAATCCATACCTATCGATAATTGTACTGAATGTAAATGGATTAAATGCACCAGTTAAGAGATGGAGGGTGGCAGAATAGATAAGAAAACAAGATCCTTCAATATATTATCTGCAAGACATATCTTACACACAGAGACAAAAACAGATTAAAAGTAAAGGGATGGAAAAAATATATCAAGCTAATTGTGATTAAAAAAAAAAACAAACACAAGTAGCAGTACTAATCTATGATAAAATAAACTTTAAGGCAAAAACCAGCATAATACATAAAGATGGGCATTATGTAATAATTAAATGGACAATATAACAAGATGACATAACCATAATAAATATCTATGATCCCAATGAAAGAGCTCCAAATTATATAAAGCAAACGCTAATATATTTGAAGAAATGAATAGACAAATCTACAAAAATTGTGGGCAATTTTAATACACCACTTTCCAAAATGGATAGAACAACCAGAAATAAACTTCACAAAAACACAGAACTAAGCAACACAATCAACCAACTGGACCACATAGATGTGTACAGAGCATTCGACCCAATAACAGCACAATACACATTCTTTTCCAGTGCGCATGAAACATTCTCCAGGATAAACCATGTGTGATGCCACAAAACAAGCCTCCATAAATTTACAAATATCCAATTACTACAAAGCATCTTCTCTGACCACATTGGTATCAAATTAGAAATCAAAACTAGGAAGACCAAGGAAATCAAGTCAAATACATGAAAACTGAATAACACCCTGCTGAAAATCAACTGGGTAGTATAAGAAATTAAATGTGAACTCACTAAGTTCCTAAAAACAAATGAGAACGAAACACAACACATCAAAATCTGGGACATGGTGAAAGCGGTGCTGAGAGGACAATGTATTGCAATAAACACACACATCCAAAGGAAGAAAGAATCAAAATTAACACATTAACACAGCATCTACAACAGTTAGAAACAGACCATCAGAGGGAACC
>NW_006408542.1:27703941-27705142 GCF_000296735.1 Chrysochloris asiatica | reverse complement strand
CCAACAGAATCCAGAAGCACATCAAAGAGATAATACATCATTATCAAGTGGGATTCATTTTAGTGGTGCAAGGATGGTTCAACATTAGAAAAACAATCAATATAATACATCATATAAATAAGAAAAAGGAAAAGAACAACATGATCATATTGATTGATACAGAAAAGACATTTGACGAAATCCAATATCCATTCTTGATAAAAACATTCAACAGAGTAGGAATTGAAGGGAAATTCCTCAATGTAACGAAGAGCATATAGACAAAACCAATAGCCTACATTACTCTCAATGGAGAGAAACTGAAAGCCTTCCCTATGTGAACAGGAACCAGAAAAGGACACCCTTTGTCACCACTCCTATTCAATATTGTGCTGGAAGTTTTAGCAAGAGCTATACGGCAAGATAGAGAAATTAAAGTTTTCCAAATTGGCAAAGAGGAAGGAAAACTCTCTCTAATTGCAGATGATATGATCCTATACATAGAAAACCCCTAAGACTCAGTAAAAAAGCTACCAGATCTCATTGGAGGATTCAGTAAAGTGGCACAGTATAAGATCAAAATACAAAAATCAGTTGGATACCTCTATACCAAAAACAACAGCACTGAAAAGGACATTAGGAAAGCAATACCATTTACAATAGCTGCCTAAAGGATGAAATATCTAGGAATAAATGTAATCAGAGAAACAAAGGACCTATACAAAGAAAACTACAAAACATTCCTACAAGAACCCAAAAGAGACCTACAAAAATGGAAGAATGTACCATGCTTCTGGAGTGGAAGACTTAACATTGTGGAAATGTCAATACTACCCAAAACAATTTACACATATAATGCAATCCCAATCCAGATTCCAACTACATTCTTCAAAGAGAAGGAAAAATTAATTACAAACTTTATATGGAAAGGAAAGAGAGCCAGGATAAGCAAAGCAATGCTTAAGAAGAGGAAGGTTAGAAACCTCACTTCCCGACTTTAAATTTTATTACACAGGTACATTGGTCAAAACAGCTTGGTATTGGTCCAATGAAAGATACATTGATCAATTGAGAATTGATCAATTGAGAACAGAATTGAGAATCCAGAAATTAACCCATCCACATACAGCCAACAGATTTTTGACAGAGTACCTAAATATATTGCATGGAGAGGGAATAGTCTCTTCACTAGATGGTACTAGGAGAACTGGAAAGTGATATG
>NW_006408542.1:27694879-27698321 GCF_000296735.1 Chrysochloris asiatica | reverse complement strand
TATATGATAGAGAGAGACAAAACCTGTATAGGGTTTTGAAGGGAAGGCTAGTGGGTTTGAACTGCCAACCCTGTGGTTAGCAGTCCAGTACTTATCCTATAGCACCACACCAGGATTCCTGTATGTATATATTGATGTTTATGGTTTCTTTTAAAGTTCTAAGAATACCTAATCAAAGGTTCAAGGAGTTGAAATTAAAAGGTTTGAATCAACTGACACAGCATGGGAGATTCTCACTTGACTAAACTAAGAAATTTTGCAGGTAGCTACCTGGCAAATTGATTGGTAGATCATTAAATCTGTGCCTATTCCAAAGAAAGGTGACCCAGTTGCATGCGGAAATCATTGAACAATATCATTTATATTTCATGAAAATAAAATTTTACTAATAATAATTTTAAAATGTGGTGCATTGAGAAGGAACTGCCAAAAACTCAAGTCAGATTTAGATGATATGGGACAGGGGATATCTTTGTTGATATCTGATGGATCTTGTCTGAATACAAAGAATATCAGAAAGCTATACATATCTGCTTTATTGATTATGCAAAAGCTTTTGATTATGTGCATCATAACAAGTTATAAATGTCATTGTGAAGAATGTTAATTTCAGAACACCTAATTGTGTTCATGAGGAATCTGTACATTGACCAACAGTTATTCAAACAAGACAAAAGGACCCTGAATGGTTTAAAATCAGAGAAGGTATGTGCCAGGTTCTTTCCTTTCACCATACTTATTCAATCTGTATGCTGAGCAAATTATCTAAGAAATGGTACTATATGAAGCAGAATGTAGCATCAGGATTGGAGGAAAGATCATTGACATCCTATGATATACAGATGATACAACCCTGGTTGCTGCAAACAAAGAGAATTTAAAATACTTATAGATGAAGATCAATACCACAGCCTTCAATATGTATTTCACCTCAATGTAAAAAAACAACAACAACAACAACAAAAAAAAAAAACCTCACAATGGACCAATATATAACAGCAAAAAACAAATGGAGAAAAGATTGAAGTTGCCAAAGGCATTATTTTTCTTGAATTCACAATCAACCCTTGTGGATGAAGCAGTCAAGAAATCAAATGACATTTGCATTAGGCAAATCTGCTGGACAAGACCTATTTAAAGTATTCAAGAGCAAAGATGTCATTTTAAGAACTATGGTGTACCTAACCCAGGGCATGATATTTTAAAAGTCTCATATGCATGCGATGCATTTGAGTTATAGTGTGGAAGAAGAATATTATAGTGCCATGGACTACCAGAAAAACAGATGTGTTGGATGAAGTCCAAACAGAATGCTCCTTAGAAATTAGGATGGCAAGCTTTTGTCTCTTGTACCTAGGACATATCAGGAGGGATCAGTCCCTGAGGAAGGACATCATGCTTGGTAAAGCAGATGGTGGGCAAAAAAGAGGAAGACCCGCAATGAGATGTATTGGCACAATGGTAGCATCAATGAGCTCAAACATAGCAATAATTGTGAGATTGGCACAGGACCAGGCAATGTTTTTTTCTGTTGTGCATAGGTTCTCTATGAGTTGGAGTCACCTCAACAGCACCTAACAAAAGAGCAACATGTTTAAAGTATGTTTCAGAGACTTTTCTTGCATACATTTTGGGTTTATTTTTGTTTGTTTCGTGTCTTTTTCAATACCTTTTGCTTTCGTTATGTATGATGTCCTTGATGTCATCCTGAAACTTGTCTGGTCTTCAGTAATTAATGTTGAATGCATCAAATCTATTTTGATAGGGTCTCTAAATTAAAATAGGATATATTAAAGGCTGTGCTTTGGACCTGGATATGTTTTAACTTTATTCAGCTTCACTTTGAACTTGCTTATGTGCATTTAATAGTCTACTTCACAGATGGCCCCTGACTTTGTTCTGACTGATAATATTGAGTTTTTCCATTGTCTGTCTCTACATATGTGGTTGATATTATTCCTCTGTGTTTCCCCTGGTGAGGTTCATAAGTATGTTTGCAATTTATGTTGGTGAAAAAAACAATTTTCAATAAATAAGTCATTGGTCCTGCAAAATTCTAGCAAAAATTTCTGGCATCATTTCCATCATCAAGGCCTTATTTTTAAACTATTGACCCTTCTTTGTTCCAACTTTCACATTCCAATTACCATTAATTATCAGGGCATCTTGATAGCATATTTGATCCATTTCAGAATGCAAAATTTGGATTATATGAGGGAAATATGGTCTCAAGAGTTGAGGGACCCATTAACAACCTGAAATATGCAGATGACACAACCTTATTTGCTGAAAGCAAAGAGGACTTGAAGCACTTATGAATTGATTAAAGAATTCAGTTATCAGCATGAATTACACCTTATCATCAAGACATGAAAAATCCTTATAACTGGACCAATAAGCAGCACCATGATAGAGAAAAGAATTAAGCCATGTAGTTTATTTGGATCCATAATCAACACTCATGGAAGCAGCAGTCAAAAAACTAAATGACATTGTTGTTGTTGTTGTTGTTGTGAAGTGCCATCGAGTTGGTTCCAACCGAGACCAATAGCAACCCTGTAGAGGGTTTCCAAGGAGCAGCTGGTGATCTTGAATGGCCGACCTTGCAATTCAAAGGACTTTGCAATCTGTTGCATTAACCCACTAGGATCAGGAAAATCGGTTACAAAAGAACTCTGCTACTGCTTTTTGTATCTCTTGCTGTCTCTCTGATGTGACTTTTCTTTTTGTATCCTGGGTCTCAGGGACTTTCAGCACAGGGTTCTCAGGTGCAAAGAAAGCACTAAGATTCACCTGACCTATGCTGTGACATTTGCAATCTTCTTGCATGCATATGAAAGCTGGCCAATGCAAAGAGCATATTAATTTGATGTGTTTTGCTATTTGAGGGAAATAGAAAAGAAATGTTTACAAAAGTTATAAAATGTTAAACCTGAGTATAATAGAAGCAAGTTTTCGATTTAGACATGTAGCTCATAAATGAATACATATTTTAATTTTAATTTTATCCAACTTTTAGAAACAAGGGCAAAAGTAAATTCAAACCCTACAAAAAAATGTGTCTGGAACATGTGCATATGGATCAATATTTGATTTATCTTTTTGTTCTTACTTGTTTGATTGTTTTATTTTATTTGTGTATGTGTTTTTATATACATTTGTGTATGTGTTGTGTGTGTGTCTTCCAGTAAGTACATGGGTTTTCTTTCAAGATATAAAACCAAACAAACATTGAAGCTATTTTATTTTAGAGTTAAAAATAAATAAATAAAATAAATTTGGATTTCATTGAATCAAGTTTTAGATACATACATGCATCTCCTTATTCAATACATAGTCTATTTTTAAGGAGCTCTGGTAGCGTAGTGGTTACGAATCGGGCTGCGAACCTTAAGGTCAGCGGTTTGAAACTACCAGCTGCTCTGCGGGAGAAAGATGAGGC
>NW_006408542.1:27689390-27694779 GCF_000296735.1 Chrysochloris asiatica | reverse complement strand
ACAGGGTCGCTATGGGTCGGAACCGACTCGATGGCACTTAACAACAACAACAACCTTTAGCAATAATGGCAAAACCAATTTTTAGACCTACAACAAATTTTGAGTCACAGTACAGATGAGCTTTCTACTTTCATCTCTTCAGTCAAATTTTATCTGTAATATTATAACCCTAGAGATTTGGATGATACAGGTTAATTTTCAACAGTACAGCTGAGTATTTTGGGGCTCATCCAAGCTGAACCTTTAGAGACTCATTGAACATTGGTGTGTGCTGACCCTGTAACTTGATTATGTTCTTTCTTCTCAGTAGGTACTCAAACCTAGACACATGCAGGCAAAATACCAAATTAGAGCATCAAGCCAAGCAGTCAGGTTCTGACGTTATTTCATATATTTTCTTTATTCTTTTAAATAACAATTTCTTAATTATAAAAATCATACAGATAGAGTGCAAAATCTTTGAGAAATACAAAAAGTTTAAAGGGTGGCTTTATAAAGTTCATGGAAAAATGGAATTAAACTATAATGGAATATTTCCATGAACTTTTTGAAGCACCCTCATATAAAGAAAACAAAAGTTATCCATAGGCTTTCCATCACAGATAGCTAATTGTAATTATTTTCATCTATTTTCCTCAGATAGATAAACGTATATAAAGCTAAAGCAGTCTTTGTTTTTATCTGCTTAATTTATATTTCTATTCTCTGATGTATTTAACCATAAACTTACTGCCTTGAAGCCAATTCCAGTTAATTTATAGTGACGCTGTTTAGAGTTTCTGTGACTGCAGATCTTACTGGAGCAGGAAACCTCATCTTGTTCCCACAGATGGTGACCTTTCAGTAGTCCAGTGCTTGTTCAGTAACACCAGAGCTCCTTTACTAACCATATTTAATCATTGTTTTTGTTGTTGTTGTGTTGAGTGCCATCAAATTGGTTATGATTCATAACCCCATGTATAAGAGGAGCAACGTGTTGGTATGGACCGCTGACCTTGCAGTTAACAATTCAATCCTTATCCTACAGAGCCACACCAGGATCCTATATTGAAAAATAATTTTCAAAAGCATGGTACTTTAGAATTGCTAGTACTTTGGTGTGGCACTGTATAAAAAGCACTTGACCTCAAGATTGGTTTGAACTATAGGTCAGAGGTTCAAACTCACCAACTGCTCCTCAGAAACCCTATACAGGGTTTGAGTCAAATTGATTCAACAGTTTTTAATAACATAACTTAACAAGTACTGTAGCCCTGTAGGATAACCACTGGACCTCAAATTTCAAGGTTGAGGGTTCAAACAACCACTTACTCTGCAAAAACACTATACACGGTCACTATGAGTTGCAACTGACTCCAACTCACTTAACAACATCAACAATAGTACCATTAAACTTACTTATTTTCTTTTTAGGAAATGAAGCTGTTGTCAGTATTTTAGTGTTATATTCAACATTCTCACAAATAAACATGTATATAATTCTTTAAGCATATTTGTAATTATTTTTAAGATTAAAATTCTAGAATTGGGATAGCTGTGCAAAATTTTATGAATGCTTTTAAGGCTATTACAAATTTACTATAGCAACAACGTACATGGCCAGGAAAGTGCTTTTTCTACTTTATTCTGGGTAGTGCATGCTCTTATGAAATGCACTGAAAATATTTTCAGGCGATTGAGTTTAGGTGGAGAGGTGCTAGGAAGATTTTAACAGTTTTGTTAACATCAACTATTGTTTGTCCTGACTTGTTTCCATATTTTGCTTTATCGGTGTCTTTGAGAAACAACAACAATAGGTTATAATACAGCTGATTAATGTAATCACAATAATAAAAAAATTTTCGTAAAAATGTACTATTTTCACTCTATTTGACTGAATATAACATTGTTTTATAATGTACTAGAACTGACTGTATTTAATATTTTAGTGAATAACAATTCATTAGAAATATATTCCCAAGATTGAAAACTATTTTAAGCTAGAAACTGCAATGTCTGTGTCTCACAGGAATGTTCATTCCTTATTTTACTGTCTCCCATCTTCTAATTGAATCCTCCCATGCTTATTTCCATTCATCAAACTTATTCCAAATAGAAAGAGCACTGGTAACAGACTGGTTAAGAATTCGTCTGCTAACTAAAAGGTCACCACCCTGGAGCTCTGTGAGAGATAAGACCTGGCTTATCTCTACTTCCATGAGGATTTCAACTTAGGAAATTCTAGATAGTTCTACTTTGCCCTATAAAGTGGCTATGCATTGGAACTGATGCGACAGCATACAAACTGACATTCCAATTGGCTATCCTTGTATACTTTTCAAAAATAAATTACTATCATTTCTTAATCTTCTTTCAGGGGAGAAAAAAAAAAACCTCTAACTATGAAGTTGGAAAAGATAGAGTGTAAACCCTTTCTACTTCAGGTTCCAAAATTCTCCTAGAAATTTCTCTTGCTTTCTTTCCTCCAGGCCTGAGATGGGAACCCTATACACAGTCGCTATGAGTTGAAACTGATTAGATGACATTTGCCAACAACAACAAGGGAAAGAAAACAATAGTTCTGACCACATTTTCAAAGATTTTCCAAAGTAATGAAACTTAAAGTAAAGAACTGGATTATTTTAGTTTCTGCATTTTGCTGCATTTGTCATCACTTCATGCGTGGTATCCTGGCTGCTGTTTGACTGTCATAACGAGAGGGGTAGGGGAAACTGTTTCTAGAAATTCTGAGTGGAAAACAATCACAAGAAGTAAAAATGAAAATCTTACCCACGACATCTTTCTTGAAAACCTTCTTTGTACCTTTTCCCTCTAGAAGGTTTAATTGTCACAACAAAGCATATTCAGACCTTGGGCATCATCTCTGTTTCATCACCTTTGAAAAGGAAGATAATCACAGAACTCAACTCAGAGGATTACCAGGAATTTTGAATGATATAGTTGCAAATACATATTCAAGGTTGAACCACATAATAAACAAAGTATTAATTTTAGTTATTATTGTTAGTTGCAATTTTGAACTTGACCTATTTATTTTTCAAACTCAGTGCCTTACTCCATGATTGTTCACAGAGCTTGGCCTTTTTCATAACTTCAGGGTCTGAATAATATAAGTTGGATGAATGAAAAGATTACGATTGCCCATTTTATTAGTAATAATATTTTAAGCTTTTTGAATTCAGTATTCAGGATTCACAAGTTCTTGCTAAAAACGTAAAGTCTTCCTATATTTATGAAGCATTATATTTTGTTCACAAATCTGCCATGGGCATAGAAAGAAATTGTAATTGAGCTCATCTTGTCTATGGTAAAACTCATTTATATCCTTTTCCAAAGGACAATAAATGATGAACAGGAAATTATAACATGCAGAAGAGTCTGTTTCAAGGACCTTCCGGCAGAACTTTCAAATCAGAAAATAGTTATCAGGCAACACTTCAGAGTGAAAACATTGTAAACCATCCATGGCAACAGCACAGACATGACTTTTACAATCCTTCAAATGATTCAACAACTATTATTTTTGCTAGACGTCTTTGAATAATTTGTGCTTACACAGGCTATGAGTAAAAGATATACTATGACTCTTCAAGTAATTTTTTAAAAATTTAATGTCTAAGGAAGAATTTGTTTTGATATTTTGTTTATTCTAGCTTATTTACTTTCTTTTTATACCCACTGTCCAATTATGTTTTAATCAACCTCTGCAAGATAGGGCATAAGGAGAAAAGAAGCACATAGATAAAACACCAGGTCAGGAATTTGGAAATTAAAAAGGCCAAACATTGTGGGGGAGTGGGAAGTAGATTAAGTATTGATTCTGCTACTAAACCTCTGTTTGAATGTTGAGAACATCACTTTTACTTACTGGAACTCTATTCCCATGTATTTAAAAATACTTTTTCAGTCCGTGAAGGAGCTTGGGCATAATGGTTAAGCACTTGGCTGCTAACATTAAGATCAGTTGTTGAAACCCTCTAGTCACTCAGCCGGAAATGGAAGTGACAGGATGCTTCCATAATGCTTGAACCCATTTTAGCATTCCAACTAGAAAATGACCCGTTAGGATAGAATAGAACTTTCCCATCAGGTTGCCCAAACTGTAATTTCTTTACTGAAGCAGACTGCCATGTTTCTCTTGCAGAGAGGGCTGGTGGGTTCAAATCACAAACATTTCAGTCATCAAACAAGTGCTTAAGCACTGTACTCCTAGGGCTACTCTGTAAAGGGGTATTGGAAACCTATGGGGTAGTTCTACTCTGTCCTGTAATGTTGCTGAGTGTCAAAATCAACTCAAAGGCAATGGTTTTGGTACAAATTAGTATAATCTTAGCAGCAAAACACAGAAAAGACTATTGAAATTAGATTAAACTTTGTAGGAAATTTAGTTGTTCATATGTTGTTGTTAAGTGCCATCAAGTTGGTTCTGACTCAGTGATCCTGTATGGGGTTTCTAAGGAGCAGATGGTGGATTTGAACTGCTGACCTTGTGGTTTGAAGTCCAGTGCTGATCTGACTTGTAAATTTCACACTTAGCAAAGCTTGATGAACCATGGCATTAGTTTAATGTTTTTCTTCCTGTCCATCCCCTTCATTTCAGTGACTGTTCCATCTTCTGATGGGGTTTCCTCAATACCCAACTACAAATTCATCTATTTGATGAGTAAACCATTACTCTGCTCTATGTGAGCTGATGTTCCTATAAAGATTGTTCTTGTTGTTGGGTATCAACAAGTTGGTCCCAACTTCTTTTGGTTGGTTCTAACTCCTAGAGACCTAATGGATAACAGGACACCCTGAAATTTGCTCTTGAATGTAGTGAAGCTAAAGTGAATGGAATACATGAAGAAGTCAAAGAGCTAAACAGAATATAGCAAAGGGAATTGCAAGGAAACAAACAAACAAAAAAAACACTAAAGTTTTATAATGAAATGTGGAAAGACCACTCAGTATTTCTCAGTCTGAAAGAACTGAAGAAAACATTTAAGTCTCAAGTTGCATTATTGAAGGATTCTATGGGAAAAACATTGAATGATACAGGAAGCATCAAAAAGATGGAAGACACAGGGTTACTTATCAAAAATATTTTGTGGCTACTTAACCATTTCAAGAACTAGTGTATGAACAAGAGTCAATGGTATTGCAGGAAGACATCCAGACTACACTGAAGGCACTGACGAAAAACAAGTCTCCAGGAATTGATGCAGCACAAGAGGTGTTTTCTCAGCGATGCCAAAAAAAAATTGTAAGATAAATATCTGGACAACCAACTGGATGAGACCCATATTTGTGCCCATTCCAAAGAAAGGTTACTCAACAGACTGAGGAAATCATCTAACAATATCATTAATATCACATGTAAGTAACATTTTTTGGAAGATAATTAAAA
>NW_006408542.1:27678049-27689290 GCF_000296735.1 Chrysochloris asiatica | reverse complement strand
AAGATGAGGCTTTCTACTCCCATAAGGATTTACACCCTCGGAAACCCTGTACAGTGCTCAAAGGCACTTAACAACAACAACAACAATAATGTGTTTTGGTAATTTTTTATGTTTTCTGATAACCTCCAGTAAGATGTGATCAGGATGTGGTCTTCCCTTTTCACTCTCCTTATTGCTTAACTCAGAGTAACTTTTTTGGGCCTCAGTTGGGCCTGGGCCTCAGCGGCAGGCTGGTTGGGCCTCAGGCAGGTGGGTTGAGCCTAGGGTGGGTGGTTTGGGCCTCTGGGGGCCTGGGCATCAGCGACCAGGCCACAGGAGGGTTGGGTCTCTGGTGGGTGGTTTGGGCCTCAGGCAGGCGGTTTGGGGCTCAGGAGGCCTGGGTATCAGCAGCTGGGCATTGAGTGGCTTGGACCTCAGCTGGGGGGTTGGGCGGATTGGGCCTCGGGGAGGCTGTGCCTCAGGGATCGGGCTGAGGGCGGGTTGGGTCTCAGGGGCACTGGGCCTTGGTGACCTGGCTACGCGGCGGGTTGGGCCTTGGGGGCTCTGGACCTTGGCCGCAACCAGGTTATTTATCTCCTGGGCCGCGAGGTGGGTAGGCGATTTGGGCCTTGGTTGGGCCTAGGCCTTTGTGACCAGTCTGTGGGCGGGTTGGTCCTCAGGGCAGGCCTTGGCCTCAGTGGAAGTGTCTGGGCCTTGGGAGGTCTTGGCCTCAGTGGGCGGGCCTGTGCCTTGGGTGTTCCTGAGCCTCGGCAGCTTGGCAGAGGGCTGGTCAAGGTCAGGGCAGTAGAGGGCTGGGGGTAGTGGCTTCAGGGAGGTAGTGCCTGTATTTGATGATCTAGAAAATGCCTCTCTCAGTCTCTCTGTACCGTGGGTACCCCAAATTTCCACACCAATATCCCTCTCTATTTGTTCGGCTTTGTTAGTTTATGCTTCCTTTTCTCTGGAAATGCAGCCTTCTAAGTGGGGTTGCTCTAGCCCTGCATTCCAAGGTATGCAGGGGGCAGAGGCACTCGCCGGTGCGGGCGTGGAAGCGGGAGCGCGTGCAGGCAGGCAAAAGCTCAAAATGCCTGTAATTCCTCAGCAATTTGATCTTTTAAAAAAACCGAGTTCAGAGTGTTGAAATATAAGATCTTATGTTTGTTCAAAGGCTGTCTGTCTGCTAGACAGAGGTTTCCTATGTGCGATTCCGCCCCTTTTCTCCAAGACTGCCCTACCTAAGCTGCCTGGTCAGGGAAGCACCAGAAGTCCTCTATACTTATCTACTCTTGTTTTATCATTTCCAACATGTGCCATTCTGCATTAAATGTAAATCTTTGTTTACTTAAATTTTCATAAAACGCAAATAAAAGCTGAAAAAAATAAAATTTCCTCTTCTAAAAATAAAGCATTTCAATTAAAATAGAAAGAATAATTGTAAAACTGTTGATATATAAAAATCTAAATAAAAGGCCTGAAACTTTATATAATACATTATTATAGCGTAATATATGCTTGTCATTTTACATTCAATCAACAATCTGTGCAAAATGCACAGTGGCAGATGTGCATTTAGCATGTGTATTGTCAGCTATACCTTACAAGTAAACCCTGGGGTAGAGGTATGTACAGACTTGAAGTCAGAAAGAGTAAACAATCATGCACAACTACAAATTTCTAATCACTGACCCATGTACATACAATTTAAATGTGTGAGGAGAAATGGAAAATCATGTTTATTCCAAAGGTTTCATCAACATGAGTAAGCCTGTTAGCACAATTAATGTATTCATACTATTCAAATAGGTTTATATTATGAAAATAGTGTGTATGTAAGAGAATCTACCCTTCCTTAACATTTCAATAATTATTTTATTTTAAGAGCAAATTCAGATTAAACTCTTATAGAGTATCAGACTCAACTCCCTACACTTTTCAAGATATAATGCTAAGTCCTCTGCAAAGGATAAGGTATCAGGACCTCTGTCAGCTGTTTGGAGGGGCACTGACATAAAAAGAAAAATCATCTGATTTTTCTAATTCTTCCACTTGCTATTCTTGTAAAAACAACAATAATATCTCAACAAAATATCATTTAGTGGGAAAATTCTGCAAATCATAAAAACAATTTTAATGTTAGGAGTTCTACTTTCTCTTCTAAGTTCATTACGAAATAATGATAAAAACATCTCAATTCTAGAAATATTTGTGCCTGAGCAAAATGTTGAATTCAATAGCATCTGATTGTGATTTAAAGCAGTTAAGAGGAATTATTCCATTTAGACATTTAAGAGGCTTTTCTCATTTCCTTCATCAAGTTCAATCATAAATGGCTTAATCATTCAGAAGACATTACTGAATTAGATTGCATTAACTGCATAATAACAGAAAAAAAAAAAAAAAAGAGGGCAATAGGGAAACAAGCTGAAATGCTATTAGGAAGGAACTGAGTTCATTCCCTTAAATTCCTTTGTTGATTTGTTGAAATTGTGGATGTGACCTAAATCAAAATTTTTATATTATTTGTTTGTAGTTTCTCTTCACTTCATGAAAGTTTTACTTATATTTTTAAGAAACAAACAAGCTGAATGTTTTGCATGAGTTAGGGCAGTAACTCAGACTATTCTAAGATTTTAGATCTCAGTATAGACTCAAACTTTGATACATTGGATAACTAAGAAAATAGGTTATAGACTAGGTATCGAATTCTTACCTTTTCGATGACTCTAGCATAAGTTTTTGTTTTTGGGTGACATTGAGTCATTTCCACCTCACATGGCTTTATGCGCAACAGAACAAAATACTGCCTAGCACTTTACCCTACTCACAACTGACTTTATGTTTGACCCCATTGTCGCTGCCCTTTCAACATACTATTCCTCTTTTACCAAGCATAATGTCCTTCTCCAGCTCTGGACAACATGTCCAAAGTACAAGAGACAAAATCTCCTCCTCCTCAGTTCTAAGGAGCATTCTGGCTATACTTCTTCCAGGACAGATTTGTTTGTTCTTCTGGCAATTCATGGTACTTTCATTATTCACCAACACCATAATTCAAATGAATCCAGTCTTTTGTTTTTCTTATTCATTGTCTGACTTTTACATGCTTATAAAGCAATTGAAAATACAATGGTTTGTGTTAAGCCTGCCTTAGTCTTCAAACTGACATCTTCACTTTTAACACTTTTAAGATATATTTTTTTGCAGCTAATTTGCCCATTGCAATATGTTGTTTGATTTCTTGACTGCTGATTCCATAAACATTGAGCATGGAATGAAGTAAAATGAAGAAAAGTTTAACAACTTGACTTTTTTCTCCATTTATCATGATTTTATTTAATGGTCCAGTTGTGAAGATTTTCATTTTCTTTACAATGAGATGCAAATCATACCGAATGCTATAGTCTTTTCTTTGATCTTCATCAGTATTTCAAGTGCTGTTTGATTCTAGCAAGCAAGGGTGTGTCATCTGAATATAGCAGGTTGTTAGCGAGTCTTCTTCCATTCCTGATGTAATATTCTTCTTCATGAAGTCCAGCTTCTCAGATTATTTGCTCAACAGCATACAGATTAAATAAGTGTGGTAAAAGGATTCTATCTGGCATATACCTCTCTTGATTTTTAACCATTCAGTTTTCTCCTGATCTGTTTGAAAGACATGTTCTTAGTCTATGTACAGACTCCTCATGAACACAACTAAGTGTTCTGGAATTGTCGTTCTTCCTAATGTTATCCATAGTTATGATTCACATAGATGAATGCCTTTGCATTGCCAATAAAGCACAAGTAAAAAATTTTCTGGTCTTCTCTGTTTTAATGCAAGATCCACCTAATATCATTAATGATATACCTCATTCCATATCCACTTCTGAATCTGGCTTGTATTTCTGTCAGCCCCTTGTCAATGTACTGCTGCAACAATTTTTTAGTTATCTTCAGCAAAGTTTTACTTGCATGCGTTGTTGTTTGATGATTTTCACATTCTGTTGATTTGGTCAGGTAGATAGCTGCAAAATTTCTTGCCACAGATGAGTGAGCTCCTGTAGTGCTCCTGCAATTGTTGAAACATCTCAATTTGTATTCTATCAAAATAAACAGGCCATAAATAGGAAGATATTATTCTACGGAGAGAATCCCTGCATGACCCAAACAATTGACAGTCTCAGGTGCAAACAAAGATTGGAGGTTCAAGTCCACCCACAGGCACCTCAGAAGAAAGGTCTAGAAATATCTATCCCAAAAAAATCATCATTGAAACTCTTGGAGCACTCTGCTTCTCTAACACATGGATCACCATGACTCTGTTACACATGGGATGGCTATAAGTGATAATCACCTCAAAGGTATTTTTAAATTTTTAATTTTATGGACAAAATGATGAATAACTAATTGGTAAACATTAATGAGTTTAAAAATAGTAAAAACTGGCAATGACTTTAAAGATTGTATATCTGTTACTATTTTATTTGAAATATTGGTTTCTACAGAAAGTACTATGGACAATTGCCACACTGATTCATTTTTAAACAGTATCAGAAAGCAGAAAAGAAAATATAAATCATCTGTTCAGTTTTATATAAATGTATCTGCAGTCCTAAAGACTTACTTAAAATGCTAAACACCATATTCCCAGGTTCTATGGCTTTTGACAGAACGAGTTTGTTGGTTTCTTCCATGTTAACTCCATGGTATTCTTTTATTTAATTAATTGTAATTTTATTTCTTCAACATTATTGCACATTATTCTCTCTCTCTTTATCCAGCATATATTATATGGGTTTCTTATACTTAGCACACTCTCTCAATTCATTTTGCTATTTAAAAAAAACAACAAAACAAGATTAAGATGCTTCTTAGTTTTAAATTCTTCATTGCAGTATAGTGAATCATTTAATATGTCTCTTCTAGCCATGTCTTTTTAACTCCCATCAAATGACTTTTCCTGATGACTCTGGGTAAGAGAAAGTAGAAATAGATGCTGATAGGACCATAGTGTTCTGCTATGAATGATGTTAACAGGATTAATTATGATTGTAAAAACTTCCAAAGAACTCTAATGAGTGGCTTTGTCAATTTTGACATGCTGCTGCATATAAAATGACCTATCTTCGTGGTGATCCTTTCTTTGCTTGACAAACAAAGCTCACTCTGTATGACCTCTGATTTTCAGGACTTGAACTGGTGACCCTGACCTGATTTGCCAACCTCTACAACCTGATTCAACAGGCTGATTCTGTGTTGAGTGAGGAGAATCCTCCAGACTGATTTCTGAATTGAAGATTTTGTATTTGCCAGCCCTACAATCAAGTGACCCATTTCCTTGGTGGCCTGTGAGTTCTGTTCAATATTACAGAGAGTTATGGAGTTTAGGATGCGGAGAATACTGTGGGGCTGAGTAGTGGTTAATATCAGGGATTATGGAGTAGCTTCATGGTAGGGTGCTGTAGAATAAGCACTAGACCACAGGTTGGTTTGAATTGCAAGTTCAGTGGTTCAAACTCACCAGCTGCTTCTCAGAAACCGTATACAGTGATGCTATGAGTCAGAACTGACTCGATGGCACTTAATAACAACATTGCACTTTAGAAAAGTCAGACATTTGGAATGTCTTTAACCTACATCCCATAAAGACCAATCTCATGTGATACTTTAAAAAAATATTGCTCATTCATATTCTAGGGTTATAAAAATCTGGATGTGCTGTTTATGTCTTAACTAGAGAGATTTGTTTGCTATTGTCAAGTCTTGCCTTTTTCTCTATTTTAAAGGAAAAAAAAATCCATTAATGAGAGTTCTCTATGAGAAAATTTAGGTTATAGTATAAACTGCAAGCAAATAAATAAGGAGTTGTGCCCAACTGCCTACTGAATGGCCAGCGGTTCGAACCTATTGGCCAGTCCACAGAAGAAAGATATGGCAGTCTGCTTCTGTAAGTAGTCCTACAAGGTAGTTCTATCTTGTCCTATAGGGTTGTTGTAAGTCAGAATCAACTCAAAGGCACACACCAACAAGAAGAAACAAATAAATAAGAAGATTGTAAACTGTGCTGGGTACTATGAATGTAATAAACAAGTTGATGAGCTAGAGGAAACTATGAAACTACTTTATATGTAGATTCAGATATGCAATATTTTAGTTGAGATCTAAATTTTTAAGAAGACTCAGCCATGGGAAAGTTTGAAGGAAGATACCTTCAGGAAAGAAAATGACAATGCAAAAGCCCTAAGGAGAAACAGGGCTCAATTAGCTCAATAAGCTTAAAATGCAGAAAGGAGCCCAGCATAGCTATAAGACAGAGAATGGGAGAGTGTTGAAAGATTAGTTTAATAAGATAAGTAGATAAAAGTTTACATACTTGCCTGCAGGATGAAGAGCTGCAATTTATTACAAGTGTCAATGAATGCCAAAGACAAGTTTCAAATTGTGGATTCCACAAGAGCACAATTAAATGTTCTGGAATCCCCTTTCTTTGCAATGTAATCCATAGTTTGTTATGATCCAGAGTCAAACGCCACTGATTGTCAATAAAGCACAAGTAAATTATTTCTGGAATTCTCTGTCCAGCCAAGGTCCATCTGATGACAGCAGTGATACTTCTAGTTCCACATCTCTTCTGAATCCAGCTTGAATTTCTTAATCACCTGTCCAGGATTATCATCAGCAAAATTTTACTTGCATGTAGTATCAACTATATTGTTGGATAATTTCAATATTCTTTTGGGTCACTTTTCTTTGAAACTGGCACAAAAATGAATCTCTCACAGTTGGTTGCCCAGTTAGCTGTTTTCAAAATTTCTTTCATTGACTAGTGAGCATTTCCAATGCTGCAACTGTTTCTTGAAACATTTCAGTTAGTATACTGTCAATTCCTGATGTCTTGTTGTTAGCTAAAGTCTTCAATACAGTTTGCGCTTCCTTCTTTAAATCCATCAATCCATCATGTACTACCTCCTGAAATGATTAAATGCCTGGCCATTTCTTTTAAATACAGTGACTCTGTTTATTCTTTCCATTTTCTTTTGATGTTTCCTCCATTGTTCATTTTTTCTTCCAAATAACTCTTCAATATTGCCAGTTGGAGATTGAAATTTTTCTTCAATTCTTTCAGTGCGAGAAATGCTGAGTATGTTCTTCCCTTTTGGCTTTCTAATTCCAGATCTTTGCAAATTTCATTATAGTACTTTGCTTTGACTTCTAGAGCTGTCCTTTGAAATTTCCTGTTCAGCTCTTTTACATTATTATGTCTTTTCTTTAGCTACTCTATGCTTAAGAACAAGATTCAGAGTGTATGCTGACATCCTCTTTTCTCTTTTATTTCTTTCCTCTCTTTTTAATGACCTTTTGGTTTCATCATTTATGATATTTTTATGTCATCCCACAATTTGTCTAGTCTTCCATCATTATGCAGCAAATCCATTCTTGAGATGGTCGCTAAGTTCAGGTGCGGCTTACTCATATTTAGGCTATCATGGACTTGTTTTAATTTGCTTCTGCTTTGGCCTGAATTTTATTTAATATGAGCAATTACTACACTTGGCTCCTGGCCTTGTTTTGACTGATTATATTGAGTTTCTCCATTTCCTCCTTCCACAGTTGTAGTCAATTTGATTCCTGAGTATTCCATCTGGTCTACTTTTATAGTTGCTCTTTATATTGTTGAAAACATAAACTTGTAGGCAATGAATAAGTCACCAGTTGTGGAAAATTCTATCATGTGATCTCAAGCATCAATTCTATCACAAAGGCCATATTTTCCAACTACTGATCCTTTCCTTTATTGCCAACATTTGCCCTATAATCACTGGTAATTATCAATGCATTTTTATAAATAAGGTTATTAATATCCTTTTTGTTGTTGTTAAGTACCATGGAGTCAGCTGTGACTCATAGAGACCCTGTACAGGGTTTTCAAAGAACAGCTGATATGTTTGACCTTGTGGTTAGCAGCTCCGAGTCTATCCCACAGCACCACACAAGTACTCCAGTTAATGCTCTTAATCCTATAAAATACTATGTCTATCAAAATGATTTTCTTAGCTATCAGAATCCAAAAATTATGAAAGCCAGTATAACTTTGTTGTTGCTGTAAATGCCGTCGAGTAAGTTGTGATTCATAGGAACAACACAAACAACAGAATAAAACACTGCCTGTCCCTGAATCATCCACTAAATTATTTGTATGTGTGAGTTCGCTGTTGTACTCACTGTGTCAGTTCCCATAATTGAGGGTCTTCTTTTTTACAGTAAAGTGATCCTCCAGTTTACCAAGTATGATATCCATCTCCAGTAGTATAATTTTATTCCTCTAGATTTGTGACTAGTTAGATGAAAAGATCCTGAAGAATATTAAATAACTCAGTTACAGATTAGAAAATGTGATTAGTTCATAGGATATTTCTTGACAAGAAAACATGGCAATTTAGTTTATGAAAAGTATGGAAAATAATGATTTTAAAAAATATCGTTGGAAAAGGATTAGAAAGAGGTCAACTTGATACTGTTCCCTATTTTATATACAATTCTTTATAATGCTTTTCCACATGTAATAGCAAATAATCATATATATATATGCATATATTTATGTATATAAAATACATAATGATGACCACTTATACATCTATATACTTACTGCTTTATGTGGAGTAACACCAAAAAGAATATTATCATAAAGGAAGAACATTATATATCACAGTAACCTCATAACTCATACTTTTCCATGCATATTTTTGTTGTTGTTTTTAAGTGCCAGTGAGTCAGTTCCAACCCATGTTTAAGGTTTCCAAGGAGCAGCTGGTGAGCTTGAACCACTGACTTTGTAGTTCAAATGGCTTTGCAGTCTGGCATATTAACCCACACCAGGACTCCTGAGTATATAGTATACATTATAAGTATATACTGGTCAGTTTGTTGCACTATGGGGCATGTATTCAGCAAGAAAGGTTGTACTATCTGCATATTGCAGGTTATTAATGAGTCTTCCTCCAATCCTGATGCCCTTCTTCTTCATATAATGCAATTTCTCAGATTATTTTCTCAGCATACAGATTGAATAAGAATGGTGAAAGAATACAAACCAGACATGAGAAATGCTGAGCAACATAGAACAAAAGCAGTTGTTTAACCAGAACAAGGGAACACTGCATAATTTAAAATTAGAAAAGGCATGCACCAGGGTTGTAATTTTTCACCATACTTATTCAATCTGTACACTGAGTAAATAATTCAAGAAGCTGAATTATATGAAGAAAAGGTGGCATCAGGGTTGGCAGAAGACTCATTAATAACCTAATATATGTGATGATATAACTTTGCTTACAGAAAGTGAAGGAGACTTAAAATACTTACTGATGAAGATCAAAGATTGATGGGTTCCACATTATTGTAAAGAAAACAAACATCCTCACTAATAAATAACAAATGGAGAAAAGATTAAAGTTGTCAGAGACTTCATATTGCTCAGATCAACCAACACTGATTGAAGCAACAGTCAAAAAATCAAATGATGCATTGCATTAGGCAAATCTGTTGCACAAGATCTCTTTAAAGTGTTCAAGGATAAAGATGTCAGTTTGAGGACTAAGGTGTGCCTCACCCAAACCATGGTTTTTAATAGTCTCATATGCATGGGAAAGTTGGATAATGAATAAAGAAGACCATAGAAGAATTGATGCATTTGAGTTATGGTGTTTTAGAAGAATATTAAAAGTACCATGAACTGCCAAAAGAACAAAAATATCTATGTTGGAAGTATAGCCAGTATGCGTCTTAAATGTCAGGAATGCCGGGAATGACAAATTGAAGAGGAATGGTGTGGCATTCATTGCCAAAAAGAACATATCCAGATCAGTCATGAGGTACAACACTGTCTGTGATAGGATAATATCTATGCGCCTACAGGGAAGCCCAATTAATACCACTATTATTCAAATTTATGCACCAACCACTAAAGCCAGTGAGGATGAAATAGAAGAATTCTACCAATTCTTCGGTCTGAAATTGATCAAAAATGTAATCAAGATGTATTTGATCATTACCAGTGATTGGAATGCAAAGGTTGGGAGTGAAGAGGAAGGATCAGTTGGAAAATATGGCCTCAGTGATAGAAATGATGCTGGAGATCGCATGAGAGAATTCTGAAAAATCAATGATTTGTTCATTTCAAATACCTTCTTTAGACAGAGTAAGAGATGACTATACACTTGGACCTCACCAGATGGAATATAGAGAAATCAAATTGACTACATCTGTGGAAAGAGATGATGGAAAAGCTCCATATCATCAGTGAAAACAAGGCCAGGAGCAGGCTGTGGAACAGACCATCAATTACTCATATGCAAATTAAAGCTGAAGCTGAAGAAAATGAAAACAAGTCCACAAGAGCCACAAAATGACTTTGAATATATCCCACCTGAATTTAGAGATAATCTGAATAACAGATTTGATACATTAAGCACTAAAGATCAAAGACCAGAAGAGTTGTGTGGGATAACATCAAAAACATCATACAGGAAAAAAGCAAAAACTCATTCAAAATACAAGAAAAAAGGAAAGGTCAAAATGGATGTCAGAACAGACACTGAAACTTGCTCTACAGTGTAGAGATGAAATGGAAGCTATGAGGAGGAGGTACAAGAGCTGAACAGAAATTTTCAAAGGTCAGGTTGAGAAGATAAAGTGAAATATTACAATAAAATGTGCAAAGATCTGGAGTCAGAAAACCAAAAAGGAAGAACACGCTCAATATTTCTCAAGCTGGGGTAACTAAATAAAAAAAATCAAGCCTTGACTTTCATTATTGAGGGATTCTTTGGACAAATTATTGAATGATGCAGAAAGCATCAAAAGAAGACAGAAAGAATGCACAGAGTCACTGTACCAAAAGGAAATGGTTGACGTTCAATCATTTCAAGAGGTAGTATATCATCAAGAGCCAATGATACTGAAGGAGGAAGTACACGGTGCATTGAGGGAACTGGCAAAGACCAAGACTCCAGGAATTGATGGAATGAAAATTGAAATATTTCAAGAAAGTGAGGCAGCCCTGGAGGCACTCACTCATTTTGGAAGACAATTAACTGATTGACTGATTGGAAGAAATCCATATTTGTGCCCATTCTAAAGAGACGTGACCCAAAGGAATGTGGAAATCATCAGACAACATTTTTGATAACCCATGTGAGTAAAGTCTTACTAAAGGAAATACAGAAACACTGCAAGCATACATTGACAGAGAACTTCAGAGGTTCAAGGCAGATTCAGAAGAGG
>NW_006408542.1:27675279-27677949 GCF_000296735.1 Chrysochloris asiatica | reverse complement strand
ATTGTGCTTATGAGGAAACTGCACATAGTCCAAGAGGTAGCTTTTAAATAGAACCAGGAAACATTGAAGAGTTGAGAGTTAGCAAAGGTGTGCTTCTGGGTTGTATACTTTCACCCTACTTATTCACCGTCACAAAGAATCCAAAACTCTGAATTACATGAAAAAAACAAACATAGCCTTAGCATTAACAACCTGTGAGATACAGACAGTACAACCTTGCTTGCTAGAAGCAAAGAGGACTTGAGATACTTACAGTTGAAGATCAAAAACTATAGCCTTCAGTATGGATTACACCTAAATGTAAAGAAAACTATACTCCTCTCAAATGGACCAATAGAAAAAATCATGATAAGTGGAGAAAAAAAAATAAAGTAAAATTTCATTTTGGTTATATATGCAATCAACAGTAATTGAAGCAGTTGTCAAGAAATCAGATGACATACTTAATGGTCAAATCTGCTGCAAAAGACCTCTTTACAGTGTTAAAGAGCAAAGATGTCAGTTTGAAGACTAAGATGCACCTTACACAAACCATGGTGTTTACAATTGCCTCATATGCATGTGAAAATTGATAAATGAATAAAGAAGACCTTAGAAGAATCAATGTGTTTGAGTTATGGTGTTAGCAAAGAATATTGAAAGTACTATGAAGTGCCAAAAAACAAAAACAAAAACCCAGACAAATCTGTGTTGGAGTAAGTACAGCCAGAATGCTTCCTAGAAGAGAGGATAGACTTATTCTCTTGTTCTTTGGACGTGTCGGGAAGAACCAGTCCCTGGAATAGAACATCATGCTTGGAAAAGTAGAGGGTCAACATAAAAGAGGAAGACCCTAAATGAGATGAATGGCATAGTGGCAGCAGCAACTGGCTAAAATACAGCAGCAGTGAGAATGGTGCAGGCCTAGGCAGTGTTTCTGTCTATTGCAAAAGATCACTATGAGTCAGAACCGACTCAATGGCACCTAACAACAACAACAGTCACTGTGTTTGCTTCACATTGACATTTTTACTTGCCAAGCATCTTGTAACTATTTTTCAATTTATAAAATAATTATATTTTTTACATTTTGGAGGGGGGTGTATAATTTCTTTTATCAACATAAAGGTTAAATGTTAATGACA
Source organism: Chrysochloris asiatica (assembly GCF_000296735.1). Classification (NCBI taxonomy): domain Eukaryota; kingdom Metazoa; phylum Chordata; class Mammalia; order Afrosoricida; family Chrysochloridae; genus Chrysochloris; species Chrysochloris asiatica. The sequence goes on along the minus strand of NW_006408542.1, from coordinate 27,676,825 downwards.
CATAATCAGTGCTGCCTCTAGGCTGTATGGAAAACCTTGAGTAAAGACCAGGGAACTTCAAATATTTCATGGAAAACTGGAATTTAAAGATAATGCAATTTTTATATGAACATTTTGGAGCCCTCATGAACTTTTTGTGTGGTCCTTGACACAAGCAATTTGAGTCACACAGAACAACATTGTCTAACCTTATATCATCTGTGAAAAAATATATGTCATAATAGATCTGTAATGTGGATAACCCCAGTGATCTGACACCAGAGTTCTTAGTGATATTTGGGTAACTCATTCAGCTGGCAAAGGATTGAAAACTCTCCCCAGGGCCCACTTGCATCCAAATCCAAATTTGGGGTATCTTATTCAGAAGATAGAGTCTTGGGGTGGTGCTGTTGGATAAGCAAGTGGACCCCAAAGTCAATTTGAACAGCAAGGTAGATGGTTCAAATCCAACAGCTGCTACTCAGAAATCCTAAACAGGGTTGCTATGAGTCAGAACCAACTAGACAGCATAAAATAACAACAACTCAGAAGATGGAGTCCTGGTGTGACTCTGTGCTATAAGCACGGGACTGCTAACTGAAAGGTCAGTGGTTAAAACCCACCAGCTGCTCCTGGAAAATGCTATACAGGACACTACGATTCAAAACTGACTCGAAGGCACATAACAGTAACAACAACAACAATATGCAGAAGGTACTGTCAACCCTGTTCTGTCACAAATACCAAAGGAAACAAAACAAAACAAAATTAAATGTGTTCTGTAGTATGGATCCCCTAGAGGCATACAACCTAAAGGCACCGACACACAGATTTACTGGGCATAAGAATAGAATTGCATGTAATCAATAGAGCACACAATCTTACTTTTAGAGACATAGTACTTTTTTAAATGTTACATAGTTTCTGTTCCATTAATACTAGTTGAACAATTAAATGGTATTGATAATATCACTACATGTGAAGTCCATCATTCTTTTTGTTTGTTTGCTTAAACCCTATATAAGGAAACTTATTTGATTCACCTATATAAAATATCCTCATTTAAATTGTGTAAAATTGTATCTATACTTATCTACCTTTTTTTTTTTTTTAAAGGTTTTTATTGTGGATTGAGTGAGTTTACAGGACATCAGTTTTACATACAACAAACCATACACCTTGTTTAATTACAATGATTTTAATACCCTCCATGTACCACTGGTTAACAATATTTCTCTCTATCCACTTTAGTTCTTTCTTTTTTCTTTTTTTTTTTTTTTTCAACATTCAGGCATATATAATAATTTACACCACCAAAGGGTACATTCTGCAAGTCTGCCTCCTTGCCACCAGCTCTCAGTTCCTCTCTTCCCATGAATCTAGAGTCCTCAGCTGCTCCCTCTCTCCATGTCCCCATCTCTGCCTACTCCTCTGGTGTCACTGCTTCTCTGGGTAAGGTCTCACATTGCGCCTGTGCTCTTCTCCCTTGATGGTCCTAGGGTCCTTCAAGCTTTACTTTTAATATTTAGGCCTTTAATAGTCCTGGTGTGGTGCTGTGAGTTAATGC
>NW_006408542.1:27649685-27672016 GCF_000296735.1 Chrysochloris asiatica | reverse complement strand
TTAAAGTGCCATGGGTTGCCAAAAGAATCAACAGATCTGTGTTGGAATAAGTGCAGTCAGAGTGCTCCTTGGAGGCCAGGATGTCTCTCATACTTCGGACATATTGTCAGGAGGTACTAGTTGCTGGAGAAGGGCATCATGTTTGGTAGGGTGGAGGGTCAGAGAAAAAGAGGAAGACTCTCAGTGAGATGGATTGGCAAAGCGGCAGCATCAGTGGGCTCAAGAGTGGTAACAATTGTCAGGTTGGCCCAGGATCGGGCAGTGTTCCGTTCTGTTGTGCATAGGGTCGCTGTGAGTCGGTACCGACTCAATGTCACCTAACAACAACAAATAGGCAAAAGATTGAACAACAAGGAAGTCTTGAAACTAATTGGAAATAATATACAAACTCACTGTTCCAAATAGAATTAGTCGTTTTTCAATCATTTCAGAAGAAAGCACGTGATCACAAGTGCTAGTATTAAATATTGAAGGAAGAAGTCCAAGCTGCGCTAAAGATGATGGTGAAAAACAAGTCTCTCTGAATGAACAGAGTAGCAAATGAAATGTTTCAACAAATGGATGCAACACTATAGATGCTAATTCATTTATATAAAAAATTTTGTAAGACTACCTGGCCAATCAACTGGGAGATATCCACATTTGTTCTTGTTACAAAAAAAATTGATGAAATGAAATATGGGAAATATTGAGCAATATCCTTAATATCATATAAGAGTAGTTTTGCTGAATTCAATTTAAAAAAAATGGTTGTAGAAGTGTATAAACAAGGAACTGTCAGAAATTTAAGTTGGATTCTAAATATGTAATGGATCTTGGGCTGAATGCAGAGAATACCAGAGATGCTTACCTGTATTATATTGACTATGTTGTAGTTGTAACGTGCTGTTAAGGCAATTCCGACCTATAGTGACCCTGTAAGGGTTTCCTAGGAGCAGCTGGTGAGCTAGAACCACCGATCTTGCAGTTCAAGCAGCTTTGCAGTCTGATGCATTAACCCACAGCGCCACACCAGGATTCCTTGTATTGACTATGTTGTTGTTGTCGAGTCGGTTCCGACCCATAATGACCCTGTATAGGGTTTTTGAAGAGGAGCTGGTGAGCTTGAAATGCCGACCTTGCAGTTAAAATGGCTTTGCAGTCTGGCACATTAACCCACAGCACCACACCAGGACTCCTGTATTGACTATAGATAATAGCAAATAATGCATAGCATTGCAGAGAATGGGAATTTCAGAACACTTATTTGAACATAAAACATGAGGCAGTCATTTGAATAGAACAAAGTGATAGTAGCTTAAAATCAGGAAAGGTATGTGCTAGTATTGTATCCTTTCACCATACTAATTCAATCTGAGCAATGAATCCAGAAAGATGGGCTATATGAAGAAGAACGCAGACTCATTAATAGTGTGCATCATGCAGTGCACACAGCCTTACTTGCTGAAAGCAAAGGAGCCCTTGAAGCATTTATTGATGAAGTCTGAAGGCTTCAAGCTCCAATATGGATTGCACTCAATATAAATAAAAAACAAAAATCCTGACAGTTGGACCAGTATGCAATGTCATGAAAATATAGAGAAAATACTGATATTGAAGTTTCCAAGGATATCATTCTATTCAATAATCAATACCTCTGGAAGCAGCAATCAAGAAATCGAATGATATATTTCATTGGGAAAATCTGCTGTAAAAGACCACTTAAAAATATTAAAAATAAAGATGCCACTTTGAGGACTATATGTTCCTGACTACAGTCGTGGTATTTTCTGTCATCTCATCTGAAGTCCTGGTGTGGCACTGTGGGTTAATGCACTAGACTGCAAAGTCAGTTTGAACTGCAAGGTTGGTGGTTCAAGCTCACCAGTCACTCTTTGGAAACCCTCTGCAAGGTCACCATGGGTCAAACCTACTTGATGGCACTTAACAACAAGAACATATTCATATGAAAGCTGGACAATGAAAAGTGAAAACAAAAATGAATAGTTGTCTTTGGATTATGATGTTGGCAAAGATTATTCGATACACCAAGGACTGTCAGAACTACAAGCAAATCTGTCTTGGAAGAGGTACAGACAGAATGCTTCTTAGAAACCAGGATGTCAAGACTTTGTCACAGAGGACTAGAGTAAAGAGTGAAGCATCCAGCTGATACCAAGAGAGAGCATATGCACAAGAACACCCACACTTGCAGAAAATACCCACTCGACTTGGCTTCAATGACTGGATGATCAGAGCTCCACTAGAAGAAGAAAGAAGAGGAAGCAAAGAGGAATCTGATACAATTTGATGAACTTGACCTACATCTATGGATGCAGTAGCTCAAAAGGGGAAACAAATCTTTACTGTAAGGATCATTCCCATCCCCTCCATACAAAGTAGACAAGGATGGGCAACTTGGACATTAGCTACCCAAAGTGGGGGTCTACAAAGGCATGAAGTGACTGGATTACAAGCTTTCAAGAGGGAACTTATATCCAGAGTGCGTGGAGTAACCGAGAATCTCCACTGAGTAGTATCTAATCTGTCTGTGTGGGACTGATGAAAGGAGATGCAGATAGGTCTCTTGTGATACAATAGTGAATAATTGTTATCAGGACTACTTGTGAGAGTTGGAACTGTAAAGCTAGACATTTTGTAGCAAGGAGGGGCGTGATTAACTTTGCGATCTAGGAGTGGAGGTCCCTGGGACCATCAAGGGAGAAGAGCACAGAGCGGGACCCTACCCAGAGAAGCAGTGACGCCAGAGATGGAGGCAGAGACAATGATGTGGAGAGATGGAGTGGCTGGGGACTTTACACCCAGAGCAGAAGAGGGGCTGTGTTGTGGTGATCTGGGGCAGGCTTGCAGGGTATCCCCTTTGTTTGGTTGATGATGCATGGAGGGGAATGTAACCATGGCAATGATATGATATACATAAAACTAATGTTCTTCCATATCACATAATTCACAATATAACCTTTTTTAAAAAAGCAAGTGAAATCCAAACACATATACACACAAATATTTATATATAGTGGGTGATGTTTTTGTTGTTAAGTGCCATAGAGTTGGTTCTGACCCATAGTTACCCTGTATAGGGTTTCTGAGGAGCAACTGGTGAGCTTGAATAGCTAACATTGTGATAAAAACAAATTTTACAGTCCAGCACATTAACCCACAGTGCCACACCAGAAGTCATATTGGGAGATTGTTGTTGTTGTTGTTAAGAATCGTGGAGTCAGTTCTGACTCATAGTGACCCTGCACAGAGTTTCCAAGGCTGTAAATCTTTATGGGAGCAGAACGCCTGCCTCACTCATTTTTCTCCTGCAGAACTGCTGGTAGTTTCGAACTGCTGACCTTGAAGTTGGCAGCCCAACTTGTAACTCCTATGCTACCAGAGCTCCTTATTGGGTGATAGGTATGCATATTTATCTATCTATCAATTTTTTACATCATAATGCATATGAAAAATTTGCACATATACATGTATGTATAAGTAAAATTCTCAAATGCTTTCCGAAACATAATAAAAACTATCAGTTTATAATGCTATCTATATGTTAGCTTAAATCTAAACAATGATGTAAACCCAGAAAATTAAGCAGATCAGGAAAACTATACTTACTATTGAAATCATTTGTTGAATGAGGTTCAATGGCCTCGGAGTGCTAGAAATAAAATTCAGGGTGTAGTTAATACAAGATGCATGGTAAGAAACTATCAACTAGAAAGCCAGTACTCAAAAGGTGACCAGAAGTAGATCAATGCTGCCTTCTCACTCCTTTCTCAGGGACTGCAAAAAAATATGTCCATTTAGCAATTTGATACTGAAGAAGTTGGTCAAGGCCTGATTGTCTATGATCTCCCTGAGTACATCAGTAGCAGACCAAAACTCACACCAGTAGTGATACCTCAATTTTCATAAATTCACTTCGACTCGTCTTTTACTGTATTTTCTAGTTATTTTATAAACACATATTGTAGCATTTTAATTGAGTAAATAGACATATAATTACATAGCAGGTATCTGATGATTTGATTGACAATCTTCCTAGTTCACCATTCTTGTTTTTTCTTCCTTTTAAACCTTGTGTTTATGTTTATGTGTTTATCCATTGCTTTCCTCACAATAGCTCCAGATATGAACAATCAAAAAATGTTCATTCTCTATAATGTGACTTTAATGATGTTTATATGTCGTTATTAAGTACCATCAAGTCGGTTCTGACCCATAGCGACCCTGTATAGGGTTTCTGAGGAGCAGCTGGTGAGCTTGAACCACCGACCTTGCAGTTCAAAAGCCTTTTCAGTCTGGCGCATTAACCCACAGCACCACACCAGGACTCCTTAATGATGTATATCTCACCCAATTCCGTGATAGAGGTGTAGCAATTAGAAATAATTCACCAATACTTATTTTATTGTATTACTACTCTATTAGTTCAGAATATGTTCAGAGGCCCCCAAGTTGAAAATTTTTGCTAGGAGTAAACACATAGTAATAACACATAGAAGAATAACAGAGACAGACACAATATCCAAATAACATCCACTGAGGCACTGTATCCAGCAACATCTGACTGCAATTTCACAACTGGACTGCCCAATTACATGCACCAATATTGTCCTATATCTGTTTCAGCTATTTTGAGTTGAGTTACTTGGGATGAGTCAATTATTTGATCTTATTTACACTATTTCTCTAACACATCAAACAAAGTTTAACAGTGTTTGCTGTTAACAAATGTGTGTTAAAGGAGCAACTAAATAATGAATGCCTAAAGGGCGTTTTTGACCTTTTCAAGTCTTTCAAGAACCTGTTAGCTTCTTAAACAGTTTACAACTAAATCAGGAGAAAATTCTCATTAATAGTTTAATTTTAACTGAGGCCTTACCTCAAAATGATTGAGTTATTATTTCTGGTTCTCTGTGACTGAAGTTTTGTCTAAATCACAGAAATATTTTAAGACCTTTGGTGAATTTTATTTAAGAAATAAATCCTTTAACTAACTTCATAATGGTCCAAATAGTGCTGCCTTCTTAGTTTATTGAATATGTACGCAGTGGCACTGGAGAATAAGCACTGGGCTTCAAGGTCATTTGAAATGCAATGTCAGTAGTTCAAAGTCACCACCTACTCTTCAAAACACTATACAGGGTCACTAGGAGTTGGAACCAACTCAATGGCACTTAACAACAACAATAATACTATATAGGCATTTTGTTACATTCTTTTTCCAGCTATCTTATAGTGATACTGACACAGGAGAAAGGGTATCTAGCAGTCAGGATTAAACATGAGTCTTGACTAAAATCTTGAGGAATGCTGAGGCCTATGCCCTCCTTGCTTGAGCAATTGTGAAGGACATGCTCAAGGAGCATAACTGAGCAGTCACATCCAGGGACATGCCATTAAAAAAGACTACCCATAGAGATTCAATATCTTACTTCTAACTTCCTTGTAAGATGTTTTACAGGCAGAACTGGTTTTACCCAGTGCCTTGGAGTCCTGGTGTGGTGTTATAGGTTAATGCACTGAGCTGCAAAGTTGGTTTGAACTGCAAGGTCGGTGGTTCAAGCTCACCAGTCACTCCTCAGAAACCTTATACAGGGTTGCTATAGCTTGGAACTGATTCAATAACACTTAAACAACAAGTAGGAATAACTTTAAAGGATGATCTTCCAATGGAGGCAGAGGATAATATCAGCCCCTGGAAGGAGATTGAACCAGAATCCCGAAGAATTACTGTTAGAAATGAATCCCAATGTTGCGTAGAAGACACTCGGTGAGACTAAATTACCTGAATGAATTACTGTTAGAAATGAATCCCAATGTTGCGTAGAAGACACTCGGTGAGAGTAAATTAACTTGGCAAAGCAAAATTTACTCCTGCAAGAGGGTGCGTGTGCATAGCAGTACACATAGGAACAGGCCAGCGGGCACACCGAGTAGGCAGTTCACTCGAGTTTTTAATCCCTGATGAGAGTCTCAAGGCTGTGTCTCACCCCATTGGCTAGGGTTTTGATTGCACAATCTTTTCCCTGACCTGGTTGACTATTTCAAATTTTTAAGGTGCGCATTCCTACTTTAAGAAAAGAAAAAGAGAGCGATCGTAAATTCTGTACTCCAGGAAGTAGTTAAAAGAAAAAGAGATCGATCATAAATTCTTTACTCACTTCAGGAAGTAACCAAAGAAAAAGAGAGCGATCATAAAGTCTTTACTTCAGGAAAAAAAAAAAAAAAAGGTTACCTGAATACAATAAACTGGATTATAATAAATAGATATTTTTTTATTTTCCCACATTACCCATGTGCAACATCTCCCTAAGTTTTGTGTTTTGTTTGTACCTACTAGAGGACTTTGTGATTGAATCCATCTTGAAAAAATGCTGTTCATGCACTCGATTAGTATGTTGTTTTGTTGTTAAGTGTATTGAGTTGATTCCGACCCATAGCAACCCTGTACAGTGTTCCCAAGGAGTAGCTGTTGAGCTTGAAACACCAAGTTTGCAGTTCAAATGGCTTTGCGGTCAGGCACATTAACCCACAGCCCCACACCAGGACTTAGTATATATAGCCTCTTCTAAATGGGCCACTTCCTGGAACTCCCCCCCACCCCTATGAACAGATAGATACCTTTTCCCACCTAAAACCTTTTACATCCTAATAAAGCTTCTGTTTAAGCAGTCAGAAATTAAGTATTACATTCAGTCATCTGGGTCTCTGCTTACAAACTTCTTTCCTGTAATAAATCTTTGTTTCTGTGGAAATCTGTCTTATGCTATTCTTAGTTAGCAGAAGGCAAGAGCCTGCTCTTTCATGGGGGAGGTGTAATTAGCCTTCCCAATAACAATATTCCTTAGGAAAAAACAAACGTGTTTGTTTTCTTAATTAAAAGTAAATCAAATATCTATAAGAACTATTACTAAGAATGCCCTATTCCTGCTCAAAAGGAACTAGGCCAGCTAGTTAAACAAACTAAACTAATTTAGCTAAACAAACTAAACTAGTTTGTTTATTGGGTGTTAATTGCATGCCATTCAAATAATAATTTCCTGAATGTTGCTGTTACTTGCCGTGCCATGGAGTCGGTTCTGACTCATAGCAACTCTGCACAGGGTTTCCGAGGCTGTAAATCTATACGGGAGCAGAAAGCCTCATCTTTCTCCCGTGGAATAAGGACCATCAAATTCCCATTCACAGCAGCAACTGGAGCAGAAGGATCCTGAATGAAACTCGTACTGGATCAAATTGACCTAATTCAGTGGAGGTTTTAACTGTTGGCTCAGTAGGGTTTAATTTGTAATCTCTTCAGTTCAGAATCTATCAAAATTAGCTGTTGATCGTAGAGCAACATTTGGCTTTCAGTATAGAAATTATTTGCCTGATAGTTCACATTTTTTTTCTCCTTTCTGAGTTCTACTCTTATGTATGATTTTTCTTTTGTTAGCATAGGTGTCATCCAAGCTGTGATTGAGGCATCCCATGGGACTGACTGAATGAAGGCAGACAATTGCAGCAGATTGCCATCTTAAATAACAATAGAATCCCTGACTCCCAGATGCTCTGTGTAGTTGAGGTAGAAGAGGAATCCTAGTGGGAAAATGGAAGCATAGATTTAGATGGGGAGACAATAATCAAGAGCTTTCTTATTAGGCTGGCTTTGGGCATTAACAAAGTTCATTCTGAGACTACTGAGGAGCAATTCATATATCCAGTGCCTTGTCCTGCCTTGGAAGGAGTCAGCAATGTCTTTTGTTAAGTAGGTCTCATAAGTAGTGTTCTAGAGATCTTATTAGAAAGGAATACAAGAAACCACTTCCCCCATAAAAGATGCTTTTTAACCTTGGTACTTCTGGTTGATATTGCAAAATATTTATAAATACTATTACTACTCCTAATAATACTCATGAATAGCATTTTATAGAGCACTTCTTATATACTAAACACTGTGCTTACATACATTAAATAATTAAATCTCACATACATTAAATAAGTACAGTGACTGATATGTAGAGTAGTAGGCAGTCTTATTTGTCAATGACTGGAGTGTCTTCATCTTATAAAATGAAGCTAAATCCTGTGAGGAATGTTGGCCATATCGACAAATGCTCAAGTAAGCCAGTATGTACTAATTTTAGCAAGAGAGCGGTTTTCTTTATGTGATTTTGCAAAATTCGGTGCCCAATCCAGTAGATACAGGCACACTCGTGACCCTATGGCCGTACCATAAACAGCTTTATTCCCCTGTCTCAAAAAAGCCCCTCCTCCAGCTCCCCTTCTGCTGGGAATTGCTGTTGTTAAGTGTCGTTGAGTCAATTCTGACCCATAGCCACTCTGTATAGGGTTTCCAGCTGGTGAGCTTGAACCACCAACCTTGCAGTTCAAAGAACTTTGCTGTCTGACGCATTAGCCCAATATTGTTGTTGTTAAGTGCCATGAGTTGGTTCCAACCTATAGTGACCCTGTATAGGGTTTCCGAGGAGCGGCTGGTGAGCTTGAACTGCAGACCTTGTCACAATCTCCTCCCATATTCACCTACTAGTCCTAACTGGGAACATTCTCATTTGAAGTTAATTTCCCTCTTTCCCCAAGAACTTTCCTTATTTCCTTGATGGGTGTATTCTTATTTTAAAGTTCATAGCCAGTCAAACTAGTAGAGGTACTGAGCTCTTTTTGGTATGCTAGCCTGCTACCCACAAGACTTCCCTTAGTCCTGAAGATGGACCACCCCAACAAGAGTTATTTCTCACAATCCTACTCTTTAGACATCACAGTGTTTGATAAGGCTCAAATTTATCATTGCAGTTGTGTGCTATCAAATTGATTCTGAGACACTGCGACCTCACCTAACATAGTAGCAATACCTTATTGAATTTCCTTCACTGTGAGCTTTATAGTTGCAGATCACCATGTCTTCGCTCCCCTGGAGTAGCTGGTAGCTTCAGATGACTAAACGTTCAGATGACTGAACTTTCTGTTAATAATCAAGTGCTTAACCATTGAGCCATCAGGCACCTTTCCAATATATACTGTTAAATGCTGTTGAGTCCATTCTGACTCATAGTGACCCTGTATAGGTTTTCTGAGAGGTAGCTAGTGGGTTTGAACAGCCAACTTTGTGGTTTGCAGTCCAGTGCTTATTCTACAGTGCCACACCAGGAGTCCAAATATATACAAACAATGTAAAAAAAAAAAACATACACAGTAATCTTTAAGGAATTATACCAATAAAAATAATTATCATTGTTATTATTAACTTCAATTATGTTTCAAACAGTTTGAGGACTTGGCACAAATTTAAAAAAAAAAAAAAAAGAAAAGGAAACTTCATATCTAGAGCACATCCCTGCAAGTCATCCTCTGAAAATCTGATTAAAAAATTCTAAGTACATTTACTCACTATTCTGCAGTTAACTTCTAGTATGCTCCATGGTGGTCAGGAAGGTTTCTCAAGGGGTCACACTTTTGTAGAATGGAGATGCTTTTCTTTTCCCCATGCGCTGTGGGCTAATGTGTCCAACTGCAAAGTCCTATGAACTGCAAGGTCAGTGGTTCAAGCTCACCAGCTGCTCCTTGGAAACTCTATACAGGGTCGCTATGGGTCAGAATCGACTTGATGGCACTTAACAACAACAACAATGTGCTTCAGAAGATAATTATACTTAATAGGGTTTGCAATGGTTGATTTTCAGAAGTACATCAACAAGCGTTTCTTCTGAAATGTCTTTGAGCAGACCAAGACCTGTAACTTTTCAGTTAGCAGCCAAGTACTTTAGCCATTTACACCATTCACAGGCTAATTATTCTTTAGAGCCTTTCTTTGATAGAGGTTTTTGCATTCACACATGAGAATGGATGAGAGGTTGTCATGTGAAGTTGATTTGGTAAAAAAAAAATCAGAAAACATAATCAAAATTATTTACTTTTCTTCATCTAAGATATATATGTGGCACTGTGGGATAATGCACTTGGCTACAAGGTTGGTTTGAACTGTAAAGTTTAAATTCACTAGTTGTTTCTCAGAAGCTCTATACAGGGTCGCTGAGTCAAAACTGAGTCAATGATAACAACAACAAGAAGATATATATATATGTATGTGTGTGTATATAAAACCACATGCATGCACACATTCTCAATCACATTTATTTCACCCCTATTTCTTGTTTCTTGGACTAAATTAAATCATCACATACTCTCATCACTCTAAAAATGTTCTTTCCTTTTTCATCTGAATTACAGTGATATAATTCAATAGCTTCTATCTTGGCATTCTTCATTTCAATAGCCTCCTGGATTTGTTGTAACTGTTGTTCTGAAAGGTAATGGGGTACTGAATGAAGAGAATATATACAGCAGCAAGGATTTCTAGAAACAAGGATTCTAACTTTTCAAATATATATGTTGGAGGCAGCTGCAGTTAAGTGTTCCTATTTGTGTTGTGTTTGGGTTCTTACAGTAGCATACCATAGTGATTTAAGATAAGGTCAACTCAGAGTAGAAGTAAAAGATAGTTTTACTGAAGGCCAAGCTCATCCCTTGTTTATTTTACTGCAACCCAGCACAGCAGTAATATTTCTTATAGGTTTATCATTTCCTTCTTTTATGATGTTAGAGGGAATATACATTTTTTTTTTTTTTTTTTTTTTTTTTTTTCAATGTATGAGTTGTGAAACAGAACCCAAGATTAAATATGGAAATAGTGGTATCAGTAATGCTGTAAAGGGATTCAACAACCACTGTAGTTTTTTAAATCTATCTTAGATTAAATGTATTAGATTAAATATACATTTCATATATGCTTTTTTTTAATATTTCATTTTTTTAAAAATGTTTTATTGTGAATTATGTGACAGTTTACATGGGAGAATATTAGCTTTACATTCATCCTATCATATATCGTTTCATTGCCATGGCTACAGTCCCCTCCATGCATCATCAAACAACCAAAGGGTATACCCTGCAAGTCTGCCCCCAGACACCAGCACACAGCCCTTCTCCTTCTCTGGGTCTAATGTCCCCAGCAGCTCCATCTCTCTACACCATTGTCTCTGCCTCCATCTCTGGCATCACTGCTTCTCTGGATTGGGTCCCCCTCTCTGCTCTTCTCCCTTGATGGTCCCAGGGACCTCCACTCCTTGACTGCAAAGTTAATCACTCCCCTCCTTTTGTTACAAAACGTCTACCTTTACATTTCCAACCCTCACAATCAGTCCTGATAACAATTTTTCACTATTGTATCATAAGAGACCTATCCGCATCTCCTTTCATCAGCCCTATCCAGACAGATTGGATACTACCCAGTGGAGAGTCTAACTTCCTCTGCGCCCACTGTATCTAGGCTCCCTCTTGAAGGCTTGTAAGCCAGTCACTTCTTGCCTTTGAAGCCCCTTCCCCCATTTTGGGTAGCCAATGTCCAAGTTGCCCATCTCTGTCTACTCTGTGTATGGAGGGGGTGGGAATGATCCTCGCTGTAAAGATTTGTTCCCTCTTTTGAGCTACTGCATCCATAGGTTTAGGTCAAGTTCATCAAATTGTATCAGATTACTATTCTGTTCCTCTTCTTTCTTCTTCTAGTTGAGCTCTGCTCCCACTGTAGTTTTAATTAGACTTTTTTTCCCCCATCATTTTCTAAATGGTCTTGCCTTACTTCTGCTTTCTGAGAAGAATGAGTTTTCTTTATCAATTTACCTAGACACACAAAAATAATTCTACTCTGGGAATTATTTGTACATTATTTTTAAATGCATTTAAACCAATTATTTATTGGCACTCTTAGAAATGTCTCTATTTTTATCCTTAGGTTATTTCAGTAACCCAAATAGTTGTGATGGAAGAAAGAAAAATCTGAAAACATCTTATGTTATGATTTCCACTGTGTTTGTTAAATTAGTTAATCACCTTCTATCAATACCATGCACATAACATATACTGGTAGGGTTTAGGACATAGAAACAGATAGCAGTGTAAACTGGTCTTTTAAAGCTTGCTGTGTAGTTAATCAAAATATGGACATACTATGACAAACACTGTTAGAATATTTTAGCGAATGTTTCTCACTTGCAGTATTCAATCTCTGAAGTTCTTCTATTTGAGAAAAATCTCAACAGAGAAAGGTCCTACCTTCAAATATGGAAAATAAAGAGAGAAGCAGATATTTTGTCTTCTTGCTCTGTGGCAGCTGTAATTTAGACCCTTGACCTAAAATTTCCTTAGCCGTCACTTCCCTGGGCATTTAACTCCATGTAGTTTATGTAAATAAGCAGGGAACTGTCTGAAAACCACTTTAGGGTCAGTAGCCAGATGGTGCTAGTAAAGGGTGAGTCCTGTCTGGAGACTATTGGACCTGTAGCCATGACTTCTCCTTTAACTACTCATTGTGGTTGTGAAGGGTGACAGGATATGGTTAGTTTAGTGCCCAGGCTTTCTTAGCCTCTGATATTTTTTTTTACACCATATTTGTCAACTTGCCACAGATGCTGTGTAATTTGGGATACGTTAAAATTATGTCTCATTCTCTTTAAATTATCTACAAATAGTTAATTTTGTTTGTCACCAAAGCTATAACCAGGGGAGATGATCAAAGCAGTAACCACTAAGTGTAAAAAAAGTATGTGAATGTAACTGAATTTCACTGTACTTGTGATAGAGAGATCTCATTTCTTTGTTTTGCTCTGCAGTCACCAGTTGTTTGTGGGACCACTAGTTAAGCTTCTGATCTCTGCTGCACAAGACCTTTTTAAAGTGTTGAAGAGCAAAGATGTCAGCTTGAGGACTAAGGTGCACCATGGTATTTTCAATAACCTCATATGCATGCGAAAGCTGGACAGTGAATAAGGAAGACCTTAAAAGAATTGATGTTTTTGAATTATGGTGTTGGAGGAGAATATTGAAAGTGCCATGGGCTGCCAAAAGAACCAACAGATCTGTGTTGGAAGAAGTGCAGCCAGAGTGCTCCTTGGAGGCCAGAATGACCAAACTTCGTCTCTCATATTTTGGTCATATTGTCAGGGGGGACCAGTCACTGGAGACAGATATCATGTTTGGTAAGGTGGAGGGTCAGAGAAAAAGAGGAAGACCCCCAATGAGATGGATTGCCAAGTGGCAGCATTGATGGGCTCAAGTGTGGCAACAATAGTGAAGTTGGCCCAGGATCAGGCAGTGTTTCATTCTGCTGTGCAAAAGGTCGCTATGAGTCAGTGCCAAATCGATGGCACCTAATAACAAAAACATCTCTTCGATCCTCAGTTTCTAAATCAGAAAAACAAACACAAAGGGCATGATTCTGTCCATCCTTGATAGTCTCAAAAGGTGAATCAATGCCATGATTACAAGAAGAGTGGATGTGGGGAAACTATTGAAGGCTGATGGTTATGGATCAGGTTGCCAACCACAACATCAGCAGTTTGAAACTACCAGCTGTTCTACAGGAGAAAGATGAGACTTTCTGCTCCCGTAAAGATTTACAGCCTCAGAAACCATGTACAGGGTCACTATAAATCGGATCCGACTCCACAGCACATAACAACAACAACAACAACAACCCAAGACTTTCTAGGATAACCTTGTATTTATCATTATATGCACATTCAAAGGACTTTACTTTGTAGAGGAAATTTTGAAAAACAAAACATAATAAGCCTTTTCATTAGAATACCCTATGATGTTAAAAGACAAGGCTATAATTTAAAACAGTCACCCTGTTAATGACCATACTGGTTACATTAACTTTTCTTTATCAGTTGTAACATTATGAAACATCTGTTACCAATAAGACATTATACAATAGTGAGATAGGAGACATGTAATGCTGTACCTGTTCCTAAGAGATAAATACAAGAGGCTTCAAAATGTTCCTTGGAAAATTCCATTGTCTTTAATTCAATATTTCAAGAACTTCTTGAAGTCCCCTTGTTGTTGTTGTTGTTGTTGTTAGGTACCACCGAGTAGGTACTGACTCATAGCGACCCTATGTACAACAGAACAAAACACTGTCCAATCCTGGGCCAACCTCACTACTGTTGCAACGCTTGAGTCCATCGATGCTGCCACTTGGCCAATCCATCTCACTGGGGGTCTTCCTCTTTTTCTCTGACCCTCCACCTTAACAAACATGATATCCATCCCCAGTGACTGGTCCCTCCTGACAATATGTCTGAAGTATGAGAGACGAAGTTTGGTTATCCTGGCCTCCAAGGAGCACTCTGGCTGCACTTCTTTGGCAGCCCATGGCACTTTCACTATTCTCCGCCAACACCGTAACTCAAAGGCATCAATTCATCTACAGTCTTCCTTATTCACTGTCCAGCTTTCGCATGCATATGAGGTTATTGAAAATACCATGGCTTGGGTCAGGCACACCTTAGTCCTCAAGCTGACATCTTTCTTCTTCAACTCTTTAAAAAGGTCTTGTGCAGCAGATTTGCCTAATGCAATATGTCATTTGATTTCTTGACTGCTGCTTCCATGAGTGTTGATAGTTGATCCAAGAAGAATGAAGTCCTTGACAACTTCAATCTTTTCTCCATTGATAAGAATGTTGTTTATTGGTCCAGTGGTGAGGATTTTTGTTTTCTTTACATTGAGATGTAATCCATACTGAAGGCTGTGCTCTTTGATCTTCATCAGTAAATGTTTTATGTCCTCTTCACTTTCAGCAAGCAAGGTTGTATCATCTGCATATCGCAGGTTGTTAATGAGTCTTCCTCCAATCCTGATGCCTCGTTTTTATTCATAGAACCCAGCTTCTTGGATTATTTGCTCAGTATATAGGTTAAGTAAGTATGCTGAAAGAATACAACCTTGTCACACACCTTTCTTAATTTTAAACCATTCAGTGTTCCCATGTTCTATTCAAACAACTGCCTCTTGGTCCATGTACAGATTCCTCATGAGCACAATTAAGTGATCTGGAATACTCATACTTTGCAATGTTGTCCATAGCTTGTCATGATCCACACAATTGAAAGCCTTTTCGTAGTCAAAATCCCCTTGTACATGATGTCAAATAGTCAGTCAAATATCTCCTTCTCCAACAATGTATTTTACACTACTTATCCAAAGCAAGAAACCAAACCTCTTGCCATTGAACTGATTGTGTCTCATGGTAGACACGTGTATTACAAGTAGAACTGAATTCCATAGGGCTTTCATGGCTGTAATTTTAATGGAAGTAGATCATCAAACTTTCTTTCATGGCACCCTTCTGATAACACCCTTTGTGCTACCCAGGGACTTTACTATATGTATTTACTCAGGGCCCAAGCAGAGGGAGACGGATTCTCCTTCCTTTATCTATGCTTTGACACAAAGATGTTAACTAAATGCATAATTTTGGGTTAGTAGGCTACTAATGAGTGGGAGTTGAGTTTTGATATACAAAGATGTGGATTCAACTCTTTATTTTTTAATTTATTTGCTTTATGCCATTGATAAAGTCACTTACTTGATTCCAAAAAGGAATAATAATTATTTGTCTAGGGCTGTTATATGGATTAAATAAAACAATGTGTGTAAAAGGTTTAACAAAGTGCATGGTATTCAGTGACTATTAAGTAAGTGACTTATTGCTATACTTTTGCGTTACATGTAATTTTTAATCACTCCTGTCACTCAGATAACAAAAGCTAGAAATGTCATAAAACATAAGCATCTAAACCCTGTAGGACAAATGGAGAGTAGAAATCCTGTTTATGAGTTAATGGGTATATAAGAAGGCAGGTGGCAAAAAACAGTGGGGAAGATAAGAGGAAATGTCCTAATCCTGAAATTCATATATATTTTAGCACTCCCTTCCAAATATGAACACAAGGAAAGAGTAAATTTACAACTAAGTCTACACACACTATTTCTTAGGAAACAAAGCCATTTAGCATATGATACAAATATCAGAAAGCTAAGTATGTTCCAAATTCCAGAAGAATTATAGAATTTACACTCATGTATTCTCTCTTATGTATTGCAAGGTAAAATAAAAATATGAATGCTTATTTCTGCCTTATGAATTAATGCAAATTTCTGCTAAGTTATGAAACTCATTAAGGTGGTATTAATAGAATAATCCACGCAAATTTAAAACTGTCTGTTGTTTTAGCTAAGTGAAACTAAGAAGTGGAAAGGAATAAACTAAGAATGTCTTTTGTTCTCTCTTTATCTCCCTCATCTTTTCCCTCTCCCTTTCTCTGTGTCTACCTTGCTTTTCCTCCTCTGCTTTATATGCATATCTACTCATTTTCTCTACAGACTATCTTTCCTAATTTTTCCTTGTTTAAAGCAGGCTCTCTCCAGCTATCATGTTAGCATCACCTAAGCCCAAGGAAACAGCTTGGGCTGTATTGCAATACTGAACTCACACTTCCAAATTACTAGGAAAGAAAATTTGACTGACCAGGTTTATAGCAATTAGGAAGACAGATTATCAACTTCTGGGACCAGGAGCCTGTAGGACAATCAAAATTTTACACAATTTGACTTTTCTGGTGCACAAAAATAGTGAGGAGGTTGAATTAATACATTCTTAGAGGCAAAGGTGTTATTAGAAGCTGGCAGGAAAGTCAAATGATGCCTACGTTTTATAACTCTAGTGTAATAATTATATTTTTAATCATGTCAGATCATCAGGAAGTAATTGAATGAATGGTTAAATGCCAGCAGTTTTTGGCACACAGAAATTCTAAATTTAGTTGGCAAGATTACTGTGGCAGGAAATTTTTTTCCAGATTGTTTTTCTCATGATCTTTAACAGAAATCATGGATTTTCACCATTTAACAGAAATAAGCTTTTTAAAGTGGGAGAAAGACTTAAAGCCTTTGAAACCCTATACAGGGTCACTATGAATCAGAACTGTGATGACTGCACTTAACAATAACAACAAAAAAATTTTTTTTCAAAAAATATTTTTATACTCTGATAAATTTGTTTCAAGTGTAATCCTTGAAACAAATTTATCAGAGTATAAAAAGACTTCTATTATATCCTGCCTACTAGAATCTTATATCCAGTATGGAAAGCTGCTTGAAACATGTTCCTATAGAACAATATCCCCATGTAGAAAGGAGTCCTGGTGTGGTGTTATGGGTTTATGCGGTAGACTGCAAAATCTGTTTGAACTGCAAGGTCAGCAATTCAAGCTCACCAGCTGCTCCTAGGAAACCCTGTACCATGTCACTGTGAGTCAGAACCAACTCAATAGCACAAAAATCAATGTAGAAAACAAGGGGTTTAAGGTAAATTCTATGCTTGTTTTAAAACACATAAATAGTCAAAACAGAATGATGCTGACAAAAATGTAGATGTTTCTTGGAAATGTATTTGAAAAAAATGGACTCAAAACCATCAGGATGAATTAAAACTGAAAGGAATTTGGGATAAATTTCATGATTCATTGATTTATTTTATTTTAAAGATTTTATTTTGCATTGAGTGATAGTTTACATGGGAGAACATCAGTTTTACACTCATCCTGTCTTATTTTGTATCATTGCAATTACAATCCCCTCCATGCATCACCATTCAACAGTATTTACTTCTATTCCCTATGCTTTTTTTGTTTTTGTTTTTGTTTTCCTGATGTATACAAAAACACTCAGGAATATATAATCATTAAAAAACAACAACAACAACAAAAAACAAAACAAAACAAAACAAAAAAAAAAACCCAAGAGCACATTCTGCAAGCCAGACTCCTGGCTGTCAGCACACAGCCTTTCTCTTTCCATGAGTCTAGAGTCCTCACATGTTGTATCTCTCAATGTCATCATCTTTGCTTCCATCTCTGGCATCGCTGCTTCTCTGGATGGGATTCCACATTCCGCTCATGCTCTTCTCCCTTGGTCTACACTTATTTTTTTTATGGCTGCTGTCAGGTGCCCTCAAGTAGGTCTGACTCATAATGACCCTATGTACAAAAGAATGAAATACTTCCTGGTTCTGTATCTTCCTCACAATTGTTGTTATGCTTGTGTTCACTGTTGCTGCCACTGTGTCAATCCACCCCATTGGGAACCTTCCTCCTTTCTGTTGACCCTTTACTTTACCAAGCATGATGTCCTACTCCAGGGACTGGTCCATCCTGACAATATGCCCAAAGTACACGATACAGTATTGCCATCTTTGCTTCTAAGGAGCAATTTGGCCATCCTTCTAAAACAGATTTGTTCATTCATTTGGCAGTCCAAATGCATAAATTCCTCTCCTGTATTACTTATTTCCCAGCTTTCACATGCATCTGAGGTGATTAAAAATATCTTAGCTTGGGACAGGCACACCTTAGTCTACAAGGTTTATTTTTGCTCTTTATCACTATAAAGGAATAGTTTGCAGTTGTTTTTCCTAAGGCAACATGTCCTTTGATTTCTTGACTGCTACTGTCAAGGATTTCATTTTACTTGGATTCACAATCCGTGCTGAGGGAAGCAGCAGTACTCTTTGTTTTCAGCAAGCAAGGGTGTTCCTTGTGCATATCACAGGTTGTTAATGAGACTTCCTCCAATCCTGATGCCACATTTTTCTTCATATAACCCAAATTTTCTGGTTATTTGCTCAGCATACAAATTGAATAAGTATGTTGGAAGGATACAACCTTGTTCTGTTCTAATGACTGCCTTTTCGTCTACAGGTTCTTCATGAGCATGATGAAATGTTCTGGAATTCCCATTCTTGGAAAAGTTATCCGTAGTTTGTTATGATCCACACATAAATTGTTATGATTGTCAAGTGTAATTTGCATAGTCTACAAAAGTTAACATCTTTCTGGTATTCTTTGCTTTCAGCAAAAATCTATCTGGTTGCAGCAATGATACCCAGCTTCTAGATACAGTTTCAATTTATGGCAGCTCCCTGTTGTTATACGGTTGTAATGATTTTTTAATTCAACAAAATTTTACATGCATGTGATATTAATGATACCTCCTATAATTTCCTCATTCTACTGGATCACCTTTCTTTGGAATGGACACAAATATGGACCTGACTTTTCCAACTGGTTGGTCAGGTATGTCTTCCAAATTTCTCAGCATAGATAAGTGAGCACCTCCAATGCTTCATCAGTTTTTTGAAACATAGACATTTGTGTCTTCCTTTCCCCAATACTTTCAATATAGCTTGGATTTGATCTTTCATTATAATTGATTTTTGGTCAGATACTACCTCCTAAAATGGTTAAACATTGTATTTTCAATATAGAACCTCTGTGTGTTCTTTCCATTTTCTTTTGATACTTTCTGTATCATTTAATATTTTGCCTATTGCTGTTGTTCTTCAGTGTCATTGAGTCAGTTCAGACTCAGAGTAACCCTAGGATTTCCTAGTGACCCTAGTGACCGTAGGATTTCCAAGGAGCTGCTGGTGGGTTTGAACAACCAGTCTTGTGGTTAGAAGACCAACGCTTATCCTATCGAATCCTTCAACATTACAAGTTAAGGATTGGATTTGTCCTCCAATTCTTTCAGCTTGAGAAAAGCTGAGTATATTTTCCCTTTTGGTTTACTGACTCCAGGTCTTTCTTTGCTTATTCTATCATATTGTTGCTCTTAGAAATTTTCTATTCTCCTATTTTACTTCATATTTATTTCAGTTGCTTTAGCTTCTTTACTTTCAAGAACAAGTTGTCTTTTCTTTCTTTCCTGTATTTTTAATGACCTTTTGCTTTCCTCCTGCATGATGTTCCTGATATCTCAAAACCTCCTCTGGTTGTTAGTCATTAATGTCTGATACCTCACATCTGTTCTTGAGATGGTCCCTGAATTCAAGTTGGATATGGAGTACTGATGTGGCATTGTAACCACAAGATCAGCAGTTCAAACCCATCAGTCACTCCTGAGAAACTTTACATAAGGTCATTATGAATCAGAACCAACTCCATGACACTTAACAACAGCAATAATATGCAGATGGGTTATACTCAAGGTCATATTTTTTCAAATTTTATCCATCTTCAGCCTGAATGTGCATATGATAAATTAGTGGTCTGTTTCATATTTAGCCTCTGACCTGGTTTTGGCTGATGCTATTGACCCTCTCCATCATCTCTTCCCACATATGTAGTAAATTTGATTCCTGTGTATTCTATCCAGTAAAGTTCACATATATAATTGTAGTTTATGCTTTTGCATAATGGCATTTGCAATAAATAAGTCCTTTGTCTTGAAATTTTTTCATGCTATCTCCAGCATCATTTCTATTACCAAGCACTTATTTTCCAAGTACTGATACTTCATCTTTGTTTCCAACTTTCTCATTTCAGTCACCAGTAATGATCAATGCATCTTGACAGTATGTTTGATGAATTTCGGACTGAATAATTTGGTAGAATTCTTCAATTTCTTCATCATAATCTTTAATATGTTGGTTGGTGATGAAATTTGAATAATATTGGTATTAACTAGTTTTCCTTGTAGACATGGATATTATATTATCACAGAAAGCATTTATTTCAAGACAGTTATTGAAATGTACTTTTTGACAATAACTGCAACACCATTCCTTTTCAATTTGTTATTCATGGTACATTAAAGCATATGATTATCTGATAAAAATGGTCAATATCTATTTTCAGCTCACTAGAGGTTGTGGTGGTTATGGACCATGGAAGGTTTCTGAGGTTATAAGTATAAATAGGAAAAGAAAGCCTCATCTTTTGCCCTCAGAGCAGCTGGTAGATTCAAACTGCTGGCTTCACAGTTAAGAGTCCAGATCATAACCCATTATGCTACCAAGGCTCACTAATGCTTAGGATGTTGACTTTTATGTGTTCCATTTCATTTTTGATGAATTGTAATTGTCCTAGATTCATATTTCATACATTTCATGTTCTGATTATTAATGAATGCTTGAAGTTGTTTCTTCTAATTCTGAGTTGTGCACTATCATCAAATGAAGGTCCTTAAAGCTTTTTAACATCCGTTAATGTCAACTCTACTTTAAGGAGGTAACTTTCTTCCATAGTCATTTGAGTACCTTCCAACCTTAGTTGCTCATCTTTTACACTAGACTAGACAATGTTCCATTATTGTTTCAATATGATTTTAATAGCTAACCTTTCAGAAATGGCCGGCCTCTTCTTCTTCCTAATCTGTTTTAGTCTCAAAGCTCTGGTATTTAAAATACCAGTAGCATGGCTTCAAGTATCACAAGAGCACACAAGCTACCACAGTATGAAAAACTAACAGATGAGTAGTGGTATATATGTATTTTTTAAATCATAAGAAAATAAACAACTCAAGCCTCCCAATTTATTACCAAGAAAGGTGTATATCAAGGTTACATTCTTTCACCATATTTATTCAACCTGTACGTTGAGCAAATAATCCAAGAAACTGGACTGCATGAAGAAGGATATAGTGACAGCATCAGAGGAAGGCTCATCAACAACCTTTGATATGCAGAAGACACACCTTGCTTGCTGAAATAAAAAGGACTTAAAACATTTACTGATGAAGATCAAAGACTACAGTCTTCAGTATGGATTGCACCTCAACACGAAAACAAAATTCTTATAGCCGAACATCATGATACATGGAAAAAAGACTGACTTTGTCAAATAATTAATTTTTTATGTATACTAAATCAATGTGCATGGAAACAACAGTCAAGTAATCAAACAACTTACTGTATTGGATAGATCTTCTGCAAAAGACCTTTTTAAAATGTTGAAAAGAAAATATGTCACTTTGAGGGCTAAGGTGTGTCTGACCCACATCTTGATATTTTCAATCCTGGAAAAGGTAGACAATGAATGAGGAAAACAGAAGAAGAATTGTTGCCTTTGTATTATTGTGTTGGCAAATAATTTAAAACAGATCATTTACTACAGAGGAAGGAACAAATCTGTGTTGGAAGAAGTACAAGAATGCTGCTTAAAAATGAGAATGGAGAAACTTTGTCTCATGGACTTTGCACATGGTACTAGGAGGAACCAGTTCCTGAAAATGGACATCTTGCTTGGTAAATTAGAGGGTATTGAAAAAGATGAAAAGCCGCAATGAGATGAATTGACAAAGTGGTTATAACTATGAATGCAAACATAGCAGTGATTGTCAGGACTGTGTAGGACTAGATGATGATTCATTCTGTTGTACATTGAGTTGCTGAGATGAAACCAACCTAATGGCACCTAATGGTACCTAACAACAATTACAACATATATTTTGCAATAAAGTTATTTTTTCTTTTTAAAAAATATGTATTTTTAAAAGACTCATGTATGACCAAATCAGTAATAAATAATAATATTATACATTCCAAGCGCAGCATATATAAAGCTTGGTATTCATTTCCATTATATATACTATAAGGATCTCTGGTAGTGTAGTGGTTACGAATCGGGCTGCGAACCTTAAGGTCAGCA
>NW_006408542.1:27636032-27644105 GCF_000296735.1 Chrysochloris asiatica | reverse complement strand
AATAAGATTTTAATATGATGTTTATACAACATCCAAATCACATAATATCCCATTTTATAGAACATACATTGAACGTTAAGTGATGCGTACCTATAGTTAGATGGCAACCATGCCATAAGAGTTTGGCTACACAGAAACATCCCAGAAGTACCAAGCAGCTGTTTCTAAAGCAAAACAATGGCATGTTATCAAGTGAGTGTATTGCTGAAAGAGGATTACTTAGATAGTGGAGACAGGAGACCTCATGCTGCTTTTGGGCTTGTGTTTAAGAGTTCTGATCAGCCCACTCAGTTTGGAATACTAGCTCTTGAATTTATTGACTCTGTGACCTCAGTAATTCCTTAAACTCTCTCACCATTCATCCTTTCAAAAAAAAAAAAAAAAAAGTGATAAGCTATTTTTAAAACATATTCACAGTTTAATATGCTCCTGACCCAGTGTATTGCATAAAGGCAAGTCTATCACATAAAACACAATGACACCATTTGTGAGGTTTACCTGATAGGCTATGTGAATGCCTGAAGAAACCTGGTATTCTGCTTCTATAAAGATTGCAGCCAAAAAACCATCAGAACAGTTCTGTTGTATCAGACAGGTTCGCTATGAGTCACAATTGATTCAACGGTACACCATAACAGGAGCAATATAAGTATCTCAAGGGCTTATCGTAATATTTGTTGAATAATGAGAATTCTACAAATAGGGCCTATGTTTATTATATAAAATAATAGTGAGTAGAAACGGTTTTGCAATCGCCACATTCAAAACATAATCAGACAAATGTAATCTATATTATTATCTTGAAATCATTGTAAGCCTATGTAGAAATTGCTTTGTAATTGTCACATTCAAAACATGATCAGGATTCCCCAGTAAGTGCCAATTACCCAACATAGACTAAGAGATGAAAACACCAATAGGTATATTAAGAATGGAAGCTATATTATGGTACAGCATTTACCTCATAGCTCAAGGGAGTAGACCACTATCTCCTCTGAAATGTACTTATCATTACCATAGATATTATTGATCTGCCATTATATTATGACTTACTTGCTGTGGTAAACTGTAAACGGATGGAAGACGACTTCCAGAGCAAGTTAAGTTCAGAGTTGTGTGAGGACTTATCTATGTGTAACTGTCTGTACACATAGACTATAAATTAAGCTGTGGCCATAGTTGAAGGAAATTTTCATAGACCACTTGAGGAACTATAGGACAAACATTGGACTGATATCCTCAATGCCAGTGGTTCAAGCCCACCAACCATTCCTCAGAAACCCTATACAGAGTCCCTATGAATTGGAACCAACTCCACGGTACATATGAAGTCAAACCACCAACCTTGTAGTTCACAGTTCAGTGATCATCCTACAGAGGCAATGAGCTCTTTCTTGAAGTTTAATAAATGAAAATTAGAGTAAGGTTTTACAACCTTTAGCATAAAAATGTATTTTTTATGTATTAAACAAATGAATATTGATAATTTAACATGTTCTAGGCCCAGGTCTATGAACCAAGTCTGTAGCATAGAACAAGGCACAATATTCATGTTTACATTATAGGATTTGGAGGTGATGCTCAAAAAAACCTGTCAATTACTAGCCACAAAAATTCTACCTATCTGTCTGTCTACTGATCTCTTTATCTAAAAGCTACTTTTTCATACATTTTGATTGAAAGTTTTTGATATCAAATCACAGTGAAGTTGTTACAAGTAAACAGAGTAAACCTGTGACATCTTTTATTAGCCATGGTGAAAATATCCCATGGTAACATTTTATGAATACATCAGAAAATTGAAGGAGCATAAATGGGGAAACAATTTTCCAGGAACATGTGTCAATACAATAGTCTGGGTAATTTCTTCAATCTGTCTTTTATGATTTGCATTTGTTGTTCAATTTATTTCTTGTGTCTGCTTGATAAACACCATGCTCACAATTGATCATAAACCATACATATAAAGTAGCCATCCTTAGGTAGCCTCAACATCAATTTATATTTTAAAATTTACATACAAATTGTTCCACAAATATGGTTGCGGCAAGGCAAGTCATGGATGGAATGTTAATAGTGTGTTAGGTTTCCTAATAAAGTGATTTATCACCCTGTAGTCCTATAGTAAAACTTATGTGTATGCATGATTGCTTTAACACTCTTCTTTTTGAAAGGATGGCATGTATTAAGCAATTAATTTCTGGTGTCACGATCCAAAATACATTTGGAAAAGTAGGCAGATGAATTTAAATATGGCAATGAATAATTAAATTTTAGCTTGATATTCTATTATAAAATTTCTATTTACATTCTTAATTTTTGCTTCCATATACATGCATATGTTTCATATGGAGCACAGTGCCTCTGTAGGACAAATTCTGGGCTGCTAAGTGTAAGACTGGAGGTTTGAGTCCACAAGCCACTTCATGAGAGAAAAGGTGTGATTTTCTGCTCCCATGAAGACTTACAACCTCAGAAACCTTATACAACATTGCTATGAGTCAAAACAAACTTAACAGCACTTAACAACAACTGCAACAGCATATATAACATATAGATAAAGTATCTTAGACCAATAAAACTACTAAATATTATTATATGAAAAATATTCATTCTGACTTTAACATGTAAATAACAATTTTAGTATTTTCCAAGGTGAAATGCACATACAGTTTCTAAAGAATTTTATAATGCCTAAAATTTATTGAAGGAGGCCTGCAGATCTGGTTAAAGTGCTGAATTTATAACTGAAAAGCTGGTAGTTTGAGCTCATCAGCAGCTTCCGCAGGATAACGATATGGCAGTCAGCTTCTGTAAAGATTTGCATCCTTGGTAACCTGTAGGGGCATTTCCACCCTGTCCTTACAGGGTCACAAAATTGACTCAACAGCAATGATAAGGCTTACTGAGTTATTTTCTGATTGAGTGACACACTTATTAATAAAGATTCCATTTCCTGGCTCCCTGAATTTGAATCACTGTGCTATCATGGCAAGCTCTATGATCTCAGGAATATTATTTAGCCTCTCTATGTCTCAGTTTTCTACCTCTGTGAAATGGAGACAGTGATAGTACCCACATCACACATGTTTTGATAACTAAACCTTATAAAGCCCTTTAAACAGTCAGAGTGTTATATATGTTTGTTAAATAAACAAACACACTTAGCCTTAATTCAAAGAATTGTCATTTACATAAATAAAACTATCTTCATCTTAAAATAAACTAGCTTAAATTAATAGCCACCAGGGCTTCTTGATATAAATAGCAGATTACTTTAATTGAGAAAGTATGGTATGGTATCATTTGTTCTTAGAGGTAGGAGAAATTCTAAAAATTATGTCAATTTAAGTGTAAAAGATAATCTCAGAATTTTCTACTTTTCCTCTAAATTACAGTCAGAATTCATGCTCACTTTTGGAAAGAACTTGTGGTTTAACTACTGAAATTGAATTGTGTTCTCCCAAAGTTTATGTTGGAATCCTTATTTTAAACCTGTGAATGTAATACTGTTTAGAACCAGTATTTTATTTATGTTAATGGAACCGTATCACATTAAATAAAGAACAGCACAGACAAGAAAACATGTTCATACATAGAAAGACAGATGCTATTTGAGGTGACCAAGAACCAAGGAATCCCCAGGCTGAGACCTTGATTTGAATTTTCACCAAGGCAAACTGTGAAAAAAAAATATTTCCTATTCTTTACATCCAGTGGGAGGACGTAAAGAATAGAAAATAATTGGATGGTACAAAACTGGATGGTACACATGCTTAATAATGACAGATAATATATGGAAAAAGAAACACCAAAACACAAAGCTAAACTCAAGCAAGATAAACATTAACTAAAATAAAGATTGTACATAAACACAAAACAAAGACAGGGTATGAAGTTGTGGACATATGGTCTTTGGGTCTGTAATAGGGGAGTTGTAGGCAGACCTGATGTGACACTGTAGGATAAGCACTGGACTGTTAATTACAAAGTGGCGTGTCAAACTCAACATCTACTCCTAGGAAACCTGTGAGTTGGAGCAAACTCTGAATCAACTCGATGGCACTTAACAACAAGCAACAGGCAAATGTTAAGCTGCTATGGAATGCTGTTGCTATGAGTCTGTTCCAACTCATAGGGTTTCTGAAGAAGATGGTGGGTTTGAACCTCCAACCTCAAAAGTAGCAGTTCCATGCTTATCCTACAGCACTAAGCCAGGACTAAAATGTGCAATGTAGATCAGGGAAGTAGAAGCAGTCTCACTTTTTAAATTCAAGTGTGGTAGGATAGGAATGCTGAAGTTTCTTTGTTTTGGTTTTTTAAATGTAAAGCAGTGCATTCAAATAAAAATAAATCTTCTATCTGATCTCTTTTGCTATACTCTTATAGGAGGCTGTAGATCAATATAGGAAGGAAAGAAAAGTTCCTACTTTGTGATCAGGAAGGAAAGAAAAGTTTCTACTTTGTGATCAGGAAGTGAACCAAGTTTCACACTGCTTCAGTATATGTCTACCATATCACATACTATCATTATTGAGCAAGATCCAAAGAAACCACTAAATATTATTTCAAATTTGTCTGTATTATAGAGTCAATTAAAAGCTGCCACAAACTGCTTGATAAGACTGGCTGAACGTAGAAAGACAGATATGAATCTGCCCTCTAAAAACAGTTGTTGTGAAGTGCCATCGGGTCAATTCCATCCCATAGGGACCCTATGTAGGGTTTCCAAGGAGCAGCTGGTGAACTTGAAGGACCAACCTTGCAGTTCAAATGCCTTTGCAGTCAAAAAACAATAGCATTCCACAAAATAAAAGTATAATTGCATAAGTTAATCTTCAACATAGAAAACAGAAGAACTCACAGGATGATAACAAGTAGGAATGGAACAATGAAAATATATTTCCATTTTGCATATAAAATATACATAACTGCAATTACTCAAAATTACAATATATTTTAAAGAGGGCAGTTAGTAAAATATATTTAATTAAACAATGAAAACAGTGATAATTAGTAAGATATATAAATACTTAGGAAATACAAAAATCAATAAAGAGACACAGTTATAATAATGTGTATGCATATATACACATATGTTGTTATTGTTGTTGAGTGCCATCGACACATATATGTGTATATAATTATCTGGTAAGATGTATATTATTCCTATTTTGCTGATGAGGCAATCAATACCTGGAAATTATACATAAATCACTGGTACTCACACAGTTAAAAAGTAGTCAGAATTTGAATCCTGTCATTATGAATTCAAAACATATCTGAAGATGAACATCAAACAAGGCATTAGAGAGTAGTGGTGCTACAAGGTAATGCACTGCACTGCAAGGTCAGTTTGAACCACAAGGTCGGCAGTTCAAAATCACCAGTCTCTCTGCAGAAACCCTGTACAGGCTCCCTATGAGTGGGAACCAACTCGATGGCACTTAACAACAGCAACACTATCTGAACCATGATAAGCACTGGACTGAGAAATATAAGGTTCAAGCCCACCAGCTACTATTCAGAAAAAGATGAAGCCTTCTGTTCTCCAAAAGATATAAAGCCTCAGAAATCCTATACAGAGTTGCCATGAGTCAGAACAGACTTGATGGCACTTAGCAACAACAACAATATTTGAAGAGATAATAAGGTTAAATTTCCAAAATAGGAAGAAAACAATATCCTGAAGAGCAAAAGTACATTCTCTGTGAAAAACATGATTAATGAACTAAAATCCGTAACTAGATATTGGGCAGTGGTGCCGGTGGTGGTTATGTGCCATGGAGTAGGTTCTTACTCAGAGTGACCGTGTATAGGGTATCTGAGACTATAAATCTTTATAGAAGCAAAAAGACTCATCTTTCTCCTTCAAAGTAGCTGGTAGATTTGAATTGCTGACCTTCTTTTTAGCAGTTCAATTCATAATCCTTATGCTATCAGAAACTCAATAACAAGATTAAAATCTTATTAACTAACAGACGAAAAGAGATTACCTACAAATGAGCAACAATTAAATTTACACAGATTTCTGGAAAACAACAACTGAAGCTAAAGAGAGTGGAACGATACTTGGTGCAGAGAGAAATTACTGACAATCTGGAACTTTCACTGAAGTAAATTCTCACTCATGAACAAGGGGCAAAATGAACACATTTAGACTTTAAGAAAAAAAAAGAGAATTTGAAAGTTTGTCAACAATTTATATACATTTTATCAGGAACTCAAAAATGAACAGAAAAAAATGGGTGAATGCATACAGTACATAAATACATACAGTATAAAAGTAAGGTAGAGATTGGCAAGAGTGATAAAATATTTATTTGTAAAACAAAACAAACAAATAAAATAAACACCTAACACTCTATGATCAAGAACTGATGCTTTTGAAGGAACAAGTCCAAGCTTCATTGCCAAAGTGCAGCTTGGACTTCTTACTTCAGTACTGAAAACACTGGTGAAAAACACGGGCTTTAGGAATTGGCAGAACACAAATTGAAATGTTTGAAAAACTGATACAGTACTGAGCGTGCTCACTAATCTATAACAAAAAAATTGGAACGCAGTTACCTGCAAAATTGATTGGAAGAGACTCATATTTTTGCCCATTACAAAAAAGATGACCCAACAGAATGTGGAAACCATCGAACAGTATCATTAATGTCAAAGACAAGTAAATTTTACTGAAGTAATTATAAAACCTTTTCAACAGTACATCACCAGGGAACTGCCAGAAATACAAATCTATTTCAGAAGAGGACATAGAGTGAGGAATAGCACTGCTGACATTAGCTGGATCTTGGTTGAAAACAGAATACCAGAAAGATGTTTACTTGTGCTTTATTGACTATGGAAAGGCTTCGACTGTGTGGATGACAAACTATCAACAATATTGCAAATAATGGGTAATCCAGAACATTTAATGGTGCTCATGAAGAACCCATCCATAGACCAAGCAAGAAGTAGTTGTTCAAACAGAACAAGGGGTACTGAATGGTTTCAAACCAGGAAACACGTGTGTCTGGGTTGTATCCTTTCACTATGCTTTTTCAATCTGAGCAAAACATATGAGAAACTGGGTTATATGAAGAAGAGTGTGGTGTTAGGATTGGAGGAAGATTCACTGACAACCTGGGATATGCAGATAATACAATCTTGCTTGGTAAAAGTGAAGAGGTCTTGAAATACTTTGTGATGAAGATCAAAAACTAGAGCCTTCAATATGAATTGCACCTTAATGTAAATAGAACAAAATTTCTCACCACTGGACCAATAAATAACATCAAGATAAATGGAGAAAATTTGAAGTGGTCAAAGACCTTATTTTCCTTGGATCCCCAATCAATGCTTATAGATGTAGCAGTCAAGAAATCAAACCATACATTGCATTAGGTAAATCTGCTGCAAAAGACCTCTATAAAAGTGTTAAAGAGAAAACTATCAATTTGAGGACTAATATCCATCTAACTGAATCCATCATTTGCATGTGCAAGTTGGACCACAAATAAGAAAGACCTTAGAAGAATTGAATTATGCTGCCAGAAGAATAGAATGTGTTGGAAAACGTACAGTCAGAATACTCCTTAGAAGCAAGGATGGCGAGACTTTATCTCTCCTACCTTGAACATCTTATTAGGAAGGGCCAGTTCCTGGAGAAGGATATAGTGCACTTGGTAAAGTGGTAGTGATTGTATAATGTAGAGTTGTTTCCTACTCACAAAGGCACTGTACAGGGTTTCTGAGACTGTAAATCTTTACAAGAGCTGAAAACCTCAAGTTTATTCTGTAAAGCAACTGGTAGATTCAAACTACTGACCTTGCAATTAACAGCCCAATTTGTAATCCACTATTGTTTTTGTTGTTAAGTGCTGTCAAGTTGATACCGACTCATAGCGACCCAGTATAGGTTTTCCAAGGAGCAGCCGGTGAGCTTGAACTGCCTACCTTGCAGTTCAAACGGCTTTGCAGTTTGGAGTATTAATCCACTAAAGCACAGGGCAATTGTAGTAAAGTGCAGGGTCATTAAAAAAGAGAAAGACATTCAATGAGATGGATTGGTACAGAGGCTGCAAC
>NW_006408542.1:27633419-27635932 GCF_000296735.1 Chrysochloris asiatica | reverse complement strand
TTCTGCTCTTGTAAAGATTTACAGGTTTGGAAACCCTGTACAGGGTCGCTATGAGTCGGTTCTGACTCTATGGCACATAACCACCACCACCATACTATATTTAATTAGAAGAATAATAAAATAGGAAATAAATTAACTGTATATGCACATCCTCTGTGAATATACACAAGTAGATCTATTTGCCATTCCAAGAAGAGGTTTACAAGAGACATTTATGTTTAAAAAATAGGAAAACACTGAAAATTATTTCAAAGAACATTTATGTTTATTTGAAATGAGTTCTTAATAGGATTTCAGAGCTGTCTAATGATGAAGATGATTTAAGGCTTAAGACAATAATGTAATCACAGTGCTACAAGCACAGGCATTTGGTTACAAAGCGGGAAGCAGTGTGTCTGCTCAGCACTGTCCCTGGTAGGAGGATAATAAGATTTTTTTGAAAGGCCCATTCAAATTATAGCCACTGTGTGTGGTTCCTTTCATCATGTATTGATTGGTTTTGTAAGACCCTCATTCCTTTATAATATGTAAAGGACTACTTGAGAGCAACAGTTGTAGTTAGTTTTGTTGCCAGTTACAATTTCCAAGTGGATTTAATGTCCATTAAAGATTGAACACATAGTAATAACATATTTCCTCATTGTTTAATCATTAATAATACTTGACAGAACTTCATACATGTTTTAAGTCCAAATCAATTTTTTAATGATGTGAACGTTCTATAAAGATTCAATCGTATCCTAAATAATACTTAACTAAGCATGGAAGAGCAGTATTTACAAAAGGGAAAACCAAATGCTATGCTATACTGACTTTACAGCATGTTTTTAATCTTCTTGATCTTTGTTAACTACCCAATTCTAATTTAGAATAAATGAGCAGATAGTTCATTTTGGCAAGAAGGAAAGAATGGGAGTTGTAAAAGGTTTCTGAAATTCCCAGGCAATAATTATTGTGCTGCGCTTTCATCTGCAGAAGTGATTTGTACTAAGTTCTAATTAGAATTTGAGTCTCAAACTCTACTGCAATTTTGAGGTGTGCCATGATGTTATCATGAGGAAATTGCCTAATTCTTTCACTGCATCTGAAAGACCATTTATAAAATATTGCAAAGTCAGTATTATAGAGCATAGCACATGTTGAAGAAGAAAAGAACAGTTTACCAGTAACCAGAGTTAAAAACACAACAGAAACATTGATAACATACCTTATTTAAAAGCAATTCAAAGCATCTCAAGTAATATTTGCCATTATTACTGTTGTTAGGTTTCACTGAACTGGTTCCTAGTTATAGTGATCCTATGCACAAAATTCAAAACAGAACTAAAAATTACTTGGTTCTGCACCATCCTTACAATTTTTGTTGCATTTGAACCCATTGTTGCTGCCATTGGGTCAGTTCATTTCATAAAGGGATCTTCATCTTTGTCAATGGCCTTGCACTTTTCTAAGCATGATGTCCTATAAACGACCAATCACTCCTGACATGTCCAAATTAGAGAGACGAAGTTTTGCCATCCTTGCTTCTAAAACATTTCATCAATACTTCTTCCAAGATAGATTTATTGTTTGTTTTTCTAACAGTCCATGGTACTTTCAATATACTTTCCAACACCATAATTCAAATGCATAGATTCTACTAAGCTCTTCCTTATTAATTAGCTAACTTTCATATTCATATCTGACAACTGAAAATACCATCACTTGCATTGTTGTTGTTGTTGTTAAGTGTTGTTGTTGTTGTCACTTGCATTAGACACACCTTAATCCTCAACGTGACATTTTTGTTCTTTAACACATTAAAGAGACCCTTTGCTGCAGAATGGCCTTTAATTTCTTGTGGATCCAAGCAAAATGAAGTCATTGACAACTTCAATCTTTTCCTGTTTATGATGTTATTTTTTAAATCATTTGTGAGGATTTGAGGTTCAATTCAGATTGAAGATTGTAGCTTTTGATCTTTATCAATAAGAATTTCAAATTCTCTTCACTTTCAGCAAGCAAGATTGTGTAATCTGCATAGCTCAAGTATTCTTCCAATCCTGAATACTTGAGATTCTTCCAATCCTGAATATTGCCAGGTTCTTCTTCATATAGTCCAGCTTCTCACATTATTTACTCAGCATACAGATTGAAAATGTATGGTAAAAGACTACAACTGTGGCACACACATATCCTGATTTTAAACCATATACTATCCCTTGTTTGGTTCTGCTGACTGTCTCTGGGTCTTACTACAGCTTCCTCACGCGCACAGTAAAGTAATCAGGAATTCCCATTCTTCATAATGTTATCCTTAGTTTGTTATTATCCACACAGTCAAATGCCTTTCCATAAACAACAAAGGCTTGGCAGTATTCTGCTCCCTTCTCATTCAGTTCCTCTCACTCTCCTCCTGCTATCACCCTCTCAGTCACCATTACTGTTGTTGCTCATTCCTATGGCCTGTGTCAGAGCAGTAGCAGCTGAAATAAGGACATCAGAAGCAGGCTCCAATAAGATTTTTTTTTTTT
>NW_006408542.1:27622344-27623640 GCF_000296735.1 Chrysochloris asiatica | reverse complement strand
CACTAAAGCACAGGGCAATTGTAGTAAAGTGCAGGGTCATTAAAAAAGAGAAAGACATTCAATGAGATGGATTGGTACAGAGGCTGCAACAATGGGCTCAAACCTAACAATTGTGAGATTGGTGTAGGACCAGGGATTGTTCATTCTGTTGTCCATAGGATCACTATGAGCTGGAACCAACTGGAAGGCACCTAAAAACAACAACAACAACAACAACAAAAAAAACTCTAACAATCATATGTATTGCTTGAAAGCTAATTAAAATTTGAGAAAATCTGTCATATTTAGGAAGGGAAAACTTATTTTGTGTACTTACAGAACATGCTGTTAATTGTCCTAAAGTCAGCCTTCAACTCATAACACATTTGTTGTTAACCATAGGGTTTTAATTGATATTTGGAAGTAGATTGCCCAAACATTCTTTAGTCTCTCTTAGTCTGGATGCTCTGCTGATACCAATTCAGCATCATACCAATAAGCAAGCCCCCGTTGTCAAAGGGTAGTGTTTTGCTTGATGTGTAATTACTGGGAATTGATCTCTAGCATCCAACTTGGAGGGCAAGAATTTAGTCACTGAACAAACACTGCACGCTTTCAAGTGTGTACAGAGGAGTTAATCACACTGGATATGTCAACACTATTCTGACTGTACTTCTTCCAAGACAGATTCATTTGTTTTTCTGGCAGTTCATGTTAATTTCAATATTCTTCACCAACACCATAATTGAAATGCATTAATACTTTTTTCCTTATTCATTGTCCAACTTTCAAATACCTATAAGGTGACTGAAAATGCCATGGCTAATTTCAAGGAAGATAGATTAGGCAGATGCATGACACGTACCCTCTGCAACAAAGATACAAGAGACCAAATAATATGGACACAGATGACAATCCTGCACACTGAATTTCAGAAGGAAGATTAGAGTGGTAGATGGAGTGCTTGCTGAGAGGAGAGTATAAGTAGAGATGGCGAGAAAGGGAGGCTGACTGGTGAATGGCTGAGCAGACATGATTCAACCAGATGGTGAGCAGTTTTGGCAGTAGAGGCAGTCATGGCAGAACAGATTATCCTGGGTGATGGCAAAGGTGCTATTTCTTCTTTTTCCCCATGCTTCCCTAGTGACCAGAGGTGTGGCCAGCTTCCCCCTCATCCACTCCTAGTGCAGACCCTACGCTCTTAGAGTTTGTAGTCATGTGCCTGGTAGCTATGCCAGTGTGAGTTGGGGGTCAACAGCACTACTTCGGTGTGCCTGGATTTGTTGTTGTTGTTGTTAAGTGCCGTCGAGTCGGTTC
>NW_006408542.1:27618280-27621944 GCF_000296735.1 Chrysochloris asiatica | reverse complement strand
CACAATGTCCCAGAGACAACAGACAATTTTAGCTCACACAAAGAAATAAGAAAGAATGACTCAAACAAATAGCCAAGATACAGAGGCAGAAAACATTTTTGAGGAAAAGAAGGCAATGAAACTAACTGAAAAATAATTCAAAAGAATGACATTTTGTTACCTTCAATGGATTGACAGAAAGATCAAGGAAAACACAAAAATTTTTTTAGCAGAGTTCAGGAAAATGCTAAAAGAATATACAAAATAAATGCAAAAATTGCAACAATACAAAACCTGCAATCAGAAATCCATATGATTAGTACTAGGATTTCAGAAATGGACAATACATTAAAAGGAAAAAGAAGATGATTCAAAGCAATAGAAGCTTGAATTAGTGAACTTTAAGATAAATCGCTCAATTCTAGTATGCTAGAAGAGCAATCAGAAAAAAGAAGGAAAAAAATCAAAGAAAGTCTAAGAGTTATGTGGGACATCATGAAGAGGAACAACTTATAGGTGGTGAGAATTCCAGAACAACAATAGACAATAAAAAGCACACAGAAAATTGTCAAGGAGTTTTTGGAAGAAAAATTCCCCAACATCTGAAAGACAAGAAGATAAGCATACAAGAAGCTGAACAATCACTCAACAGGATACATCCCAAAAGAAAACCACCAAGACATATCATAATTAAATGTTCCTAAATCAAGGATAAGGAAAGAATCCTGACAGCAGTTCAGGAAAAACAAAAAGTTATCTACAACAGAACAAATTAACCAATAAGACTAAATTCTGATTTGTAAGCAGGAATCATGCTGGCAAAGACGCAATTCAATGACGTATGCAATACTCAGAAAGAAAGAAAAAAAAAAATGCCAACCAAGAATCATATACCCAGCAAAGCTGTCCTTCAAATACGATGGTGACATTAGGACATTTCATAATAAACAGAACATAAAGGAATTTTTAATACCCAAACCAACTTTACAAAAAAAATTCTAAAGGGTATTCTTTGGACTGAGAACCAACAACAGAAGACAACAACCTGATATTACCATATATTACAACACTACCCATAACTCAATCATGACATAGAAATATTTAAAATAAAGCAAACCTCCAAGACTGAAAATAGGGAACCAGAGATAATGTTTAATGAAGTCAATACAAAGCAAAAAGAAGGAATAATGTAGATACAGAACTTCTAAATGGCAAGGAAGTCAAGTAGATTTCAGGATAAAACAGACTGTTGTAAGCAGGGAAAAGCATAATCAATTGCAGGGTAACCTTTGGAAAAAAAAAAAAAAGAAACCTGCACATCAAAAAATATTTAGTAAATGTTGACACAGCAGAAATTAAAATGAAAATAAAACCAACAGACAAAATGAGGTGTCATTTGAGGACTAAGGTGGGCTTGACTAAAGCCAAAGTATTTTCAATAGCCTTATATACATGTGAAAGTTGGACAACGAACAAAGAAGACTGTAGAAGAACTGATGCATTTGAGTTATGTGTGTTGGAGGAGAATATTAAAAGTACCATGGACCACCAAAATAACAAACAAATCTGTGTTGGAAGAAGTACAACCAGAGTGCACCTAAGAAATCGTGATCGCCAGACTTCATCTCTCATACTTTGGACATATTGTCAGGAGGAAATAGTCCCTGGA
The DNA here is from genome assembly GCF_000296735.1 of Chrysochloris asiatica. NCBI lineage: Eukaryota > Metazoa > Chordata > Mammalia > Afrosoricida > Chrysochloridae > Chrysochloris > Chrysochloris asiatica. The sequence continues at coordinate 27,620,296 of NW_006408542.1, read as the reverse complement.
GAAAGGCATCACGCTTGGTAAAGTGGAGGGTCAGTGAAAAAGAGGAAGATCTCCAAAAAGATGGGTTGGCACAAGTGGCAGCAGCAATGGGCTCAAGCACGGCTACAATTGTGAGGTTGGTTCAGCACCTGGTCATGTTTCATTTTCATTCTGTTGTGCATAAGTTTGCTATGAGTTGGTACTGACTCTCTGGTGACTAACAACAACAGCAAATCCCGTTGTCTGTTTGAACGATTTTCTCTTGGTCTATGCACAGATTCTAAATAAGCACAGTTAAGTGTTCTGGAATTCGTATTCTTCTCAAGATTTTCTGTGGTTTGTTATGATTCACACAGTGTAATGCCTTTGCAGGTAAATATCCTTTAGTAGTCTCTGTTTTCGGCTAAGTTCCATTTGACACCAGCAAAGATTTTTTTTTGTTCCATGTCCTCTTCTGCATGCAGTTTGAGTTTGTGGTAGAGCCCCATCAATATATTGTAACCATCTTTTAATTATCTTCAGCAAAAATTTGACTTGTGTGGGTTAATTAATGATATTATTTAATAACTTCCACATTCTATGTGATCACCCTTCTTTGGAAAGAGCATCTTTCTTGGGAAGTAGTTTTCTTCAAAATTTCTTAAAATAGTATGTGTTTCCAGCAGTAAATCTGTTTGGTGAAACATCTCGATTGCTATTCTGATCATTCTAGAGTCATTTTTTCACCAATGTCTTCAGTAACACTTGGATTTCTGTCTTCAATACCATTGATTCTTGATCATTTGCTACTTACTGAAATAGTGGAATACTGACCAATCCTTCCGTCTCTCTTGATGTTCTCTGCATCATCTAAAATCTTGTTTATAGAACCTTTCATTATTGCAAGCTCAGGCTTGGATTTTTTCTCCTTTCATTCAGCTTTAGAAAATCTGAGAGTATTGCTTCCCTTTTGGATTTCTAATTCTAGATGTTTGAACATTTCATTATACTTTTTTTTCTTGAATCACACTTTGATATCTTCTGTTCAGCTTTTTAACTTCATCATTTATTCCATTCCCTTTAGCTACTCTATGTTCAAGAGCAAGTTTCAGAGTCTCTTCTGACATCTATTGTGGTCTTTTCTCTTTTTGTTTTTCAGTCATTTTAATAATGACCTTTTGCTTTCTTCATATATGATGTCTTTGATGTGATCTCACAACTCACCTGATCTTTGGTAATCAATGTTTAATGATTCAACTCTACTCTTGAGATGATCTCTAAATGCAGGTGGGATATACTCAAGGTTGTACTTTAGCTCTCATGGACTTGTTTCCATTTTAGCTTCAACTTTCACTTGCATCTGAACAATTGGTCACTGTCATGACTAATGATATTGAGTTTGTTTATCATCTCCATTCACATAGCCTTCATATTCCATCTGGCAAAACCTACATGTATACTCACTGATTAAATTGAAAAACAATATTCACAAATAATAAGTCATTGGTCTTACTAAATTTTATCACCAAGGCTATATTTCCCAACTGTCTCATTTCCAAATTTTTCATTTCAATCACTAATAATTATCACTATATCTTGATTGGCTGTATCATCAATATCAGATGACAGATTTTGTTAATAATCTTCTGTTTCTACATGTTTGACATTAATGGCTAGATGGCCAGTGTGAAAATTCTACCAGTCCCTGGGGAAGAACATCAAGTTTGGTAAAGTGAAGGGTCTGTGATAAATAGGAAGAACTCCCAATGAGATGGATTGACACAGTAGCAGCAACAATAGGCTCAAGTGAAGCATCACTTGTGAGATTGGTTCAGGACCGAGCAATGTTCTGTTCTGTTGTACATAAGGCTGCTATGAGTTGGTACTGACTCTAAGGCATCTAACTACAACAACAACAACTTTGGTAACTTAGTTGTTCATGGTTAAGAGTACAGTTTTTACTATGGCTCACTAACAAGACAATGGCTGTTTTTAAAAGTAAAGGATTATCATGTAAAGGAGTATCAGGGATTGAATTATGCCCCCCCCCCAAAAAAA
>NW_006408542.1:27601647-27617855 GCF_000296735.1 Chrysochloris asiatica | reverse complement strand
ACAAGAACCTTTTTACTGAACTGGTCCATGGATTCAGACTTTTGTTGTTAAGTGCTGTTGAGCCAGTTCTGACTCATAGGGACCCTGTAGATGGTTTATAAGTTGTGCTGGTGAATTTGAACTGCCAACCTTGTGGTTCAAACCAACCTTGTGAGCAAGTGTTTATCCTACAGTGCAATGCCAGGATTTGGATTTCTAGCCTCCCAAATTGTGAAAGAATAAATTTTCATTTGTGGTATTTCTACTATACAGCAGTACTAGATACTTAAGACATGGTTAGAGACCATTACTCTAAAACCCTATGGGTCTGTACTATGATTCATTAACAGGGACCCACCAAAGATTCTGAACATTTCTATCCACCACTGACTCCTGAAACACCATTGGATGTTCTGCATTATATGGGTCTTTTGGACTTTGCCAGATTGAATGGGTGAGTCTGACATAATCAATATACTATAATATCTAAAGACTTTGGATACGTTCTCCTACATACAGTCTATCAAGGTAATTCTGGCACTTCAACCTCAATTAATGTAGGTCATCTTTAGGTCCAGCCAACCACATGAACTGCTAGATCTCTTTCTAAACTCTTGCTTTGAAATACTGAATCTCTAATGGGCCCATAAAAATACATCTGAAATGATTGAACTTTATGTTGCTTCTACCATTACCTCACAACACTATAATTCATTCCTACACATATTCTCTCCATATATATTGAAAGTGCCATGGGCAGCCAAAAGAACCAACAGATTTGTGTTGGAAGTATTGCAGCCAGAGTGCTTCTTGGAGGCCAGGATGGCCAAACTTCATCTCTCATACTTTGGACATATTGTCAGGAGGGACCAGTCACTAGAGAAGGATATGTTTGGTAGGGTGGAGAGTCAGAGAAAAAGAGGAAGACCCCCAGCAAGATGGATTGGCAAAATGGCAGCATCAATGGGCTCAAACATGGCAACAATAGTGAGGTTGGTCCAGGATTGGGCAGTGTTTCATTCTGCTGTGCATAGGGTCATTATGAGTCAGTACCAACTCAATGGAACCTAACAACAATATATATATATATTAGAAAAATCATGAAGTTCTTAATGGAGTCTAGTGCACGCCTCATGGATCACACTTTGTACCTCACCATTAAGGGCTTGCTGGGAATTGAGTTCAGCTTTAGGTCTTGACACAAAGACAGTTACTGAGGTGGGTCCTGAGGGCCATCAGCAGTGTCTTTCAAGGCATCCATCTCATGGAAGGCCATTACAGATTCCTCAGGCAAAGAGGGATTGATATCTTCAGACAGAGTAGAACTACTTCTAGTGAAAAAGATTCAGTAGAATTTAGGTTTCAGTGTCCCCAGTTTCAGTATCTGCCCATATGGTCACAATCCAATTTTCAGAATCCCCTTTTTTACCTAATGAATACTCTCACCATAACCTCAGACACTTTTGAAGCTTGGTAATTCAATTTGTGTTATAATCAGTTGCTTGTTTGATGAGGCTCTGGATATTGTTTTCAGCAACCTCAGCTTTGTGTATACAGAGTATAAAGTTCTATTTCAGGACACACTAGACAACCTTTGTGTGATTTATTAAGTATATGTCCAGAAATTTGTAGACCTGAGTCCAATATTTTCTCTCCCCATTTTATGAAGCAAGATTAAGAATAACCAGTGTATGTCATATACTTGTCAGTTTGACATAAAAGTTCTAAGTTATCCTGCACATTATGACCTAAAACTTTGTTTCTTACAAGTGTTTGATTAGGAGTGCCCCAATGATGATGATTTGTGTATCTTTATTACCACATCACAATATGGACTATTAGTGCCTTTTTACTATTGAAAGTAGAGTCATTTGTTATTTTAAGTCTAACCACATTTGAGAACCAATTCCAGAAATTTCAATACCAATTCAGAAAGCTCAATCTTAAGATACCACTTTTATACAACTATATTCAGCAACAGAATCTGTTTTAGTTAGATGTCTCTAAAGAAACAGAACCAATACGACAGAAAATGCATAGAGTTACAAGTTGTTTTTGTTAACCCTACCCAGTAGTGTGTGGTGCGTGGGATAAAGCACTGGACCACAGGTCAGTTTGAACCACAAGGTTGGTGGCTCAAACTTACCAGCCACTCCTTGGAAACCCTGTAGAAGGTCACTATGAGTAAGAACAAACTCAATGGCACTTAATAACAACAACAACAACAACAACAACCCAGTATAGGACTTCCAGAGACTATAAATCTTTGTGGGACAAGAAAGACTCATGTTTCTCCTGTGGAACAGCTAGTGGGCTTGAACTGCCGATCTTGTGGTTAGCAGTCCAGTGAGTATTCTACAGTGCCACCAGTACCCCAGATATGAGTACATATATATATAGAGAGAGAGAGAAAAATAATAATAGATTCTGAAGAATTGGCTCACATTAATGTGGGGACAGACAAGTACAAAAATCTGTAGGTCAGGTGGTTGTTGTTGTTAAGTGCCATCAAGTCTCTTCTGACTCATAGTGACCCTGTATAGGGTTTCGAAGGAGCGGCTATTGGATTTGAACCATTGACCTTGTGGTTAGCAGTCTAGCACTTATTCTACAGCATTACATCAGGTGTGGCAGTGGTAGTGAGGCTGGCCCAGGATCGGACATTGTTTTGTTCTGTTGTGCATGGGGTCGCTATGAGTCGTTTCCAACTCGATGGAACCTGACAACAACAACAATATCACATTAGGACTCAGTAGGTCAGGCTGGACATTCTTACAGTTTTGTGTCCCCAAAGCATTATATCTGACAGTGAAGTAGAGAATAAATTCTGTTAAGATGTCTATTGATAGTCTAGAAGCAAAACACTCCCTGGGAAACCTTTTTGTTCTTAGAACCATTAAGTGATTGGAGATCCGATGAGGTCCACTGTCATTATATAATCTGTTTTACTTAGTTGTAGTTAAATGGCGTTGAGTTGCTTTCGTCCCATAGCAGCCCTGTATAGGGTTTCCAAAGAGCATTTAGTGAGTTCGAACCTCTGACCTTGCAGTTCAAACCGATTTTGTAGTCCAGCACATTAACCCACAGTGCCACGCCCTGCTTTACTTAAGCCTAGTTTATTTAGTTACATACACCATAAGATCCATGCTATTATTGGATCAAAGAACTCGTACCAATAACCTAGCAAAGTTGGTACATGAAGTTAGCCATAACATTAGGCAAATAAAGTTCAAAATACAAATGAATGGAAAAATAAATGATAACTGAAAAATAATCATAAAAACAATAACTTCTAAATTATTAATCTACTTGAATTAAATTGAATATTTAGGATTATAGACTTATCTACAACTATAATCAAATATACAATATTTCTAAACAATTTTATTTATCAAATCTGCTAAAAAGTGGAAAATCTTAAGGACAACCATAAAGGAAATAGAAAATTTTGAAAGAATTACATACTTCACCCCCACACACAAAAAAATCCCACCACCAAAACAAATTACCTTAGACTGATGGATCTACCAGATTTTAAGAGTCACAGAAACTGGGCTCTTGGGAAGTGAAATTTGTTCATTGGGAAGCAGCGATAGGGCGAAGATATCCCATTTTATAACACTTTGTCCTTTTGTACTTTAAACTATAAAAATTATATCAGCCAGGGTGCTGAGAAGGAACAAACAAAAACTCTAATGAGGTAAATGAGGGAAGGTAAATGAGGGAAGTTTAATGAAAGGGCAGTTTGCAAGGAGGTTGTCAAAAATTACAGGAGTTCTGATGTGGCATTTCAGGATAATGCCCTGGACCACAAGGTCAGTTTGAACTGCAACATCAATGATTCAACCTCACCAGCTGGTCCTTGGAAACCCTCTACAGGGTAGCTGTGAGTTGGAACTGACAGCACTTAACAACAACAAAGGCAAAATTATAAGACTGTGAAATAGCTGTTGTTGTTAAGTGCTATCCAATTGGTTGCAGTTCATAGTGACTCTGTATAAAGTTTCTGAGGCTTTAAATCTTCAGGAGAGCAGAAAGCCTCCTCTTTCTTTTGAGGAGCGGCTGGAGGACTGTAACTTCAGACCTAGTCCAGTGCTTATCATATGGAGCTATCATGCTTCCCTGTGAAATAGGGGAGCCACTATTTGCTTAGTTCTGAGGACCAATAGAAGGAGGTGCTTTCTTAGGTCCAGGAACAGTTGGTAAAAAAAATTGAGCTCTTCAAAAAGAAGGTCCAGCCAAATCCTTGAAAACTTGAAATAAATACCTTAACCTCACTTTCTCAACCTCAGTCCCTGGAAACCTGAGAATCAATGAGTCAGAAATCCTCTGAATGCAATCCGTGTGAGCCAGTTTTCTGGATCCAGAGAGAGGTGGCGAATGTATCTGGAGGGATAAATAAAAAACATTCAGCACAAAAATATATTACCTACTCATGAAATAAACCAAAAAATTTAAAAAGCATTTGCCTCTAAGTATTGTTTTCTCCACATGCCAACTGTAAAAAATCATTGCTTTAAATGCAAACAGGTATTTCCTTTAAAACTTAATTCACTCATTAACCAGGTACTAAGGCCAGCTGATCCTAGGGTCGCTGTGGGTCGGAATCCACTCAACAGCATTTAACAACAACAAGGCCAGTAGTTGGAGTCCTGGTGTAACAGTGTGGGTTAATGCGCCAGATTGCAAAGCCGGTTGAACTTGAAGGTCGGCGGTTCAAGCTCACCAGCTGCTCCTCAGAAACCCTATACAGGCTCGCTATGGGTGGGAGTTGACTCGACGGCACTTCACAACAACAAGGTAAGTGGTTAAACTCACCAGCGACTCCAAACGCTATACAAGGTAGCTGTAAGTCAGAACTAATTCCACAGCACTTACCAACAACAGTGCCCTATGGTTCGAAATTAACTTGGTGGCAACAGATTTCAGCCATTGTGATTGTTATATTGTTGAATTTTACATTTTTTTTTCTTTTTGTGTATTTTCAGTATTTCAATCTTATACCCACAAATAGTGACCAAAGCAATGACATAATTTTTTTTTATTTTTCTATTTCTCAGAGCATGCTATAGGGCTTCCTTTAGAAAGACTAAGATACTGTTGTTAAGTGCATGGAGTCAGTTCCAACTTACAGTGACCCTGTATAGGGTTTCTGAGGAGTAATTGGTGTATCCTACAGCGACACACGAAAGAGCTCTGGTAGCGTAGTGGTTACGAATTGAGCTGCAAACCTCAAAGTCGGCAGTTCGAAATTACCAGCTGTTCCGCGGGAGAAAGAGGAGGCTTTCTGCTCTCGTAAAGATTTATAGCCTCGGAAACCCTGTGCATGATCACTGTGAACCGGAACCGACTCCACGGTATTTAACAACAAAAACAACAACAGCAACACACGAGAAGTCCAGGAATGGCTAAGAGAAATATATATTTATTATTTACCTTTGGATTGATTAATAATTGTCTTAATTATTTAGTGTTGCTGTAACTGAAATACCACAAGTGGATGACTTAAACAAACAGAACTCTAGTCTATCACAGTTTAGGAGACTAGAAGTATAAATTCAGAGCATCAACTCTAGGGAAGGCTTTGTCACTTTGTAGGCGCTGTAAGAAGGTCCTTGTCTGTTTAGCTTCTATTTCATGGTCCATGGATATTTCCATTTGACTAAGCATTGAGTCCTGGTGTGGTGCTGTGTGCTAATGGTCAGACTGCAAAGTTGTTTGAACTTTAAGGTCAGTGGTTCAAGCTCACCAAGTGCTCCTTACAAACCCTATACAGGGTTTGCTATGGGTCGGAATCAACTTGTTTGTATAATCTCCTTTATGTCTCAAAACAGACTGACTCAAAACCCAGGTAACACTAATCCTGCCTCATTAGCATAATGAAGAAAACCCATTCCCAAATGGTGTCATAACCACAGGCATGTTGTTGTTGTTAATTGCCCTAGTGACTCTGTATATGGTTTCAGAAGAGCAGCTGGTGGGTTCAAATAACCAACCTTGCTGTTAACAATGCCACACCAGGAGTCTTTATAATACATAATTTGGAGGGACTCATTTCAATACATAACAGTGCCCAAAATAATGTCCATAGAAGTGCATATAATATCTGCCAGATAATGTCTACACTTATAACAAGCTCAGATATGACCATAATGTTAGATACTATGGGCCTAAATTACTGAACCATTTGCAGTATAGCCAACTAGCTTCAACCATCCAGATAAATACAAACTCTGAATTTATTACATCAAAATATATTCAAATATATGTAGTCAGGACTCAAAAGCCACAGAACTGATGTCAAATTCACTCAGTGCAAAGATTAAAATGAACTTCTGATCTCAGTCTTTGAAATATGGGCATTCCACTGTAATCACCATCAAAATCACAGTAATAGTCAGATTGACACTTCAAAAGAAATACCTCTGGCTTCTAAAACACTAGGCAACAAGCACTTTAAGTATAGTGTTTAAAGAAAAATGATACAATAGGTTCTCTGTCTCCTATTTTTTAAAGCTAGTTCTTAAAAATGGATTTTTTTTTTTAGAAGAAACAGAAGCTTATGGCTTTTTAAGCAAACAGATGCAGAGGCAAAAAAAGGAGCCTGTCTCACTTTCGGAGATTAAAAAAAAAAACCTCAGTGAAAACAACCTCAGCAGATGTTCTATTGAACATAGTTATCAAGGAAATACTCAGACACTGCAAGATGGCGTGACCATATATTGATTTGGTGTGTTTGTTTTTATACAACTAAGCAATTCATGCTAAAGTATCAACAACTATAGAACATGGTTCACAATTAGTTTACTAAATGTCGTAGGTGTTTTTATGAGAACCTTCTTTAATTATTTGGGTTCATTCATACATGTCATTCATATTAGCAATCAGAAAGTCAGGGTGAGCTCATTAAATCCACTACTTCTATAATGACTTGTATTCTTAGGAGTGTCTATTATAGTGTTAAGCATTTTTCAAGCATCTACATCTAACATGTTGTTGAAAATAGTCATGTTTTTTCCTCAGAATATACTTATGTCTGTATAGAACAAATTTATAAAGCCATTTTTGACCCAAACTGCATGATTAAATTTAACTAAGTTCTTGCTAAATTAGACTGCTATTTTATCTCTGATCTGTCTGCCTGGGAATCCTGTTTCCTTGACAAGCTCCTACTATCTAGCTATGTTAATTGCTACAGCCATAAAACTGAGAAGCAATTTCCCTCTCTATTTAAATCAGGATGTGAAGGAAATACACTCCAAGGAAGTGAATCTTGAGACAGCCTTCTTTTGTGTAAAATGGGCCAGAGGAAAAAATTCTTCATAATAAAGATGCAATAAAAGAAAAAAAAGATGCAATATAAGAGGATTGCTTTGAAAGGGTGTTGAATCTGGCCTTAATCTGAAGCTTCTCAAACTACTTAAAAGATTTTGGCTAACAAGATATTTGTGGGAAATGAGACTCTGGTACCATGATGAATCTTCACAAACTCATGAGATATCTGATTAAAGTTGATAGTGGTTACGAATTGGGCTGCCAACCTCAACGTCAGCAGTTTGAAACTACCAGTGGTTCCGCGGGAGAAAGATGAGGCTTTCTGCTCCCGTAAAGATTTACAGCCTCGGAAACCTGGTACAGGGTCGCTATGAGTCGGAACCAACTCCACGGCACATAACAACAACAACAACCTGAAAGCTGTAGTCGTGGTGTGACGCTGTGGTTTAATGCACTAGACTGCGGGTTAATGTGCCAGACTGCAAAGCCGTTTGAACTGCGAGGTCGGCAGTTCAAGCTCACCAACTGCTCATTGGAAACCCTATACAGAGTCACGATGGGTCGGAACCGACTCAAAGGCACTTCACAGCAACAAGAACCTGAAAGCTTTAAAAACTACAATTGAAGCACACCTATAATTTGTTTCTGAAATCAGTCACCGTAACTCTTCGTATTCAGTCATCCAATAGAAGACTGTTTCCCCACCTCTATTGAGACCTCAACCAAAAAGTAACTCTTCAAACCATTATATTATATTATCTTTGTTCCATAAGATATATCTGTCTGTGTGAGAAAATTTAGCTGAGTCATCAGTTCTCACTTGCAGAGACAAGTTTTCCTGCATATGGATATAATAACTTTTGCTTTTTTAAGGAATGTTGTTATTGCACCTAAGTGGTTCTTTCCTTATTTTATATATGATTTTTAGTAATTGCATGCTGAACCATATTCATTATATGATTTATTTTTTTTAGAAAAAATTAAACATTTTCTAATCAGGATTAATTTAACACCAATTTTTTTTTTTTTTAAAGGCATTAAGAGCATTGTGAAAGGTACCTGGGTGGCACAAATAGTTTGTGCTTACCTAATAACATAAAGTCCAAAGCCATTCAGCAATACCAAGAACGAAAGGCCTATAAAGATTGTTGTTGTTAAGAGCTATCGAGTTGATTCCAACCCATAGTGACCCTGTATATTGTTTCCAAGGAGCAGCTGGTGAGCTTGAACCATCGATCCTGCAGTTAAAACGACTTCGTAGTCTGATGCATTAGCCCACAGTGTCATATACAGGGAAGGAAATCCTACTCTATATAGCATATGGGTGGCATGAATTACAATGGACTTCATAGCCAAAACTAATCCCTCTTTGCAGACATGTCATTAGGTTATGGCTCTAACAGTAACATTTTGAACTATTCAGAATACATGCTGTGAAGATTATAACAGCGAAAGCAGAGAATTGTTATTGTTGTTGTTGTGAAGTGCCTTTAAGTTGATTCTGACTCATAGAAACATATATATGGTTTCCTCGGAGTGGCTGGTAGGTGTGAACTGCCAACCTTTCAGTTGACCAGTCCAGTGCTTATCTTACAGCAACACACCACAACACTAAAGTAAAGAATTGGTTGCTATTGTTGTTGTTAAGTGCCGTCACATTGGTTCAGTTCTGACTCACAGTGAACCTATATAGGGTTTCTGAGGAGCAGCTGGTATTAGTTTGGAACTGCCAACCTTGTGGCTTGCTGTTCAGTGCTGATCCTACAAGCCACATCAAAAAGGGTAGAGAATTATGCTAGTTTGAGGAATATTAAGGAATATTGAGGATTAACAATATTGATAACAATACAAACAACAACAAAAACAGTTGCTGCAGAGTTGTTGGCCTTACTTCATAGGGTTTTCAAAGGCTATAACCTTTTGGAAGCATATTTCATAGTCTTTCTTCAAAAGTCCCTCTGAGCATGTTACAGACCTTTCCGTCAGCCCACGGTTTAACATTTTTTACCATATATAAACTCCCACAAACCTTGAAATATTTTAAAGTGAAATTAGGGCGAGTGGTCTGGGACATGATTAGATTTGCATATTCAAAAAAGTACTGTGGATGTAAGGTAGAGGAGAGTGTATTGAAACAGAGGAATGGATTCCCAAATACCATTATAAAACAATTAGAGTAGTCTACCATAGATTCCTGGTGTGGCACTGTAGGTTTGAACCAAAAGGTCAGCAGTTCAAATTTACTAGTTGCTCCTTGGAAACTCTATACAGGGTCATTATGAGTCAGAACTTACTCAATGACATTGAACAACAAAGTATAGAAAGGATTGTAGTAAGATAGGATGGGTAAGGGTAGAAGTCAAAGAGAATTTCAGTTTTCCTTGTTTGTTTGATTTACTCAAGAGCATCCCAACTAGGAATGGATATAAGGAGTGATCATTCTTATGGTTTGAAGAGGTAAATTCAGATACTTTGAGAAGACTGTTGTTGTTACTAAGTGCTTCTGAGTCAGATCCCATGCATAACAACCCTGTATAGGTTTTCTGAGGAGCAGCTCAGAAAGTTTGAACCACTGACCTTGTAGTTTGCAGTCTAGTGCTAACCCTGCAGCGCCACACTGGGAATCCATAGAAGTTACATAATAACCATCACAAACTTCAAAATGGGTGGGTGGGTGGGGGGATTGTGTGCTGTTGAGACAGTTCCAACTCATAGCGACCCTGTATAGGTTGTCCGAGGCTGTAAATCTTTATAGGAAAAGAACGCCTCATCTTTCTTCAACAGAATGGCTGGTAGTTTTGAACTGCTGGCCTGCAGGTTAGCAGTCCACCTCGTAACCAGTATTCTAGAGCTGAAGTGGTTAAATTATGCTAAAGAAGTAGAAATAGGGAAGTGTTTTCCTTCAGAATTTGAGAGTAGAGGTCCTGGAGCAGTTGTGAAGGAAGAGGTGACATCGAAAGAAAATGAATGGGGGAAAAAATGCTTCAATTCAGACAAATGTGCATTGGAGGAAAACTTCTGAGAGTATTTCCATGGTAGCTAAGTCCTGGCCAAATTCTCCATTTCAGTTTGAAGCAAAGCCTTTCATAATCTGTCCAGTGCTTGGCACATTGAGTGCTGGGAAAAGGGACAACCATTATTGAAAATTGGCTGGGAGGATATGCAGGTGGAAGAGAAGAGAGACAAATGAGCTGCTGAAAAACACTAATGAAGTGTTTGTAAAGAAGGGGTAGCCAAGATTTAAGAAATACTGTCTTACATTTTCCCAAATGATAACTTTGAGAATGAAAAGCGATTACTTTTGCTTCGTTTACCATTCCAGGCAAATGTTACTAGAATACCCTTCTATAACCATATCTAAAGGCCAGTGCTATTACCCAGTGGGTATTTGGATAGAATTAGTAGAGCATTCACAGCACTTAGGAAATACTCTGTTAGAATCACCCTTTACATGTCTGGTATTTCTCTAAAACTTAGCAAACCTTTTTGCCTATTTAATAAAAGAAAACATCCTTTCTTCAACCTTCTTAACAAAAGAAACAAAATCCATTACCATAGAGTCAATTCCAACTCATGGGGACCTCAAGTTAATTTGTATTCCAGAATTTTAGAAGTTTTATATTTAATTATGGTTACCAAGGAGTCCTGGTGTGGCACTGTGGGTTAATAAACCAGACTGCAAAGCCATTTGGACTACAAGGTCAGTGGTTCAAGCTTACCAGTCGCTTCTTGGAAACCCTATACAGGATCTCTATGTCTTGGAACCAACTTTACGGCCCTTAACAACAACAATGGTTACCAAAAGTTGCAAAGTTAACATTATTTATATTATCATATTTGTCTTACAAAATTGCCGGCAATACAATTTATTTCCTTTCTAAGTATTGCATGTAGGTTTGGAGAAAGAGAGAAACCAATCTCTGATAATGTGCACTTGAGTTGCCAGCTAGCAATGGAAAATCCAGCCTATTACATGAGATCTTGACACATTTGCCTTAATAAGTGGGGAAAAAATGCAAAAGGCATTTCAAATGCAGGCTATTTTGGAATCTTAAAAAGAAGAGCAATTAACCTAAGTCTTTTGAAAGAACATGCCTCAGTAAAGGGCAATATTTTTATGAAAAACTGATGGCTTTCAAAAGATTTTTACTTGTTTCCAGCTCCAAGTATTACACTGGTCATTGCTAAAGGAAGACTATGCAAGTTGGTCAGGATTCATTAATCTAAATATTTGTTTCTCTGGAATAGAGTATGGACCATATTAGATTTGTCCCTTCACAGACTGGGTCTACACAACACAAAATTTTCAATAATAATATGTAATATATAATCTATGACGTGTTGCTGTAGGATAAGCACTGGACAGCTAACTGCAAGGTCAGCAGCTCAAACCCATCAGCTGGAAGTGAGTCAATGGCATTTAACAATATATACCTGGACTTGTTTATTTTTAGGGAGGAGTATTTTTAAATACCAATAAATTTAATTCATTTAGAAGACTAAATCCACCTGAGTGTTAAATTAATTGTGTTGAATATATTGAAAGCAACTTGAAAATTAAACATTTTTTTTCTATAAAAACCTTATCTTGCTAAACATAGCTTTCATCAATGCATAATTAAGTTTTTAAAGTATAATGTCCCACAGGTTGTTGAGTGACATTATACAGAAAAATGTTACTAGTGATCCCTTTTTGGCAGGGTGGTTGCATTATAATTTACATTTATTTATTTTATTCATTGCCTATTTTTTAAATATGCACTTCCTACTCATTTAATAAGGTTTAGCGTGTAATAAAATAAATTAACACATCATTTAAATACGTCCCTAAGTTCTGTGTATTGCTTTGTAGAACTATACATAATATGTCTCCAGTTTCTTTTCTACATCCTGAATGTAAATAATTGTTATAAACAGCTATGATCTAACAGTCTTTTCTCTAGCTTAAATATCCCAAACCTTTTAAAAATATTTTGTAATATTTTTATTGCTGTTGTTGTTATAAAGTCAGTTTCAACTCATAGTGACCATGTATAACGTTTCCGAGGAGCATCTGGTGAGTTTGAACTGTTAACCTTGTGGTTAGCAGTTCAATGCTCCTTTTACAACACCACTTTTATTAGATGTGAATAATCATAACAAGTCCTGGCATGGTGCTGTAAGATAAGCACTAGACCACAAAGTTGGTTTGCACTGCAAAGTTGGCAGTTCAAATCCACCAGCTGCTCCTTGGAAACCCTATATACGGATACTGTGAATCAGAACCGACTCAAGGCACTTAACAACAACAATCATACCAAAAATTCTGGGAATTATATAAAATGGAGCTTTATACATTGATATCCTTGGCTCAACTACATATGAAAATTGAAATATTAAAGAGAAGACTTGGTCATCAGGTAAATGAAAAGAAAAAACTCCCAAGAATTGGTGATCAATGATCTTTATAATCACACTAATTTGAGAAGATTACCTTACAATAAGGAGTCCCCAGTTAGTGGTTCATCACTTGACTGCTGAAGGAAAGTTCAGCTGTTTGAATCTACCAGTCACTCCTCAGGAGAATGTTGTGGCCATCTGTTTCCATAAAGAGTACCGATTTAGAAACCCTATAGGGCAGTTCTCCTCTGACCTATAGGGTGATTATGGGTCAGAACTGATACCATACAGTAGGTCCTGGATCCATTACATTGCAATATGCTATAGATTCCTAGCAAAGATTTTCTTGACTGAAGTTATCGACAATGGCAGGCAATTTTTTTCTCATATTTCTTCATTTGGGGAGATGCAGAAACTCTTATTGCTACATTCTTATCAAACAGTAAATTGTGAAAGGAAAGGCAAGTACCATCATTGTTAGCAGATTCCCAACTGGCATTAATTGGGGAGGGCAGATGAAGAGGTAACCGTTTGTACCAGGTCTTGGACATTGTTGACCTCCAGGGTCTCCTTTCCTATTGACTTGTCTGTGCCTTGCTCTAACCTGTGGTGTAACTTTCTTCTCACCAATCTTATCTACTGTTTACCACTTCAATCTTCATTTTGACCTCCGATTTTTTTAATCTGTGTATATGATCCTGATTTCTGATTTTCCTTTTTTTTTTTTTTTTTGATTGTTTTAGTTTGGAGCAATTGACTTTCAAAAAAATCACCTTTTAAAGATGAATAGTGCAAACAGTGTCTGCTGAAATGTTTATCTAGTCTAGATATAGACATCAACAACAGTGAATTGACTCAGTTAGGGAAAGGCTAGCTGGTTTAGTTGTTTTAGTTAACAACACCACCAACAACAAAACAGTTGTCCAGTAGGTTCTAGCTTATGGCAGCTTCATCTGTCTACACCTTTCAGAGTAGAATTGTGAGCACTATAGTTTCCATGGCTGTGATCTTTAGGAAGAAGATCACCAGCTCTTTATTTCAGAGTGTCTCTGTGTGGTTTTGAACCATCAACTTTTTGGTTATTAGCAAAGTACATAACTGATTGTGACACCTGAATGACCAGATCCTTTTAATTACAATCATCAGTCTATAATGGGATCCATATAAATTAGTTTGATTTGCATTGATATTGTGTGCCTTTGAGTAGGTTCCAACTCATAGCAATCCAGCATGGAGTTTCTGAGGAGTAGCTGGTGGGTTTGAACCACTGATTTTGTGGTTAGCCGTCCAGTGCTTATCCAACAGCGGCAGAGCAGGAGTCCTGATTTACATTGTTATGTTGTTAAGTGCTGTCGAGTAGATTCAGACTCACTGAAACCCTGTGCATGGTATCTAAGAGTGGCTGGTGCATTTGAACTGCCAACCTTGTGATTCAAATGATATTGCAGTCCGGTACTTATCCTCGGTGATAGAAATAATTTTGCTGTGGCAGAGAACTATTTTTATTAGTGAAATACATACGCTATCCACTCCAATTCCCATTAGTTGTTGTTAAGTGCAATAGAGTTAGTTCTGACTCATAGTAACCCTGTACCGAGTTTCTGAGATGCAACTGGTGGGTTTGAACCACTGACCTTGTAGGTACCAGTCCACTGCTTAAACTACAGCTCCAGACCAGGAGTCCTGATTTACATTAAATAGATATAATTTTTTTCGTGGTCTTTTTAGTAATGAAATGCATAGATTAAACACTCTAATTCCTATTAGTAACCAGAAGTTATTGCTGCTGTTATTGTTGTTGCTGATGATACTGCCATCAAGTCAGTTACAACTCATAGTGACCCTCTATATAGAGTATTCGAGGCTGTAAGTCTTTGCAGGAGCAGAAAGAAAAAAGTAGCAATAGTGAAAAATAAAATCTTCTGTATGGGTATGTGTTTCAAGGGCTAGCATGCTTATGGTATGGAAACCAGGCATTCCACAGACAGCATTCTAGCAAGCAAAGCACTTTATTTCTGTAAGTAAGTCATCAATATTGTGTGTATTATATACTGTTTATCAAATCACAGAGTTGAAAAGATCTGTATGTGTCAATAAAGCTATAAAAGGACAGTTGGGGCTATTATATAAATATAAATCATGCATTCATTTTTTAAAAAATCCTTGCTGTTGTTTGTTAGTCAACATTGAGTGGATTCCATGGCAACACATTGTGTGTCAGAGTAGACTTGCATTACACAGGTTTTTAGGTGGCTGTGAACTTTCTGAAGCAAATCTCTAGAATTGTCTTTTGAGGAGCTTCTGGACCAGTTTAAAATGCCAGCCTTTCAGCCAACAACCCAGATCTTAACTATTTGTACCACCAGGGATCCCAACAAGTATTTGTTTTTGTTATGGCTAAAATTGACCCCATGTAACAATAGAACTCTCCCAAAGAGTTTGTGTGTATGTGTGTGTTTTGTTATTATTGTTTGTCTATAATGTTTATCGGGAGCACAGAGACTCTAGGATAAGCACGATACTTTGCAACACAGGGAGGTTGGTTCAAGCCCTCCAGCTACTCAATGGGGGAAATATGAGCATTTCAGCTCCTCCAAAGATTTAAAAAAAAATCTTTAGACGTGCTATACAGAATTGCTATGAGTCAGAACCACTCCACAGAACTTAAGAGTGTTTATGGAAGCAGCTATCTAAGTCTTTCTCCTAGGGAACCACTGGGTTGCTGAGAACCACCAACTTCTAGGTTGTTAGCTTAATGCTTGATCATTGCACTAGCAGAACTCCTAATAAATACGTAGTCAATAATACTATAAACCTTCTGTGGTGGCAGTGTGCCGTGGAGTGGGTTCCAACTCATAGCGCCCCTATGCAGGGTGTCTGAAGCTATAAACCTTTACAAGAGCAAAAAGCCTCATCTTTCTCTGTGGAACAGCTGGTAGCTTTGAACTGCTGACCTAAAGGTTCACAGCCCAATTTGTAACCACTGAGTCAGTGGCTTACTTACATAATGCGTCTGCTATTTACAAGCAAAATGGATCTCCAGAGAGTCTCTGAAACTTGCTCTCCAACGTAAAGATGCTCAAGCAAATGGAAGAAATGAGGAGGTAAAAGAGCTGAGCAGAAAATTTCAAAAGGCAGCTCAAGAAGGCAAAGTCAAGTATTATAATGAAATGTGCAAAGACTGGGAGTGAGAGAACCATGAGGAAGAACACACTCAGCATTTCTCAGGCTGAAAGAAATGAAAAAAACAAACCAAAAAAAACTCAAGCCGCATCTTGCAATACTGAAGAATTCAATGTGGAAAATAATTGAATGATACAGAAAGCATCTTAAAGAGATATAAGGAATACACAGAATTCTTGCACTAAAAAGAAATGGTCAATTTTTGACCATTTCAAGAGGTAGCATATAATCAAGAAACAATAATACTGAAGGAAGATGTCAAAGAGAACAAGGCACAAGGAATTGATGGAATACAAATTGAAATTTTCAACAAACTGGTGTAGATACCTGCTTGGAAGAGATCTATATTTGTGCCCATTCCAAAGAAAGGTGACCCAATGGAAAGAGGAAAT
>NW_006408542.1:27596099-27597359 GCF_000296735.1 Chrysochloris asiatica | reverse complement strand
TTAAGGTTCGCAGCCCGATTCGTAACCACTGGTTGCGTTATATCTACAGATTGGCTAATGTTGACATTTTCATAATGTCAAGTCTTCCTATTTATGTGTATGGCATATTCCTCCATTTCTGAATATCTTTTTGGTTTCTTGTAGTGGTGGTGGTGGTTATGTGCCATGGAGTCGGTTCCGACTCATAGCAACCCTGTACAGGGTTTCCGAGGCTGTAAATCTTTATGGGAGGAGAAAGCCTCACCTTTCTCCCAGGAACAGCTGGTAGTTTTGAACTTTGATACTTTTCTTTGTATAGGTATTTTGTTTCTGTGGTTAGATTTATTCCTAAGTATTTCATCTTATGGTTAACTATTGTAAGTAGTATTATTTGCTAATTTGTTTTTCAGAGCTGTCTATATTGGTGAAGAGGCATTCAACTGATTTTTGTATATTGATGATGTACTCTTCCACTATCCTGAATTTTTCATTGAGTTCCAATAATTTTCTTGCAGAGTCTTTGGGATTTTCTATGTATAGGATCATATCATTTGCAAATACAGAATTTTACTTTTTCTTTGGCAATATGGATGCCTTGAATTTCTATTTCTTACCTTATCTTTCTGGCTAAGACTTTCAACACTATTTTCAATGAGAGTGATAATAAAGGACATTCTAATATGGTTCTTGTTGGCAAAGAAAATACTTTCAGTTTCTCTCCATTAAGCGTCAGTTTGGCTGGTGGATTTGTTTTGGTGGATTTGTTTATATGCTATTATTGAGGAAATGCCTCTATATTCCTATTATGTTGATTTTTTAAAATCTGAAAAGGATGTTGGATTTTGTCAAATGTCTTTTCTGAATTAATTTAGTTGATCATGTTGTTCTTTTCCTTTTGTTATTTGTGGGAGGAATTACAATGATTTTTTTCTTTTAATATTTAACCATCCTTGCATTCCTGGTATGAATCCCACTTGGTCATGATGTATTGCTTTATTTTTGATATGCTGTTGAATTCTATTGGCTAGAATTTTCTTAAGAATTTTTGCATCTATGTTCATAAGGAATACTGGTTTATAATTTTCTGTTTTAGTGATGCTATTGCCTGATTTTGGTATGAGGTCTATGCTCACTTCATAAAATGTATTCAGGAATTTTCCATCCTTTTCTATGTTCTGGAATAGTTTGAGTAGAATTGATGTCTTCAGCTCTTCTCTGAATGTTTAGTGGAATTTTTTTGAGAGTTTTTGAATGACCTGGTCAATTTCTTCTTTTGTTATA
>NW_006408542.1:27593565-27594785 GCF_000296735.1 Chrysochloris asiatica | reverse complement strand
CATGGGCTCCAGGGTCCTCAGGTCTCACCACACTTTGGACCAACCAGCCCTTCCTCTTCTCTCCCTCATCTTCAGGTCAAAGGGAATCAATGGACTGTGGTTGAACTCAGCCCATTTCTTCATTTCTGTCTTTCCCCCTCTTCCACTGACCAGTAGACCAATGTGGTTGTCAGCAAGCTTATATGCCTGTTTGTGTGTTCCCTTTGAGTTTCAGTCTTAGAGGGGAGTTTATCCTGAAGGAACTTGACTGCTTGCCTTGATGGCTTCCTGGCAGACAGCTTGCTTATTCTTGTAGTAGCCAGTCATGCTGACATTTTTTTGTTTTGGGGTTTTCCTGATGATCTTTCTTTGAAGATGTATCTTCTGTTGCTCTAGCTGTTCACGGGCTGGTTTGCTTGTCCTTGCTAGTGGGAATTTCCCACCTCATAAGGTTCTGGATGGGACTCAGGATTCCACCTAAGGTCCTCTACTCTGTAAAGGCTTTGTAAGAGGCCTATTTACTGAGCAAGTTCTAGAATGTATTCCAATCAGTTACAGGCTGAAGACGGGCTTACAAGTTTTCTGTAATCATGTATCCTGACATTCCTTTCTATCACACTCAAGTGTCTATTTTACAGTAGTAGGCAAGGGAAACCAATATTCATAAGTCAGTCAAACATTTTATTATTATTTCCCTTCTTCAAGCTATGCCTAGGTCCCTGTATCACAGAGCCCTGTTATTCCAACATTAAGCACGCATCGCTATTTACCTCTGTCCCACTTAGGCCATGAAAACCTGTCTCAGTGTTCCCCTATCTATCTTGTTCTTCAGCATCCTCCCCCTTCTTGTATTGCCCTCCCTAACATCCAAACTAAACCCTCCACCCCAACCCCACTGTTATGGTTACATTATATTCCATTAACTCTTCCCGCCATTTAAGACAGTCTATTTTATCCTGTAATCTAGCTGACCTTCCCACCACCTGGATCTCTGTTCCTTTGTATTTACCTTCTTTCACGTTGTAATTGTTTTGATCATAGACTGACCTCCTAGATTCTCTATTTTTATAATTTTATTCTGTTCTTGACTCTTTCATTTGTTGGTTAAATTCAGGGTTATGCTGCTACGTACGTTATTCTCTTGTTGTCTGTTCTTGTGGGTTCTCAATCACCAAAACTTCCTTTAGGATGTTTTTCATAGCAGGGTTGGCTTTGGCAAAATCCCTTAGCTTCTGTTTATC
>NW_006408542.1:27590690-27592140 GCF_000296735.1 Chrysochloris asiatica | reverse complement strand
CACCCCCTCTAGTCACCAGAATGGAGGTGTGCAGACAGTAAGAGACCAATGAACAGATACAAAAACAAAGAATGTCCACACCTTTATCTCCACAGTTATGTCAGGTGTCTGTGGCTGCTCTGATTCTTCCTCTGCTTGGTCTCTCCCAAAATGGCAATCCAGGAGCAACTGAGTGTCTTAAATTAGAAATAATGGATTTCTTGCTTCTGCTACAAACTCCCTTAGCTGTAAGCATTCCAGTCTTTTAAATAGCCCTTTATATGTAGTTCAGAGTTCTGGCACCATCACTGAGCCTGCTTGGTCTGGTATTCTGTGTTGTTGCTGAAGGAACTCCTCGTTGCACTTCCACCTGATCCGTCATCTTGTTTGTTCTCCCCTTATTATTTCTTATGTAATTTATTTGCATTTTTTCTTTCTTTTCTTTTGTTAGATTTGTCAATGATTTGTCAATTTATTTAATCCATAAAAGAACCAACTTCTTGTCTTGTTCTTTTTTTGTTTTGTTTTGTTTTCTACTTCATTTATCTCTGTGCTAATTTTTATTTCTTTTTTTCTGGTGGCCTTAGGCTTACTCTGTTGCTATTTTTCTAATTGTTAAAGATGTTACCTTGATGTGTTGATTTGGATGTGTATCTTTATTGCTATAAATTACTCTGTAAGCAGTTCTCTTGCTTTGTTCCAAAGGTTTTGGTATACTGTGTTTTTCTTCCCATTTGATTCATGGAATTTTTAATTCATTTTTTTTATTTGTTCTATCATCCAGTAGCTTTTAAGCAAGGTGTTATTCAATTTCCATGCATTTGATTTTTTCTACTTTATATTCTTATTGCTTTTTTCTAATTTTATAAAACTGAGATCTGTAAAAAGACTTGTTTTTTGGCCTAATATATGTTCTATTCTGGAGAAGATTCCATGTACACTAGAAAAGAGTGGCATTGTATACATTGTGTAATGCTTTGTATAATTTTATGAGGTCACGTTCATTGTTCTGTTTAGTTCTTCTGTGTCTTTATTGAGTTTCTTCCTAGTTGTTCTGTTCTTCATCAAAAGTTTTCAATGTTGGTATATTTAAAATTTCCTACTATTATTCTGGTAGCATAGTGGTTATGAATCAAGCTGCTAATCTCATGGTCAGCAGTTCAAAACTACCAGCTGTCCCACAGGAGGAAGATGAGGGTTTCTGTTCCCGTGAAGATTTACAGCCTCGGAAACCTGTACAGGGTCGCTATGAGTCAGAACTGACTCCACGGCACATAACAACAACAACAGCTATTATTACACATTTGTTTATTTCTTTTTTCAACTTTATTAGAGTTTGATGTATGTATTTGTGGGTACTTTCATAGTGAGAATAGATATTTATTATAGTTATAGCCTCATGCGCAATTGATCCTTTAATTGTGAAATAATGTCCTTCTTTGTCTCTTCTGCTTAATTTTGTCTTAAAGTC
>NW_006408542.1:27583717-27590260 GCF_000296735.1 Chrysochloris asiatica | reverse complement strand
AGTGCTTATCCTTCAGAGACACTGCACTCCCTACTATTGATATGTTGTTGTTAAATGCTGTTCAGAGATTATAAATCTTTGCAGATGCAGAAAGATTCATCTTTCTCCCACAGAGCAGCTGGTAGGCTAGAAAGACCAACCTTGTGGTCCACACTGCAGTCCTTATCCTACAAATCTATCATGCTGGAACTGTCCAATTCAGACTAACAGTCTCATATGATTTTCTTCCTCAGTAACTTGCAACTGTTTTTTTCAGTAAGTTCATCTTTTGATAGTTATATCAAATTACGTGTTGTTAAAAGTGTCAGGTGTGACACTGCAAATGAATGCACTGGGATGCAAGGTCAATTTGAACTGCAAGGTTGGCAGTTCACAGCTGCCCTTGGAAACCCTATACAAGGTCACTATGAGTTGGAACCGATCCAATGGCACTTAACAACAAAAAGGTGCTACTTCTGGTGAACTAGAAAGTAGAACTTGAAAGAAAATATATTTCAGAAATTGTGTTTTAATCTATGTTGTTGTTACTAGGTGCTGTCAAGTGGATTCCAACTTATAGCAGCAGCATTGTATATGTTTTCTGAGGAGCAGCAAGTGAGTTTGTACCTCCAAACTTGTGGTTCAAGTAATTTACCTTATATATTTCAAGTCATGAATTTCTAGTGTGTAATTTCAGAGAAAACATGGGGAAGAAAATATGTTATAGTATTTTAGTTCTCTAAGTAAATCCCTGAACTCAACCTGTAGCATGTCTTTCAAATGTAATTTTTTTTATAGGTTAAAAATCCTGGTAATACAACTAAGACTCTTTTAAAAAGTCTGAAGTGTTTTTTTTATAAATATCGGTTGCTATATGTAATATGTAATACTCACATATCATCCCATATGTGTGTATGTAGTCCTGGTGGTGTAATCAGTTACACATTGTGTTGTTTATCACAAGGTCAGCAGTTTTAATCCACCAGTTGCTCTGCAGGAAAAAGATGAGGTTTTCTGCTCCCATAAAAAGTACAGCCTTGGAAACCTCATATAGGATTGCTATGAGTTGAAACTGACTTGACAGTACTTAACAACAATATATAAATACACATATAAATATGTTAAGCACAAGGGAATATAAACCAATTTAGCACAAATCAAAGCGTTATCTCTTTTTACAATGAAATAAATAGTTTTTGTTTCTTTCCACCTTCTCAAAGATGTTTTCAAGTTTTACTTGAAGTATCTAAATGGCTGACATGACTACTCTTCTACTTACTTCTGGCATCCAGCACACTTTCTTCGCTACCACATAAAATGCTTTCGGGAACCTCTATACTCACAGCCTGCACCTTGCCTCCCTCATATGCTACTGTGCTGGATTCTGAGTCATCTGAGTCATAATAAAGAACAAATTTGGTTTGGAATAATTACTCCACTACTTATTATTGTGTTTACTTATTTCACTATACAAAGGAAAATTATGTAGATTCAGCAGTGACACCAACTTGTTTTGTACCTCACCTTCTTCAGGCCATTTGCATGAAGAATTATCTAGATAATGACTAGCACAGCTCTCACAGTACAATTTCTCAGAGAGAGGAGAAAAGATCTTTCCACTTGTTTTCCTGTTGACTCATACAATGAGCATTCACTCATTTTCTTGAACATTTAAAAAGGAAAGTTAGGGTGAAACATACTCACCCTGTATTTTCTATATTTATCAACTAAATTCTGTTTTGTTTAGTTTTCTTTTTTTCAGTGTCTATAGCCTTCCTTAATTTTGTAGCACTGGGACAACAGAAAGACCATAAGTAGTTGGCTGTAAAGAAGAGAAATTCATTTTCTTATATTTGAGAGATGAAAAATTTGAATTCAGGGCATGATTCTAGAGGGAATCCATTCCTTTTTACTCTAGCAATCCTTGTCATTCCTGGGCTTGCAGATGCTGGTATCTCTATTACCTATCTTCCTTGTCCCTTGTGTGTCTTGGTGTCTATTCTGGTCTTTTAATAACTCAGAAGTAATTAGAATTAAGGAGCATTGTGGCTCTGTACAATAAGGCGGGTATTTCATTCACTCCAGCTATTCCATGGAAGAAAGATGATGTTTTCTGCTCTCACAAAGATGTACTTGCCTTGGAAACCCTACACAGAGTCACTATGAGTCTGAGCCAACTTGATGGCACTTAACAAAAACAGAAAATTACATTTAGGATCTACCCGACACTCATATGGCTTCAATAATCAAAAAAAAAAAAAAAAATCCAGAATTTTCAAACAAGATCATACTTACATAGGGAGAGTTAGATCTTCAGCACATATATTTTTGGAAAAGTGGGGAATATTTCAATTCATGACATTCTACCTTGTAGTCCAAACAATTCATGTTTTTTCTATTTGTAAAACACATCCATCCTATCACATTAACCACAAATCTTAGCAAATCAGCTCTAAATTTAAAATCTCACTTTTTGAATTATTTAAATCAAAGAAGAGTGAAACTGAGTTGTTTCATCCTAAAGAAAATTGTTTCTCCCTCTGTGGTCCTATGAAACCTAAATGTTATCTGTTTTCAAAGTACAATGTTGGGACAAGTACAGTGTATATACTCCCATTTCAAAAGAGAGAATTTGTAGGCAAAAGTATAATCATATTCAAATCCTAGCAGGGAAAATCTCATTAGCTTTCAAGGTTTAATAGCAATTCTTCTTCTCCAGGTTTATGATCCTACTCTCTGGATATTAGGCACTGGCCTTGCCCTCCCTTTAGACCTGGACATCAGACCCACCTCTCTGTCCCACCAATATGGCAACCATGATTAATCAAAATAGAGATGTAGACCTATTTTCCTAGCCCACAAAAACATCATTGAGTCTATACAAATTGGATGGCACGTACCAACAAAAACCCAAGCCCTAAGTTCTGTGATCAATTGCCCTTGATCTCCCATTTCTAACCCCCATTAATATTATGACAAAGTAAAGTTATCCCTTAGTATAATTATTAATAAACTATGCCTACTTGATCAAAAAGTTGTACAGATATTTGTTTGTTTTGGAGGTGTGATATGAGAAATCAATAAATTGCTTTCTGAATCATGTTTTTGTTAGTGTAAGAAACCATTCTTAAAATCATTCTAAATAAGATGCACTGAAGTTTAACATTCTAAAATTTAGAAATTAAGTTTTCAAAAATAGGAGGGAAGTAAGTGATAATCCTAAATAGAGTGGAAACCCTCCAGTTTAAATAAAATCCATTGATAGTTTTATTTGACTATATGACTTTATCTTGTTTGCTTCTGTTTTATTTACTATGTCTAGGCATTTGGTTATGTGGATCATAACAAATTATGGACTACATTTCAAAGAATGAGAATTTCAAAACATGTGGACTATGTACATAAAATTAGGCAGTCATTAGGACAGAATAAGAGGACACTGAGAGTTAGACAATCAAGAAAGGTGTGTGTCAGGATCACATCCTTGCACCGTACTTATAAATCTGTATGCTGAACAATTAATCCAAGGTAGTGGACTTATAGTGGACTATATGAAGAACATTGCAGCTTCAGGATTGGAGGAAAGCTTATTAACAACTAATTACATGCATATGACAAAACCTTGCTTGATGAAAGCAAAGAGGACTTGAAGCACTTGCTGATGATGATCAAAGAATACAGCCTTCAATTTGAATTACAATTCAATGTAAAGAAAACAAAAATCCTCACAACTGGACCAATCAACAACATCATAAAAAACTGAAAAAGATTGATCTTGTCAAGGATTATGTTTTACTTAGATCCACAATCAATGCATATGGAAACAGCAGTCAAGAAATAAACGGATGTATTGCACTGGGCAAATCTGCTGCAAAATAGCTCTTTAAAGTATTAAAGAACAAAGATGTCACTTTTGAGCACCTGGTATTTTCAATTGCCTCATATGTATGTGAAAGCTAGACAATGAATAAGTAAAACCTGAAGAAGCAATAAAGCATTTGAATTATGGCATTCTCTAAGAATATTCAAAGCACCATGAGTTGACATAGAACAAAGAAATTTGCCTTTGAAGAAGTACATCTAGCATGCTCCTCAGAGAGGAATGGTGAACATGTCAGAAGAGATCAGTCCCTGGAATAGGATACTATAGGATAGAGTCAGTGAAAATGAGGAAGGTGCCCAGTGAGATGGACTGATACAGTGACTGGAACAATAGACTCAAACCTATCAACAGTTTAACGATGGCATAGGACCTGGCAGTATTTCCTTTTATTGTGCATAGGGTCCCAATGAGTCTGAGCCAAAACTATAGGACCTAACAAGAAATGACAATCCTATGTAGAAACCTTTCCATGTAAGCATCATCCATCTGATAGTTTTATGTGCTCGTGACTTTATCTTGTTTTAGAAAACAAGGAGGTAAGAGGACATTTTGGAAATTTAGAACAAATTTATGAAAATGATTTATAACTACCAGAGTATAAAAACAAAATTTTTCTTTCGCATTAAAGGTAATCATGAGAGGAAAAGGGATATAATCCCTGAAAAGCCTTCCTTGCCATATGATTTTCTTTTTTTCAGTTTTGTATTTTTAAAAACACATTTTTAAAATGTTAATTGAGTTAAGGTTTGTAGATAAGATCATCAGTCTTACATTTAACAAACCATACACTTTATTTCATCTCAATGATTATAATCCCCTTCCTGCAACAAAAGTTATCCTACTTCTTCCTGGTAGTTCACAAGTTACGTCTTATATTTCAGAAATTAACAAAACAAAAATATTTGCACACATATAAAGCAAACAATATACAATCATTTAAATGTGCAAAGGGCACATTAGGCAAGCCAGTCTCCTGCCAGCAGGTACACAACCCTACTCAGTCTGTCTCTCCATGCCACCATGTTAGCCACAGTCTCTGCTGTCACTGATTTTCTAGGTAGGGATCTCACTCTCCACTCATGTTCTTCCTTCTTGATGGTCTGGAAGGTCTTTCCCTGAAATGAAACATTACTACACCCTCTTTTAGTTACACATCTACTATAATTTCAATTTTGGTGATCACAATTAATCCTGCTAACAGTTATCCACATTTGAATCATAAAATTCAATCAGCATTATCTCCTACCACTTTTCACTAGCTCTATCTAGAAAAGAGGAAAACGATTCAGTGGGGATTCTACTAGGATTTATTTTTCATATGCATCTTGTAAACACTGGCCATACCTAGGACATACTACACTAGGTCCATTAGATTTTGAAATTTTTTGTCTAAAAAAAAGGAAAGATAGCTTGACAATATGGTATTTGATTACTTTTTTGTATCAGCCTAAGGTTCTTTATATATACTCTGATATTATAAAGTAAAAAACACTGCAATGTCAATATCTCTGAGATTTGAGTATTTTATTTCTTGTACTGTCTTGGAGGCTTATTGCTTCTTTGGATAATGAAGATGCATTTTTATTTAGTGTGTGTGAGTATGAGTGTTTTCTCTTTAATATGAAAAACATAGGACTTGAATCCTATGTTTTTCAAATTGGACAGATCCATGTTGCTGCAAATGATTAAAACCAGATTTTGCATGCATTTGTTTGTCTATTTACTTTAGTTGTTTTTTTGGTTTTTAAAATTTTTCTTATGTCAAGTAAGCTGTAGTTCCATGTTCAATTTTGCCTTTAAAAAAGTCTTTTTCCTTTGGTCGTTTTGAACAATTTTCCTTGCCAAAGAAAATTAGAATATTTTTCATTCTCTGTGATGTTTTCAGGAAGAGCAAAGTAATATGAAGGTGGCGTCTCAAGCAAATATGGTACTAATTTTATCTATATTTCTGATTTATTTATTTGGCAAATTGGTAAAAATATTTGGACTTATTAAGGAGTTACATATTGATCCATTTCCATGAGTGTTGTGTTTGGTTGTTTTTCTAGAACAATATTATGGTCTCAGAGTCTGTTGCTAGGAATTCACAGTTTCTACCATCTGCTCTGTCTTCTGTTTATGAAAACATAATTTAGTCTGGTTGTATGTGTGTCTGTGCATCTCTGTGTATGTGTGCATGTGTTTAAATTTTCAGGGAAAGGAGATGAAATTAAAAGAATTGCTTCTAAATTCATATATGCCAATATAAAATATATGGAATAAAAAACTCACAAATTATTATCCACAAATATTCACTACAATTTTAATGAACACAATTAGAATAGTCAAAGAACTAGCATTAGAATATCAATTTGTTCCACATTTGCTAATTTAAATCTTAAAATTTCATTCTCTGAATAGAGCAGTATGTTTCTTCCAGGATGACCTTTGAAAAACATACTATACAAACTCCAGTATTTCTAGGGTGACCAAAAAGGTTTTACGTGCTTTCCCTATTTCCAACCTCTGCTTAGTTCAATTTGAGTTTCAATCAGGTATTTTGTTACTGTTATGATAAACACTTTAGTTATACTTCCTAATTCCCAATCTTAAATGTTTTTAATAATTTTTTACAGCATGAATTATTTACAACCCATGAGTAGTAGTTTCTTTTCTGTTGTCACAGTGAAAGCAGATATATA
>NW_006408542.1:27577133-27583397 GCF_000296735.1 Chrysochloris asiatica | reverse complement strand
TTTTTTATGCCAGTAAATGTCTAATTAAAATTTCATAAGTTATACATTTATTATATAAAATTTCATTTATGTTGTGATGTGGTTTAGCAGAACTATAAGAAATATTTAAAACCAAATATGGATAAACGGAATTTACATTTTATTGCATAAACAACCGTTAACTATCTGTTACATCAATAGCTTATATATCAATGAACCATGATAATCCTTTTAAGTCATATTTATCTAAACACAGCAATATTAAGTAATTGTGCCCATAGCTTTCTTAGTATTTACAGAAAGCATTATTTTGTTCAATATTTTTTTTTTCATTTTTTTCAATTTGTAAAGAAGAAAATTGAACTAGAAAGACCAATTAATATTTGCTACTAGGCATGTCCATACACCACAGCACTGAATTTTAGTTATTTTAAATATTTCTATTTGGTGCTATGTGGCAGTCATTGTGATTTTAGTTTTACAAATAAGACAGATTTTAAAAGTACTTTCCCTCATGTGAAAAATCAAACTGGTTTCAAAACCCATACAGGAAATAACTTTAGTGTATCCTGTAGGTCACATTCTTTCTACCATAGAAACATGCTCCTTCTATTGTTTTCTATGATATTTTTCTATAGAGTTCAGGAAGAATTATCAACAAGTTAATCTTTCTGTTGTTGTTTTCAAAACCAGTAAAGTTCTAAGTAAAACTTAGTAAAATATGTTTTTATATGTAATTTAATTTATGCTTATAATAAGTATTTTATGGAATCAGAAGACATAGTTTTTAAATACTTTGGGTTTTTGTCTCTTATCTTTATCTAAATTAAATCAGAATTCAAACTTTAGAAAGAGAAATGTGTATGCATTATAATTTTGTTTTAACAATTCAGACAAAAATGTTACAAAATCTTAGCCAACTCAAAAATAGAATATTTAGTCATTGGATGAAGACAATCAGTAAAGCTAGTTGCATGTGCACTTGTTTTAAATTGCCTTCAAGCAGATTCTCATTCATGGAACCCCTGGATACCATAAATAGTTCAGTACTCTACTGCTAGCCAAAGGTTCGTGGTTCAAACTCACTCAGAGGTACCTTAAAAGACAGGCTTGGTAATCTGCTTCAGAAAGGTCACAGCCTAAAAAACCTTATGGAGCAATTTTGGTCTGCACAATGGGTTCACTCTGTATACTTAAGATAGTATTCAAGAGCCAGTAATGACCATGTAAGTGATACTTAAGGAGTTCAGTGAGCACCACTACCATCAAATGTGATCTGACTCATAGACACCATATAGCCAGGGTAGAACTGCTCCGCAGGGAAGCAGACTGACTCATTTTTTCTCCTGCAAAGTAAGCTAGTGGTTTTAAACTATCAACCTTCTAATTATCAGTCAAGCAGTTAATCCACTGCACCACCAGGTCTCCTTTAGATGGGCACAGATCACCTTATTAGAGACATTTCTACTGGGAAGTTCAGTGCCTTTAATTTGCTTATTTAAAAATATATAAGACTCGTTCTACTCTTAGTCTAAAGAGCTGAAATTTATGTAAAATAAACTTCAGAGGTTAGTTGTTGATGTTTTTAGGTACTGTAAAGATGGTTCTGACTCATAGTGACCCTATGCAAAGCAGTCTTGCACCATCCTCACTATTTGTTATGTTTAAGTCCATTTGCTATGTTCTGTGTTAATCCAACTCATTGGGGGGAGGGGGATCTTCCTTTTTTTTTCACAGACCCTCATTTTTGCAACCACTATGTCCTTTTGCAGGGACTTATCACTCCTAACAACATATAAAGAATGAGAGATAAAGTCTAACCATCCTGGTGTTTAAGGAACATTCTGATTTTACCTTTTCCAAGAGGGATTTACTTGTTCTTCTGGCAGTCCATATTACTTTCAATATTCTTCATAAACACTATAATGCAAATGCATCAGTTCTTCTCCAGTCTTGCTGATTCATTGTCAGATGATTGAAAATATCATGGCTTGGATCCAGAGCACCTTAGTCCTTATACTGATACATTTGCTGTTGAACACTTTAAAGAGGTCTTTTGCAACAGATTCAATAAATGCAATATGTCTTTTGATTTCTTGGCTGCTGCTTCTATGAATGTTGTTGATTGTGGATCCAAGCAAAATGAAGTTTTTGACAATTTCAATCTTTTCTCCATTTATTGGTCCAGTTGTCAGGATTTTCATTTTCTTTATATTGAGGTGCAATCCATACTGAAGGTTGTATTTTTTTTTTAAATCTTCATCAGTAAGTACTTTAAATCCTCTTAACTTACAGCAAGCAAGGTTTGTTGTCTGCATATCACAGATTGTTAATGAGTCTTCCGCCAATCCTGATGCTGCTATCTTCTTAATAAAATCCAGCGTCTCTGATTATTTGCTCAGTAAATAGATTGGATAATCTTGGTGAAAGGATACAACACAGTTGCACATCTTTCCTGATTGTAAACTATTCGTTATCTCCTTGTTTTTGTCTAATGACTGTGTACATATTCCTTATGAGTACAATTAACTGTTCTTCAAAGCACATTCTTTCCAGTGTTCTCCAAGGTTTGTGATGATCCATGCAGTTGAATTCCTTTTAATAGTCAATGAAGTACAAGTAAACATCTTTCTGGTATTTAAGCAGTGATATCATTATTTTCATATCCTCTTCTGAATCCAACTTGAATTTCTGGCAACTTCTTATTGATGCACTGCTGAAATGATTTTTGTATTATATTCAGCAAAATTTTACTTGCATTTGATATTAATGGTATTATTCAATGATTTCTGGTTCTGTTAAAATGGGCACAAATATGGATCTTTTCTCATCAGTTGGCCAAATAGCTCTCTTTCAAATTTCTTGGAATAAATGAGTAAAAAGCTCCAGAACTGTGTCAGTTTGTTGAAAGATTTCAAATTGTATTCCATCAATTTCTGGAGTCTTAATTTTTGTAAATACCTTCAGTGCAGCTTGGATGTTTCCTTCAATACCATTCATTTTTGGTCATATGCTAAATGATAGAATGGTGAACATTGGCCAATTCTTTTTGGTACAGTGACTTTGTGTATCCCTTCTACCTATTTTGATAAGCCTGCATTCATTCAGAATTTTGCTTCTATGTACCTTCAATATTGCAACCTGAGGTTTAAAAATTTTTTTCTTCATTAAAAACATTTTTTTTTTCTTCCATTTAGGTTTTCTAATTACAGGTCTTTTTTTTTTTTCCCCCTTTCCCCTTCACCTTTTATTAACCCCATCCAGACAGGTTAGAAACAATTCAATGGAGGTTCTACCTTTCCCTGTATCCTCTGGAGCTAGGTTCCCTATTGAAAGCTTGTAAGCCAGTCACTTCTTGCCTTTGTAGTCCCCCGATTTTGGGTAGCCAATATCTAAGTCCCCCCCCCTCCCCTGTCGACCCAGTGTACCAAAATGCTCCTCACTGTAGAGATTTGTTTACTCCGTTGTCATACTGCATCCGCAGGCATAGGTCAAGATCATCCACTTGCAATGGGCTATTCCTCTTTTATTATTATTATTTCCCTCTTCTTTCTTCCTCTAGTTGTGTTCTGATCATCCAGCCATTGATGCCAGGTCAAATGGGTACTATCTGCAAGTATGGGTGTTCTTATGCATCCCCTGTCTCTTTATATCAGCTGGATGCTTCACACTCTATTCTAGTCCTCTGGGGCCATGTCCCTGCCCCGGGCCCAGGATTCCCCAGGTCTCGTTATACTTCTAGTTAACCAGGTCTCAATCCAGGCTAATAGAAGTTTATGGAATGTCATCAGACTTAGTTCACAGCATCATTGTTCTTTTTCCCCCTCTTCCCCATATCAGTGACCATCACGATCAACAGCAGGACCATATCCCTACTAGTGTATTCCATTTGAGTTTCAGTCTTGGAAGGGGGTTTGCCTTGAGGGAACCTGATCACATACCTTGATCTAACTATAGGTCTTTGTACATTTCATTAACATTGTCTTCTCAAGCTGCCCTTTGAAACTTTCTGTTCATTTCTTTTATTTCCTCATTATTTCAAGGTGTTTTTGTTTGTTTTTAGAGTCTTGTCTCATATCCATTTTTGTCTTTCCTTTGTTTCATGTCTTTTTAATGACATTTTTCTTTTTATCCTGCATGATATTCTTGATGTCATCCCACAACTCTTCTAATATTCAATGTTTAATGTCTAATGTTTCAAATATGTACCTGAGACATTCTCTAAATTCAGATTCAAGGTCATATTTTGGCTCTCAAAGACTTGCTTTAATTTTCTTAAGCTTCAGCCTGAACTTGCACATGAGCAATATGTGTTCTGTTCAACAATCTGCCCCTAGGTGAGGTTACTGGGTTTTGTCTCTTTGTATGATGGTAGTTACTTGGATTCTTGTATACTCTATCTGGTGGGATTTACTATTTAAGTTGTTGATAAAAAGGTATTTGCAGCAAAAAAAAAAATGTCATTGCTCTTACAAAATTCTGTCATGTCATCTCCAACATTGTTTCTATCACTAAGGCCATATTTTCCAACTACTGATCCTTCTTCTTAGTTTCCAACGTTTGCAGTCTAGTTACCAGTAACGATCAATTCATTTTGATTGCATGTTTGATTAGTTTTACCTGAAGAAGTTGGTAGAGTTCTTCAATTTCATCATCACTGGTTTAGAGTTTGTTGCATAAATTTGAATAATGGTGGTATTAACTAGTCTTCTTTGTAGGCATATGTATATTATCCAATCACAGACAGCAGTGTACTTCAAGATGGACCTTAAAATGTTATTTGTGAAGATGAATGTGATGTCATACCTCTTCCATTGGTTGTGCCCAGCATTGTAAACCCTATGATAGTTTGATTAAAATTTTCTAATGTCAGTTCATTTCAACTGACATTCAGTAATGCCTAATATATGGAACTGTATATTTTGTTTCATTTTTGACTAATTCCAATTTTCTAAGATTCATACTTGGTACATTACATGTTCTAATTATTAATGGCTGTTCATAGCTGTTTCGTCTCCTATTGAGTTCTTCCACTTTAGCAAATGAAGATCTTGAAGGCTTTGCTCCATTCACATAATTATTGTCAAGTCTTCTTTGAGAACATAGCTCTTGGCAGTTGTATTTGAAGTGCCATCCAACTTGAGGGACCCATCTTCTGGAACTGTATCAGACAATGTTCTACTGCTAGTCCTAAGATTTTAGTGGCTAACCATTTAGAAGTGGTCTACCCCTTTTTCTTTCTAAATCTGTTTTACTCTGGAAGTTCTGCTGAAACCTGTCCCCCTTGGGTGCCCCTGCTAATATTTTAAAAACGTTGGCACAACTTCTAATATCACAGCAACACACAGTCCACAGAGGCAGAGACTTCAGGAAGAATATTGTTTTGGGGAGATTTGAAGGATTCAATAGCTAGGTTATCCTAGGTGATAAAAATATTTTGGGATCACATTCCTTTAATAAGATAAAAGTTTCTAAATTGAACTCTCTGAAAGAAGTGAACATAGGTTCCTGTGGCTGGAGAAGAAATTATGCTTCTGAGGTGATAAAGATGAGTGTTCTAAATTAGGTATTTTACCAACAGCCACCTGTCAGTTTGTTGTACTATGGTGGCTTACGTGCTGCCGTGATTCTGGAAGCTATGCCACAGGTATTTAAAAAACCCACAGGGTTACCCATGGTAGACAGGTTTCAGATGTACTTTCACACTAAAAAATTACAATGAAGGAAAGACCAACTTCTTCCAAATCTTTAGTTGCTAAAACCTTATGAATAGCAGTGGAACACTGTCAGACAGCACCAGAATATTGAAATATAATGAAAAGCACCATAGTATTTTCAGATATAATGCAAAAAATGTATCACTCAGGGTAGAAGACCTTCAAAATATGACTGGAGAAGAGCTGCCTTTTCAGAGAAGAGGTGACTGTGATGATATGAATGGAGTAAAGCTTTTGGGACCTTCATTAGCTGATGGGGCACAACTCAAAATGAGAAAAAACACCATTAATAATCAGAACATAAACATCCATTAATAATCAGAACATAAAATATACAAAGTATGAATCTAGGAAATTTGGAAGTTGTCAAAAATGAAACAGAACGCATAAACATGGATAGCCTAGGCATTAATGAGTTGAGTGGTATTGGTCATTTTGATTCTAAAAATAACAAGATTTACTATGCCAGGAATGACAAATTGAAGAAGATGGCATCACATTCATCATTTAAAAGAGCATCTCAAAATCTGTCTTGAAGGGCAACCCTGCCTGTGATAGGAGAATAATC
>NW_006408542.1:27568376-27575703 GCF_000296735.1 Chrysochloris asiatica | reverse complement strand
AAGGCACATGGCACGTTTGAGGGCTAGGCACTGCAATGCTTTGCCTAGCTTCTGAAAACTTTAACAGGGGATAAAGCCTATGATGGTTGATGGATGATTGCAAAAACAGTAACATCTATTAACTCCCCATTCCCCACGCCCGACAAGCAAAATAGCAGAATGTCTCTGGGGTTTATCCAGTTCCCTAAGGTGCACATTCCTTTTTAAAAAACATAAAAGACAACTATATACACAGATCATGCCAGATGGAAAATACAGAAATCAAATTGACTACATCTGTGGAAAGAGATGGTAGAAAAGCTCCATATCATCAGCCAAAACAAGACCAGGGGCAGGCTGTGGAACAGATCATCAGTTTCTCATATGCAAGTTCAGGATGAAGCTGATGACAATGAAAACTACTCCATGATGGCCAGAACATGCCCTCGAACATATCATACCTGCAATTAGAGATCATCTCAAGAACAGACTGAAGACCAAAAGAATTATGGGATGTCATCAAGAACATCATGCAGGAAGGAAACAAAAGGTCATTAAGAAGACAGTAAAGAAGAAAGGGATCAAAATAAATTTATGATTGGAATCTAAAATTTGCTGTCCAGTATACAAATGCTAAAGCAAATGGAAGGAATGAGGAGGTTAAAAGTTGAATAGAAAATTCCAAAGGACAGCTCGAGAAGAAAAAGTCAAATATTATAAGGAAATTGCAATGATCTGGAATTAGAAAACCAAAAGGAAAGAACACGCTCAGCATTTCTTAAGCTAATACAACTAAAGAAAAAAATCAAGCCTCAACTTATAATATTGAAGGATTGTTTGGGAAAAACATTGAATGATGCAGAAAACACCAAAAAAGATTGAAGGAATACAGAGTCACTATACCAAAATGAAATGCTTGTTGTTCAGTCATTTCAAGAAGAAGCATAAGATCAAGAATTAATTGTACTGAAGGAAGAAGTCAAAGATGCATTGAAGGCATTGGTAATGAACAAGGAGCCAGGAATTGATGGAATACAAAGTGAAAATTTTCAACAAACTGATTCAACACAGGAGGCACTCATTCATCTATCTTGAGAAATGTGGAACACAGCTACCTGGCCAACTTATTGGAAAAGATCCATATTTGTGCTCATTCCAATAAAAATTGATCCAAGGGCATGTGGAAATCATTGGATAATATCACTGATATCACCTGCAGGTACACTTTTGCTAAAGAAATTTCAGAAATGGCTACATCAGTACATTAAGAAAGAGAAAACTTCCAGATGTTCATGCCATATTTAGAAGAGTACATGGAATGATAGATATCTTTGCTGACACCGGATGAATTGTGACTGAAAGCAGAGAACACCAGAAGATGCTTACCTGTGCTTTATTGACTACACAAAGTGTTGTGATTGTGCTAATCATGGCAGGCTATGGACAACATTGTGGACAATGAGTATTCCAGAACACTTAACTGTGCTCATGAGGCCCCTGTACATAGACTAAGAGGCAGTTGTTTAAACAGAGCAAGGGAACACTGAATGGTTTAAAATTAGGAAAGGTGTGTGTTAGAGTTGTATTCATTTACCATTCTTATTCAGTCTGTATGCTGAGTAAATAATTTGAGAAGCTAGATTATGTGAGGAAGAATGTGGCATCAGGATTGAAGAAAGACTCAAGTACATTCTTACTTGCTGAAAGTAAAGAGGACTTAAAACACTTACTGTTGAAGATCAAAGACCACAGCCTTCTGTATGGGTTGCATCATATACAAAGAAAACAAAAATCCTCACCAATGGACTCATAAATAACATCAAGATAAATGGAGAAAATTGAAGTTGTCAAAGACTTCATTTTTCTAGGCTCAATAAACACTCATGGAAGCAGAACCAAAAAATCAAACAACCTATTGCAATAGGCAAATCTGCCTCACAAAACCTTTTTAAAGTGTTCAAGAGCAAAGATGTCGGTTTAGGACTAAGGTGTGCCTGACTCAAGCCATAGTGTTTGCAATAAGAACATACACATGTGGAAAGTTGGGTAATGAATAAAGAAGACCATAGAAGAATTGTTGCATTTTAGTTACTGTTTTGGAAGAGACTATTAAAAGTATCATGGACTGCCAAAGGAACAATACAATCTGTGTTGGAAGAAGTACAGCCAGAATTCTCCTTAGAAGACAGGATGACCAGACTTCGTCTCTCATACTTCAGACATATTATCAGGAGGAACCAGTCCCTGGAGAACGACATCATGCTTGGTAAAGTATAGGATCATCGAAAAAGAGGAAGACCCCCAATGAGATGGATTGGCAAGGTGGCAGCAGTAATAGGCTCAAGTGTAGCAACGATTGTGACGTTAGCTAAGGACTAGGCATTTTTTTGTTCTGTTGTGCATAAGATCGCTAGTCCATACTGACTAAACAACACCTGACGTCAGTAACAAAAATATTTTGAAGTATATCAGGTCCATACCAACTTACATACTAATCAGTTTAAGATATTTTAAAAAGCTAGAATCATTTTTAACTGGCAACTTGCAGCTACTGAGAACACAGTCTTGGCTCTGAATGTGCCAAGTGCATGAAGCTCACAGAAGAAACAGAATGTGTAATTGGCCTTCATTATAAATCAATGATTTAAAAACTGCCATTTGAAGACAACTTTGACATTTATACTGATAATGGTCAACTTCTGTTTGATTTTCATAATGAGTTAGGGGAATTGGGAAATCACTAAGAAAGAGAATCCTGTTAAGGCCAGGCTAGAGTCAAAGTGGTACTGTAGCAAGTTACCCCAATAGTCAGTTTACCTCCCTTGGACTCAGTTCCTTTTTCTGTGGGTTAAGGGAATCAAAATCTATAATGTCTAAGCTGCTTCTAGTTATGAAAGTTCTATTGTTTCATGATTATTTAATTTGAATAGTTTTGTCTTCATATCAAGACTAGCTATAAAAATGTGGGAAAGTTAGCAGTATTGGTTTCTTTTTTTGTTTACTATATTGAGTTTCTTATGCTTTACATATAATAGGAATACAATGGCTATGTTTTTGGACTTGAATTGAATTGAATTTTCTTGGAAAGTAGCTTTAATTTGAAATCCATTGTATTCAATGATGGCTGGGCTGTAAGCCAGAGAACTGGCAACCCGGCAAGAATCTTTCCAATTATTTTCTAATCTGTTTCTCTCTTCCTCTCTCACTGACATCTCTGAGAGTCCTTCTGCTCATCATATATTATATCAAAATTCTTATGTCACCCTGGCTAGATTTGGCCATCTCCTAAAATACTCTTTACTTCAGAATACCTTGCTCCATTCACCTTAGGCAAAACTCTCAAATAATCTTAGTCAATGATAATTGTTGTTAGCTGACACAAGTTGGCCCTTGAATTATGGCACCCCATACACATTGGAATGAAATGCTGCAAAGTCCTATGCCATTCCCAATATCAGATGGTAATTGTACTGCTATGATCCATAGGGATTTCATTGACTCATCTTCTGAAGTAGATCTCCTGACATTCCTTCCTTGCCAGTTTTAACCTAGAAGCTTCTCTGAAACCTGGTCAATATCACACCAACATATAATCCACCACTCACAGAGAGTTGGTAGTTGTACATCAGATACACTGGCCAGGAACTAAACCTAAGTTTCCTGAGTAAAAGGCAAGAATTGACCTCCTTTCAATTGGGAAAAGGTAAGAGTTGACCAATGCCTCACTCACTCAAGAAAAGGAAAATAATCCCATAATCTCTCTCTATTAGTGAATGATATATAATGAATGATAGCCTTTTAATCTGTAAAAATATGTCATTTTCCAGAGGAAATGTGTTCTCATCAATGAATTAGTGATTGGTCATTGTATATGTAGCAACTTAAACAGCCAAATATATTGGAATACAATCTGGGTATGTCAGTCCAGAGTTTGCTTCTAGCTCTTCTCCTTTCAATTGTGAACTCATGGAATCTAAATATGCTCAAAGTATTGTAATGATTTTCAAAGCCAAAGTGAGAACTTTTGTGTGTGTGGAGACTTTTAAAATTAATTATATTTATTAATAATTTATTTATAAATGGGAAATCAACTGGATTCAGAAAAAGAATCTTTGTAAAAATAATTATCATCCCAAATGATTGGCAGTTTTAATGCCTTAGTACATTCTAATGCAATGAGTTTCTGAATTATTTTGCATCCATACAATATATCAGGATAAATGATTGATGATGCAAAAATAGAAGCATCACCATTCAATGAAATAAAACTAAATTATTTTGAAGCATAAATATTATTTAAATTGTAAGCAAAATCTACTTAAGAATATGGCAGCACAAATAAAACTTAAACATTCTACATCTGCAACCTAAATTATTAAAAATTACATAAAAATCAAATGAGATTTAAATACACTAAGGCTGGCATATGGAACATTTCAAGTGCTAAATAAGAAGGAAGCACTTATTGGTGTTATGTTACTGGTTACAAATCCAAATGCAGAATTATCACCTAATCTATTTAAAAGTACACAGATTTCTTATAGTGTTCCAGGGATGATTAAAAGCTTTGTAAGCCATGGTATCAATCTTCGAGATGAAACCACGATGGCACATGATTATTCCAATGTTAATAGTTTTATTTAAAACAGTGTTTTTTTATATTGGCTACAGGCAGTGTTTCATTCTGCTGTGCATAAAGTCGCTATGAGTTGGTACCAACTCGATGGCACCTAACAACAACAACAACATTTACATTTACATGAAAAAATTGAAAGCAGAGTTTGATGTACCAGAAAGGTCATTGAACTCCTAATCTTGATCATTGTGTGCAAGTCATCATATCATGACTAAAGATTAGAATGAATTTGAGTAAGTGACTAAAAGTCCCTAGGCCTCATTTTTCTCACATCAAAAATTAGAAAATTATTCTAAATTATTAATAAAATCTCTTCTAGTACAAAATATTATTCACAATTTAAACAAGGTAGAATCACTTTAAGGTGATTTGGAATGAGACCATGTTTTTTGATAGTAAACTTAGAATACCTTCCATACTAGAAAGAATGATTCAGAACTTGATATTTACACTGTACTTCTGACTTTCTATGTAGGGTTTATGTAGTCAAGCTTTGTAGTGTGTAAAACTGAAGTTCATTAGAAATGTTTTCAATAACCAAAACTCACTACCCCAGTGGTGATTAATCTTAACTGGAAGCTTCTTAGAAATGCAGATTGATTATTGAATCCTATCTTGCTTTTGTGGTGTGGCACTGTAGGATCATCACTGGATTAGGTACCACAAAGTCAGCATTCAAACTCACCAGCTGCTCCTGGGAAACCATATACAGGATTCACTGTGTGTTGGAACCAACTTGACGGTACTTAACAAAAATAATGTCTTGCTTTCCTAATGTTGCTCAATAGAATCACCTCAAGTCAATGGCTTTAAACAGCAGAAATGTATTTTCTCATAGTTTAGGAGTCTGGAGGTCTGAATTCAGGGCATTAGCTATAGAGATGGCTCTTTCCCTGTCAGTGCAGGGGAAGATCGTTTTCTCAGCATCTGTTTGTAGTACTGTGGCTTCTCAGCTTCTTAGAAAAGTTATTTTGTCATCTTTCTCCATTGGTGCTTACTTCTGTGTCTAATCTGTTCTTTTTATAACTCTGATGTGATTAAGTTTATTGGAAACCCTACATTCAATAACATTAAGGTATGGTTCCCAAATCGTTTATATCCTCACATATAAGGATTAAGATTTTGTTGTTGTTATTAAGTGCAGTGGAGTCAATTCCAACTCATAGCAACCCTGTACAGGGTTTCCGAGGCTTTAAATCTTTATGGGAGCAGAAAGCCTCATCTTTCTCCGGCAGAACAGCTGGTAGTTTCGAACTGCTGACCTTGCGGTTTATAGCCCGATTTGTAACCACAACACTACCAGAACTCCTTAAGGATTAGGATACCAACGCATATTTAGAGTTGGGACAAAATTCAGTCTGTAACAGATCTGATTGGAAATTCTGATTTGGTAAGTTTCTGGAGAGGTCTAGTATTTACATTTCAAAAATAACCTAAAGCTGTTTTATTCAGATAGTACCTACACAACACTAAGAAACAGTATTCTAAGGCAGTGTCAGGGAAGAATCTATATAAATTAATAATAGAAAGTGAGTGAATGATCATAGAACCATCATTTATATTAAGTCCTAATTTGATATTTGGCAAAATGCCTATCTTTGATTCATGTGAATCTATTACTATAGTGTTTCATGATGATTCCAGAGAAAGAATGTTAGCTGCCATCTCTGTGCCCTTACCAAATACATAGATTCAAAGAATTTTCTATTTTATTTTTGATTCAGGAGTGTTTAATTTTATTTCATTAGATTTCTGAACCTGCCTATGGACAAGTTTAAGATAAAGCCCAATTTAAAAAAAAAAAAAAAATCTGCATTAAAAAAAACAAAGATTTTGAGACTAACTTCTGGGCCCAGGTTAAGGGAAATCCAAAGGACAGAACACCTAAAAGATCAGTTGGGGCACTGAAAACATAAATTAAACTCTAAGCCAATCTGAGCTAATGTTGTTGTTATGTGTTATACATGGTCACTATGAGTCAGAACGGACTCAACAGAACTGAATAACAAGTACAACAATCTTTTATTAGAAAATACACATTTTTCTCCACTGTACATGGACCATTTTTGAAAATAGACCTTGTTGTTGTTCTTAAGTGCCATCAAGTTGGTTCCAACCTTTATGTTGACCTTGTATAGAGGTTTTTGAAGCTGTACAGCTCTGTGGGAGTAGAAAGTCTCATCTTTCCCCTGTGACGTGGCTGCTGGTCTTGGACCACCAACCCTGTGGTTTGTAGATGATTGCTTATCACACAGAGTCACTGTGCGCCTCAAAATAGACCAAATTGGGAGAACAAACAAGATGGTGGATCAGGTGGAAGTGCACTGAGGAGCTCCATCAACAACAACACAGAAT
The DNA here is from genome assembly GCF_000296735.1 of Chrysochloris asiatica. Lineage (NCBI taxonomy): Eukaryota > Metazoa > Chordata > Mammalia > Afrosoricida > Chrysochloridae > Chrysochloris > Chrysochloris asiatica. Next base: position 27,568,733 of record NW_006408542.1, on the reverse strand, counting down.
ACCAGGCCAAGCAGCCTCAGAGGATGGTGCCAGATCTCTGAACTACATATTAAGGAATATTTAGAAGATTAGAAGACTAACAGCTAGGGGATTTTGTAGCAGAAGCAAGAAATCCAGTACTTTCTAATCCAAGATGTTCAGCTGCTCTCAGAGCTGCCATCTTGGGTGAGACTGAGTCGGGGGAAGGATCACAGCAGCCACGGACACCTGACAGAACCACGGAGATAAAGGTGCAGACATTCTTTGATTTATTTACTTTTTGTATCTGTTCATTGGTCTCTCACTGTCTGTGCACCTCCATTCAGTTTACTAGAGGGGGTGCCTAAGAGAGTGGACACTGCACCCCCCCCCGGGGGG
>NW_006408542.1:27549315-27566496 GCF_000296735.1 Chrysochloris asiatica | reverse complement strand
CTTGAGTAGGATAGAAAGAATGTTGGGAAACATTATTACAGTTAACGTGTAAATCCGTCTCCAGCCATAACTAATTGGAATAACTAAAAGGGGTTCTAGAACTTGCCCAGTGAAATAGGCCTCTTGTGCAGCCTTTGCAGAGTATAGGACCTTAGGTGGAATCCTGAATCCCATCCAGAACCTTCTGATGTGGGACATTCCTACTAGCAAGGACAAGCAGACCAGTCTGGAAACCCTAGAGCAACAGAAGAGACATCTTCAAAGAAAGACCATCAGGAAAAACCGAAAACAAAAATGTGAGCATGACTGGCTGCCACAAGAATAAGTAAGCTGTTTTCCGGGAAGCCATCAAGGCAAGCAATCAAGATCCTTCTGGACAAACTCCCCTCCAAGACTGAAACTCAAAGGGAACACATGAGCAGACATGTAAGCTTGCTGGCTACCACATTGGTCTACCGGTGAATGGAAGAGTGGCAATGGGAGCAATGAAGAAACAGCCTGATTTCAACCACAGTCCATTGACTCCTGTTGATCTGGAGATGAGACAGAGAAGATGAAGGGCTGGTTGGCCAAAAGTGTGGTGAGTCCTAGGGACACCTGAGCTCAGGCAGCAATGAAGAAATGGGCTTAATTCAATCACTTTCCATAGACTACCATTGACCTGAAGATGAGAGTGAGAAGAGAAAGGGTTGGCTGGTCTGAAGTGTGGTGAGATCTTGGGACACCTGAGCCCATGGACATGGACATAGCCATGGAGGGCTAGAGCTGAGAGTGAAGCATCCAGCTAATACAAAGTGAAGGGAGATGTACAAGTACACCCAAACTTGCAGACAGTACCCATTTGAACTAGCCTCAATGGTTTGGTAGTCAGAACTAGACTAGAAGAAGATTTAAAAAAAAATTAATAAAGGGTCAATTGCTATAATTTGGTGAACCTGACCTATACTCATAGAGGTATTAACTCTAAATACCAATAGAGAGGGAAGGAATCTTCACATCAAGTATCAATGCTATCCCCTCTGTACACAGGGTAGATATGGACAGGCAACTTAGACATTGGCTATCTAAATGGGGGGGGGGGAGGGCTATAAAGCCCCAAAGTGACTGTCTTACAAAGTTTCATAATGGAGTTTAGTTTAAGAGTGTGTGCGTGTGGGGGTGGGGGGTGGGCGGAAGAGTTCCCACTGAATAGTTTTCATCTTGTCTAGATAGGTCTAGTGAAAAGAGATGGGGATAAGATTCTTAATGCCAATAGCAAGTAATTGTCATCATGACTAATCGAGACTGTCACAATTGTAAAGGTAGATGTTTTGTAACAAAAACAGGGGAGTGGTTAATCTTACAGTCCAGAATCAGAGGACCCTAGGACCATCAAGGAAGAAGTGCACAAGCAGAATGCCTAAAAAGCACCAGAAAATTTCTGCTCACCAACAACATGTTGTTGTTGTTGTTGTTGTTAGGTGCCATCAAGTTGGTACCAACTCATAGCGACCCTATGCACAACAGAATGAAACACTGCCCGGTCTTGGGCCAACCTCACCGTTGTTGCCATGCTTGACCCCATTGATGCTGCCATTTTGTAGTCTTCTTTTTCTCTGACCCGCCACCTTACCAAACATGATATCCTTCTCCAGCGACTGGTCCCTCCTGACAACATGTCTGAAGTATTAGAGACGAAGTTTGGCCATCCTGGCCTCCAAGTATCGCTCTGGTTGCACTTCTTCCAACACAGCCCATGGCACTTTCAATATTCTCCAACACCATAACTCAAAAGCACCAATTCTTCTACAGTCTTCCTTATTCACTGTCCAGTGACCACCACATGTCTATCAGTTTGTCTTACTGTGGTGTCTTGTGAGTTGCTATGATTCTGGAAGCTATGCCACAGGTATTTTAAATACCAGCAGGGTCACCCATGGTAGACAGATTTCAGATGATCTTCCAGAGGAAGACAGACTAGGAAAGAGTGACGAACTACTTCTGAATATTTAGTCACTGGAAACCTTATGAATTTCAGAGAAACAACACATTACTGAGGGTGAAATCAAAAACAAATAAGCAAAACAAAAATAAGCAAGAAGCAAGGGCATATGTATAGCAAGCTTTGAGAAATACATTTCAATTACCTTCAGAATGCTGAGAAGTCTATTACTTTCATTACTTGTCCTTTGCATTAGCCTCTTGAGAATACTGCTTTTTCTTTTAAGAAGCTGAATACCTATTACCATCCCTGCACATTTCCATGAATAAATCTTGCCTCCCAAATTAACCATATTTTGGTATTGATTAGCATTTCTAGCTTTCTTGTATTTAATTAAAATAAATGGTATATAATTTAGAACTGAAAATAGGGTTAGCTCCCCCCATTTTCTAAATAAGTAAACGATGGCACAAAATGGTGGAATGTTTTACTATGACAGTGAAGAGTGAATTCATGTTTAGAGGACAATTCTGCCTCTAGGACACTAGATACAAAACAAACAAATAATCATATAAAGTACTGATGTGAGAGACTTTGCTTATAATGGATCTAGTTGTGTACAAAAGAGCCATAGTTCTCAAACATAAATTATGTGGAACTAAATGGGCAACTTAGTAATAGAGTCCTTATATGATTCTGTGGAGTCCTGGAATAATACGTACTGTACTGCCAACCACAAAGTCAGTGGTCCAAACCCCCCAGGTGCTCCAAAATCACCAGTCATTCAGTGGAAACCATAGACAGGGTTGTTAATGATTGGAACTAATTCTAGAGCACTTAATAACAGCAACAAATATGATTCTACCTAAATACATCAGATACTATGAAACAATTAGCCTGAGTACAGATTGAAAATCAATATAAATATAGTTTTCCTTCCCAAAGGAATGTAATTATATGTAAAAAAATGAGACCATATTACTTACCAGACGAAAATGCGATATTTTAATTTTTCTAATGTAGTATTAGAGAACTGGGTTGCTAGGGTCAGAATTTTGGTCAAAGAATCTCAAACTTCCCTCTGTACACAACCTGCCTATGAAGTATGAAGCTGTGATATTGCACCAGCTTATTTTTTATTAATTTTCTGTTAGTACAAGTTACCACTTCACTCTTTGTCAAACATTACACATACTTTTTTAAAATTATGCTTTCTTATATAAACCCTTCTGATGTTCTAGGTTATCTATAGCAAATGCCAGGTAGAAAAATAGAGATCCTTTCTATTATATATTGCAGATAAAATTAACGAGGGCTGAGAATATTTTTGGTTATTTAAAAAATATTATCAGTATCAATTTGATGTTGCCTGGTTTAGAATTTTCAGTGTCCTTATTTCTAAAAGATGTGTGTATATGTGTGAGTCATCTAATTAACTTTATTTTAGAACACATCATTGTCAAGATTGTCTGGGTTTGAATTCCCCAGGTCATGTTGACTTGGTATTTCTTTCTGTCCTAAATCTTTGCCAGTGGGGGTAAAAAAAAGTTCCGTAATAAAAATAAAATAAAAGAAGTCTTTTGATACTAGAAGATTTATAAGGGATTAAAAGGTTTTTATTGGAATCTCTATTCATTAGCTGCATTAGGGGAAGACACTAAAAAAATCAATGTTTGACTTTTACTTTAACCTTAAAATGTCATTAAATTCCACACATGAAAAGGTTGATGCAAACACCCTTTTTCCTTAATTGACAACACTTCCATTCTCTGTAGCATTTTGTAAAGAAAAGGAAGCCCATGTGAAAAGTGTAAGAAAGGTCAGAATGCAACTTGAAATATGTAGCATTTGGATGGAGATTTTTATGAGTGCACATAGGTTTAATAATTAATTTTCCTACTTGTTCCATCTAAAATATTATGATTTCTAACAGGGCATTCAGATGAATTATTTTATAAACTAAGCAGAATTATGATACATGAGTGGGCATTAAGTTGCTGTCCTGCCACTGATGGTTGCTCAGTAACATTTCACCTGCTCTCACCTTGCTGTCAACCAGGAAACAGTGATGTGTTTTGTGTTGTAATGTTTTTGTTTTTAATATGCTTCTTCATCATAATGTTGTTAATCACTATTATTCAGAAAGCCAAGTGAACAATGTAGAAGAGAAAGCTAGCTTGTGGACAGAAGACTGACTTAAATTAGCAACATTTCCATGCTCAGTGGAGGAAGCAACTTAATCCTTGTAGCTGTGAAACATAAACCTACTTTTATGAGTGTCTACTAAAAATGGTTCAATACTATACTTCCCATTGACAATATTTGTCAGCTAAGGAAACAGTCATTAAGCTTAAGCTTTGTCTTCATAGCACTAGTTTCTAAGGCAATTAAAAAATTTCTATGGGGGCATTTTTGAAATCCAACTTAAATCAGTTTTGTTGGCAACATACTACAGGACATGTTTATATTCTAAAAATACCCTCCTCTATTTTTGTTAGAATGTCGGAAGATAGACCATGATACTTAGTTCCCTTTTAGATGTGTTAAAAAGCTAAATTTTGCCATTTACCAAAGCTACAAATATCCTGTGAAATTATAGTTGGCATTTGTAACAGCAGTTTTCATCTTGCCAAATTTGTGCACATGTAAGACATTATATACCACATAAGAATGCATGGGAAAAGTTGACAGATTTCTCCAAGGTCTGTGATGCTCTGGAGTATAAGAGGCTTAAAATAGAAAAAAATGAAAATTATGAGTTTTGCAGTTAGGTTGCCCCAGTTTTAAAGCTCAATATAGCATTTCCTTTTTTTGTAACTCCTACCAAGGTATTTAATCTCTCTGAACCTTGGTGATCTCACCAATTAAAGACCAAAATTGTCCTCTTCAGAGGTGATGAGAATTATATGACTGTTACTCAACCAGTAAGTAATGTAATGTACTCAATCACTAATCAGTTCAGCATTTTTCACAATAGATGGTGATGATCCATATATGCCCTGATTGTCATAGTAATATGAAAATTTTTGCTAGATTAGAAAGATAGCTTGAAAAATGGACATTGAACAGAAACATTTTGATGGTAGGGAAGAAAGAAGATTTTTCAGACTGGCAATTCCAGAGACAAACATCTTGAGGACGCTTACTATTTACAGAAAAAAATCCAAGAATGTGAAAAGTACCTAAAATGTATGAAGATGGACTATAAGCATGTTTTAATTTTGCTTATCATATAAGCAACAAGATCTGTAATTACGAAACAAAAACTTCTTATCTGGTGTGTCATAGAGAAGGATATAAACTCTCTTGTAGGTTTTCATGGGAACATATGGGTTGCAGAATTGTGTTATGTTATAGAAGATAGAGCTCTGGTAGCGTAGTGGTTACGAATCCGGCTGCGAACCTCAAGGTCAGCAGTTCAAAGCTACCAGCTGTTCCGCGGGAGAAAGATGAGGCTTTCTGCTCCCGTAAAGATTTACAGCCTTGGAAACCCTGAACAGGGTCGCTATGAGTCAGAACTGACTCCACGACACATAACAACAACAACAGCATAGAAGATTAGAGAAAAATGTCTACGACCTCAAGGATAGAGAAATGTGTTTGGTCTTGAAATATGGCTATTCAACACAGGTAAGGAATAATAACATTGAAGACCTGTAGCAACTTAAAATTAAGAGCAGAGATTGTCTACTTGGCTTTTTATTTAATTGTTGAATGATACTTGCACATGCACATTCCTTTTATAATTCATTCCTAAATTTTTCTTTTCCTCTGACAATACACACTGGGAAAATACCATGCAAATATGTTATTAATCAGTATATTCCACCCCTTATGTTCCTTCTCTAACTTAGCATACTTATAAGAAAATGGAATTATTATGAACAAAGCAATATCTAACTATGTCAGAGAAGTGTGCAACATCACCTCTTCACCCAAGCTAATTGAAATAAATTCACTGTGTACACTAGAGACTTAGTGTAGCTGGAAAGAGAAAGAAAGAAAAAGCTATTGAAATTCTGGGGTAGCAAATATATACTATGAGAGATTAACAAGAAAGGGGAAAGTAGAATAGTGTCATTACTCATTATATTATTCAGGATAAAAAATATCAATGACATGTAAAAAAACAATCAGTAACCACCATTTTCCTCTCTTTATATGATTCCACCACCACTTGTCTGAGAGTTTGTCACATTGTGTTGATTTGTGGGCTGCTGTAGTGATCAAGTCATCTGAAAATATATCAAGGATTCATTTTATTTTGTAGACTAGAAATATTCAAAAAGAGGTAATAAAAACTGTCCAGATTTCATTCAGTCACCAAAAGAACTGTAAGAAATGCCACAATGGATTAAAGGAAATTTAAGAGATACACAACCACTTTCAATGAATTGTTTCAAATTTAGGAAAGTAAAAAAAAAAAAATCAGAGAGAGAAAAGAGGGAAGATGCAGAAAGGAAATGTATATCTCAGTCAAGTAACGATATATGACGTATTAAAGAATTTACTTTGATTTCTGAGTGAGATGATATCAATGACTAAATTTTAAAAATAGAATCCATGTCTTAGAAAACAAAACAACTTATAGAATTTTCCAAATAAGCTGATGCAATGTTTGAAATTTGCTTAAAAATAATCCAGTGGCAGAGGAGGTGAATGGAGGAATCAAAGAAAGAAGATTAGTATTGAGTTACTAATTATGGAACTTGTATAATGTTACCTGAAGACCAGGTATTGTTCCAAAGAGTTCTACTAGGGTGAAACATCATCATTTCTGTTAATTTAAGAAAGCAAACTTTTACCAGCAGGCGGTATTCTAATTTCATATATTTTCTCACTATTTTTTTTTTTTTAACATTTAATTAACACCGTCTGGCTCATTCATCATCATAGTCACTGACTAATCAAGTGTCAAGTTTAGAAACTTAAACTTGGTTTCAAGGGAAATAAGAGATAGTTGATAAAAAGGAATATAAGTTGGCAAATCTGTATGGTTTGAAAATATAAATTGGGGTATCAAGTAGTGCTGCTGGATTTCCACAAGCTTTGGGTCCAAGATCTAAAGTAGTGACATGCACAGTCTTCTAAAATGTTTATAATATTTAACAGCTCCATGATGTTGTTGTGCCTCGATCTTTTTCTTTGTGATTAATAGTTTATGTACTAAAAAAAGGAAAGTGATAACTGTTGTCTTTTATATTCCAAAATATCTCCTTCCTACATTTAACTTAAAATCAAATTGTTCCACACTTACACATACCATGTGGTTTTGTCTGGTGTTGCCAAGTTAGTAAATTATGTGATATGCTGAAAAGTAATTAAATTTCTTTGACAATAGCTGCTCCCATTTTATTAAAGATCTTGCAATGGAAATAACATTGAGGAGAGAAAGTTCTATTCAAAGATATAAGAGGCATTTTATCAACATCTACAGAAGTATCACTTAGTCTGAAAAGTAATTTAGATTTCTTTCCATGTTAAAGAATTTTTGTATGAGAATGTGTGAAGTCTCATGAATATTTGTTATATTTTAAAGAACTTAATATATAGGTGAAGTGATTTGAAAGGTGAAATATTTTATCTTATAGCAAGAGAATTTTTTACCTTTCATTCTATGGTATACAGTATCTTGACTTTGGTTACAAATTGGCATATATATTCTATTCAGAATCAATTTATCCATAATGCTAAAGCAACTATAATATAAGGATATATGAAGGAACAATCAGATTTGATTTTTAAAACAAACATGATTGTCTTTATCAAAGACAGAACCCTAAGAATCACATTTAAACATTAAACTTAACTGAGAACTGATCTAATGGTAAAACTGAAATTATTTTTCTCTACATAGATAGTAAGGAGAAGAGATGTTTTGGATTGAACTGTGGTCTCCCAAAAGTTGTCCCGTAAATCCTAACCTTTGCACATGTGTGGCTGTAATCCCACTTAGGTATAAGATGTTTTTGTTGTTTTACTAGTGAGGACATATCAGTGTAGGGTATGTTTTAAATCAATCACTTTGTAAAATAAAAGCATATTAGGCAAAGAAGGAGACAGACACAGGGGGAAGATCTACATATCTGAAGACAATGGAGGTTGACCAGTATAGAAACCTAGGATCTCTAAGGATACTTTGTCTAGAGAAGCGGAGGCAAAGATTTCACTCATAGAAGACCAAGAAATTCTACCACTAGAGTCAACCCCTGAATTCACCTTCTAGCCTTTTAAACTATGAAAAGAATAATTTCTGTTCATTAAAGCCTCCTACCTATAGTATTTCTGCTATAATAGCACTAACAAATTTTGCTGAAATCCATATAATAGCAAAAAGAGTTGCAACTGGAAATAAGAAGAAGATGAATTCTGTATCCTTAACATAGTGTGCGCCTTCATTAGTAATACTGTATATTAATTGTAGTGTGTGGCATTACAGCATTCTCAGAATATTGTAGTCATCCCACCATTTCAAAGACTAGTAAAGAGTTATGAAAATGAAGTTCTAATATAAGTTTGACTTCATCTCTCATACTTTTGACATGTTGTCAGGAGGAAATGGAAAAGGACACCTTGCTTGGTAAAGTGGAAGAACAGTGACTAAAGAGGAAGACTCCCAATGAGATGGATTGATACAGTGGAAGCAACAATGAACTCAAACATAACAGTGGTGAGGATGATGTAAGACTGGGCAGTATTTCATTCCATTGTGCATAGGATTGCTATGAGTCAGACCCAGCTGAATGTCACCTGACAATAACAATGATCAGTTAGGGTTACATCAAGACTTAAAATTTAGATGTTAAGGTAGCCATTAGATGTATCTTCCTTGGTAACTGGCTGAAGTAAATTGTTCTGTCTTCTATGTTTGTGATATTTTCTCAGATTATGAAAGTATTTGCAGCAGATATTATCAAAACATTATGCATACTAAACCAAGATTATGGTTTATAAGTCTTATGTAAGGAGCTCTGGTAGCGTAGTGGTTACGAATCGGGCTGCGAACCTAAAGGTCAGTAGTTCGAAACTACCAGCTGTTCCACGGGAGAATGATGAGGCTTTCTGCTCCCGTAAAGATTTACAGCCTTGGAAACCCTGTACAGGGTCGCCATGAGTTGGAACCAACTCCACGGCACATAACAACAACAACAACAATGTAGAATTAAATTTGAAATTGGAAGACATCTAATTTCTTCATGTACTACAACTGAGGATGTGATATGTGAAAGACACTGGAGGTGAGATTTCTGCAGTCACAAAGTGTATACTCTAGTGGGGAGAAGTCAATAAATTAATTCACATGTAAGGGGAAAAGAGAGATAAATATTATGCACAGATTAAAAATAATGATAGTGACTGGCTATTATATAGTTGATGACCTGATAAGATTTTTATAAAGTCTCATCTTTAAACTAAGATCATAGTGATAGGAGGTACCAGTCAGGTAAAGCTCTGAGGAAAGATTCCAGGCAGAAGAATTAATACTTTCAAAGATCTACAAGGACATTATAGAGATCAGAGTATAAGAAGAAGTGTCCCACAATATGAAATCAGAGAAGTAGTAGAGAGTATATAGTCAAGAGCTGATAAACCAAGTTAGAGTTTGAGTTATAGTTTAAATAAAATGCAATGCCACTGTAAGCTGTGAATGGCAAAATGATGCTATGTGTTTAAACATAAAAAAAAAAAAAAAGACATTTTGACAGCTATATAAATAATTAATTTTTCAGGTAAAAAAGGGGCTGGAAAGAGCAGAGTAGATCTAGTCAGCACTGTAATGTCCAGACAAGAAACGATGGTGATCTGAATTATAGTAGTGATTTCTCTTTTTAATTGGACATAATGGATGTTGGACAGACAGTATTTTCCAAAGCATTAAATGTGAAAGGGTTAAAAACAGAGAAATTTAGGTAATCCCTAGCAGTTTGGCTTGATCGATTGATTGTGAGAGGCATATAAATTATTAATTTTGTTTTGTCCAAAATGTTTGAAATATAATTAGAAATCCAAATGAAAAGAGCAAAGGGACTACTGGGTTATGGAGTTTGGGGGAGGAAGATCTGAAAAAGCATAATTTCTGCTGTATTTGTGAACATGAGGTAGGCTAGTAAAACCACAAAAGAACATGAATGTAATAAAACCAAGAGTCTTAGGCTGGGTTCTCTAGAGAAGCACAATCAATGAAACCTATACATGTATATATAAAGAGAATTTATATTAAGGAAATGACTTACACATTTGTAGAAGTGAGAGAGTTCCAAGTCATATTCAAAGAAAGTGCATAATGCCTAGCACATATTAATATTTTCCTTTAAAAAAAAAATTGTAGGCCTAAAAGAAACTGAGTCCTGGTGTGGCACTGTGGGTTAATATGCTGGACTACAAAGTCAAGTTGGTTTGAACTGCAGGGTTGGCATTTTAAGCTCACCATCTGCTCCATGGAAATTCTATATAGAGACACACTTAACAACAACAACAGGAGCCCTGGTAGGGCAGTGATTAAAACACTTGACTGCTAACAACAAGTTTGACTCTTAGAACCCAACAATCACTCCACAGAACAATGATGTGTCAGAGGACTTCCACAAAGATTTACAGCGGAAGATGTTATCTGGAGCACTTGTACTCTGTCCTACAGAATCTCTTTGAGTAGGAATCAACTAAATGGCAGTAGGCTAAACACATAAGAACAGTAAGGAAAGGGCATACAGATAGAGCCACTGTGAGAGGAAATTTGACTTTAGAATAGAAGGGAAATTTTTAAAAAGGCCTTATCTAAGATATCTATCTAAGGAGCTCTGGTAACATAGTTGTTAGGAGTCTGACTGTTAATCTCAAGGTCAGCAGTTTGAAACTACCAATGAGTCTGCAGGAGAAAGAGGAGGCTTTCAGCTTCAGTAAAGATTTATAGCCTCAGAAACCCTATAGAGGATCGCTATGAGTTAGAATTGACTCCTCAGCACATAACCACCATGCCCAGGCTATTTATCTACTTTGTATACTTCTGACCAGTAATTTCTGATATGATATACCAACAATCTTGAAACTCTAATAAATTAAACTAGTCTGAAATCCATTCATCTAGCCCCATCTTCCTCTATCACAAAAAAAGGGTAGGAGAATTTTTCTGATCTGTAGTTGAAAGCTTGTTGAATTGCTGTTCAAATGTAACTGCAGCATTTAAAGTAATTAGGTTTTACCCTATTTTAGTAATATTCATTTTACAATAAAATCTCTGAAAAAAAGCACACTTAGCAAAAAAGGATTAAAAGTCTTTTTCCCCCAAAATTCAAAGAACATTGAAAAGAAATACAACCTGTATCCCTTAAGGATTACGAAGCTGTCATTTTGAAGTGGATAAATTGAAGAGCACAGAATTCTTTGGAGTAGGGTTATTGCTGTTGTTGTGTGCCATCGTATCGGTTCCAATTCATATATAGACTCTGTACAGGGTTTGGAGGCTGTAAATGTCTGTGGGAGCAGAAAGCCTCATCTTTCTCCCGAGGAGTGGCTGGTGGATTCTGACCACTGTTCATACAGTAACCTGTGCAACACATAACCCACTGTGCCACCAAAGCACCGTGGAGTAGAATAGTTGCTCTTGTTAAGTGGTTTAGAGTCAGTTCCAACTCATATTGACCCTGTATAGGGTTTCCGAGGAGAAGCTGGTAGCTTTGAACTGTCGACCTTGTGGTTAGTAGTCCAGTACTTATCCTGCAACACCACGCCATGACCCCATGTAGGGTTTATAAGATGAACATACATTCTTCAAATGTGCATAGATAGATGGCTTCACAGTTTGATGTTTTTATTTTATTAAGGTTTCTATGATTCTGTAGCAATATTTTTCTACTTAACCTCATTTTTATTTTCTCCAAGCAGAAACTCTCATGCATTTTCTTGTATCTGTCTATTTTTAAATATATTTAAAAAATTAGATACTATTTGAAATATCTCTGTTGTTTCAATTTAAAAAAAAAAATACATTAAGTGGTTTTCACCTATTTAATGTGAAGTGTTTTAATATAATTATTTAAATATTTTTCATTATGTTTTCTTTTAGATAATTGATCTATAAAAGGTCTTAAATTTTTATCATGGGAAATGTGTGTGATAAAAATCTATACATGCATTTTAAAATGTTTTGCATCAAAATAAACTCATAAAATTATTTTGAATGAAACTAAATGCATACACATGATTTAGTGTTGGAGCAGGATTTAGTTTGAGGCATTAAGAAAGATAAAACATCCATTTGAAAAAAGCCCCTATCAGGACAACATGAGTTCTGCTAAAATTGTAAGAACGAGCATCAAAAGAATGGTGAAATCATTAATGCTTTATGGAAAATTTGTGGGAACAATGGCCCAAATAAATCAACAGTTTACAAATGGATACCTTGATTTAAGAAGAGACAAGACAATGTTCAAAATGAAACGTGCAGTGGCAGACCACCCACATCAAATTTCAAGGAAACAATCTTGTTCCTGCCTTAATTGAAGAGGACCAAAGAGGAACAGCAGAACAATAGCCAACACCATGGACATTTCAGTTTGTTCAGCTTATACAATTCTAACTGAAAAATGAAACTCGAGCAAACTTTCTGCCTGATGGAGGCCAACACTGTTATACCCAGATAGCAAGAGGAGAACTTTCAATGGAAATTATCAACAAGTGGGCTCAAGACCCGGAAGCACTTCTTGAAAGAATTGCAACAGGAGGTGAAACATGACTTTACCTGTATGCTGCTGAAGACAAAGCACAGAGTAATAGTCTCCAAAAGGTAGAAGTGGTCCAGACAAAGCAAAGGTGCACCTTTCAAAAGCAAAGGTTATTGCAACAATTTTCTTTACTCAAAACATTTTGCTTGTTGACTTTTTGGAGGGCCAAAAGGAAGATGTCTGCTTATTTTAAGAGTTTTTTTTTTGAGAAACTTAAGCAAAATTTCAGCAGAAAAAATCCATGGAAAACTTTATCAGAGTCCTTTTACACCACAACAATGCTCCTGCTTAGTCTTCACATCAAATAAGGGTAGCTTTGTAAGATTTTCCACAGGAAATCTTTATACATCCACCTCACAGTCCTGATTTGGCTCCTTCTAATTTCTTTTGTTTCCCAATATTTAAAAAAAAAAAAAAAAAATGTTTTAAGGACACCATTTTTCTTCAACTAACAATGTAAAAAAAGACTGCATTGACGTGGGTATATTCCCAGAATCCTCACTTTTTTAGGGATGGACTAAATGGCTGTTATCATCATTTACACAAGTGCTGATACAATTTATGTCACTTAAACTCCCCCATATTAGCTGGCTTTTTTGTAAGTGATTGTGTTGTAGCTGATAAGTGACTTGCTGTTGCGAAGGAACATGATTTTGATTGCTTGCTACATAGTCATCCTAACCTAAAGAATAGTTCGCTGTTGTAGTATAACCAAGGATCTCTGGTGGTATAGTGGGTTAAGCATTAAACTGCTAACTGCAAGGTTGACAGTTCAAATCCTCCAGTTGTGCAGTAGAAGGAAGATGAAGCAGTCTGTTCCCGTAAAGATTTAGTCTTGGAACATAGTTCTACTATGTTGTATATTTTTGTTCTTGTTTAAGTGTATTTAAGTCAGTTCTGACCCATAGCGACCCTGTATAGGGCTTCCAAGGAGAGGCTGGTGAGTTTGAACTGCTGACCTTGTGGTTCAAACCGACTTTGCAGTCCAGCACATAAACCTACGTTGCCACACCAGGACTCCACCATGTCCTATAGGATTTCTGTAAGCTGGAATTCATTCTATGACACTATGTTTTGCTATGGGTAATACAGCCTGAAAAGTTGACCTTGAGGAATGAAGGTGTGCAGACATTTTAAACCTTTGAGACCATTAGCTGAAGCATCGAGGGCACTGAGAAGATTGTCATTGATGATAGAGGATAAAAGACATTTGTTATATAAAGTTTACTAACACTATTGCCTCCGCCATTATCAAACATTGAGTATGCACTTAAAAAAGTCACACTGCTGGAAATATTACTTTAAGAAACAAGAAAAAGAAATGCTGAAGAGAGAATTGATACATATAAAGGAACCAGAACTTGTTGGGTTTATAAATAGAACTATTCCTAATTTTGAATCCTGATAGATGATAAATGGACTCCTGGTGTGATGGTGTAGAATCAGCATGGGACTGCAAACCTCAAGGTCAGTGGTTCAAATCCACTAGCTGCCCCTTAGAAACCCTATACAGGGTTGCTATGATTCTAAACCAACTTGACAGCACTTCACAACAGTGACAACAGATGATAAATGGAGTCCTGGTGTGTCACTGTGGGATAAGCACTAGACCAAAAGATCAGTTTGAACCACAAGATTGGCAGTTCAAACCCACCAGCCACTCTTCAATCGCTATGAGTCGGAAGTGACAACCACACTTAACAACAACAAGATGATAAATGATTCTAAAATTAAATCCATGGATGATGTTGTCAAGTGCTATCAATTCATAGTGACTCTATATACAGATTCTGAGGCATGATTAGTGGGTTTGAATTGCCGATCTTGCTGTTCAAACTGATCTTGTGGTCTAGTGTTTATCCTACAGTGGCTCACCAGTTGTCCAAATCCATAATACACTCAGAGAAAACATGATTCCAAGATGAAGCCAAGAGTATGATTCTAAAGCCCTATTCTAAGACATCAGCAAGATCTAAAGCAGTACCTAATAGACTATTTCAAATAGCTAAAATGGAATTTAGGAATCTTAAAGGCATGGAGTTCCAATCAGGTGTCTAAGAATCCTCAGAATTTGAAGAATCCCACAGCTGTCTCATACGAAACTCAATATAGAAAGGGCTTATCTAATACAAAGTTGGGGGTTTTTATGTATATATAAATAATGGACTGAACTCCATTAAGACCCATAGGAAATCTACAGATTTTTAATAGAAAATGAAAAAGAAACCAGCATCATCATAGACTAAAAAGGACACCAATACAAAATTAATGCAAGAACTTTAAACGTTTAAATTCTCATAGGAAAGATGACATTTGCAAAAACTCAGTTGCAAACATAAGCAGTTTTTAATGAAAAAGAAAGGATGGCTCAAAGGGCAAAACCAAGAGCCCAGATAAAGCCAAGATCCATGCAGAAGTGTTCCTAGGTGATAGATAGGACTGAATCCAAATTAAGGAGATGGCAGCATGTTCCCTCACTGGATTTCTGAATTGCTATGGATTAGTGGCTGTCAATGAAGATGGAGGATAAAACTCTTTTTATGTAATGACAGAAAGTTTAGCAACATTGTCATCTTTGGGATTATGGAAATTGTCATATTTTTTCACCTATTTTGAACATGATTATCAATAGCAGTTATCCTGTGCCTTTCCCATCATTGTTTGCTCGTTGTAGGGTTTAATAGGTCTCTGATCCATTGATGTTCAGATCGAGAAAAGTAGTACTAAAGAAGCTGTAGCTAAGAAAACACATCTGAGAAAACTTTTATGCTTCTGAACAAGATTTAGATAATTAAATCATAGTGTTTGAGCAGATAGAGTAATAGAATAAAATGTGCATAGGGGATACTTACACTTTTTATATTTGATGAATGTGAACTCTTGTGGTTGAAGGGAGGATTGTAGCATAATTTATTTTCCAAAGAGGTTGTAACAGTATCTCTCAGTCCACATGCTCATCTTAAAATGTGACCTTGCCAGTGGTATCATAGTGCATTACCTGGGTTAACTCACAATTTAATCATCATGTAAAATACAATCTCCTCCTGGTGTGGTGTTGTGGGTCAGTTTGAACTGCAAGGTTGATGGTCCAAATTCATCAGCCACTCCTTGGAAGCCCTATACAAGGTCACTATGAGTTGGAACCAACTTGAAGGAACTTAACAACAACTACAATATAAAGATGAAAAACAAAACCAAAATTGAGTAGCCATTTAGGCAGCTCTGCCATGGGATGCCAAAAGAACAAACAGATCTGTGTTGGAAAAAGTACAGCCAGAGTGCTCCTTGGAGGCCAGGATGGCCAGACTTTGTCTCTCATACTTCAGACATATTGTCAGGAGAGACCAGTCGCTGGAGAAGGATATCATGTTTAGTAAGGTGGAGGGTCAGAGAAAAAGAGGAAGAGCCCCCAGCAAGAGGGATTGGCAAAATGGCCGCATTAATAGACTCAAACGTGGTAACAATTGGGAGGTTGGCCTAGGACTGCTCCTAGTGTTTCATTCTGTCGTGCATAGGGTCACTATGAGTCAGTACTGACTCAATGGCACCTAACAATAACAACAATTCCTAACCCTGTTTTTACTAGCTCTTTGACCTTAAATACTTCTACCCTTCAGACTTAAATTTCTTCAAATATGAAATGAATAAATTGAATTTGGTCTTGGAATTTTAAGCTAGAACTCCTTGACTTTGAGTGAATTCTACTGGACTCACAGCCTTACCATGGGAATTGAGATCCAAGGCCTGTGCCTCGCTTCAAGCACCATCCCTCCTTTTATCTGTTTTATATTTTGGACTTCCATGTAAAATTTATTTAAAGAAAGAATTACACAGCTTTAAAAATGAAGCTTAAGATCTGTTGTCTTTGATGATCTCTGTGGTCCCTTTCATCCATAAAATTCTGTAATTCATTTATTTTACCAACTAGATAAACCATGTAATTCAATAACATTTAGAAATTAATCTTTATCTACCTATTTAAGGAAGATGGTGTTGTGGGATAATGCACTGGACATAAAGATTAGTTTGAACTACAAGGTCAAAGTTCAAATTCACCAGCCACTGCTCAGAAACCTATACAGGGTTATTATGAGTTAGGACCAACTCAAAAGGCACTTAACACCATCAACATAGAAATTAATGGAGTCCTTGTGTGAAGCTATATAGTAAGACTGGACTGCAAAGTTGGTTTGAACTGCAAAGTTGGCAATTCAAACTCACCAGCCCCTCCTCGGAAAGCCTATACAGGGTTGCTTTGAGTCAGAACCAACTCAACAGAACTTAACAACAACACAGACATAGAATTTAATTAGTCTTTTAATGAAAATGAGGAGGTAAGTAAATAAATCTGGATTATCCAAAGTTGTTCTCTGATTTTCCCAAAGACAGGTTTGAAAATTTATTAATTTTAGATTCATATTCAAGCAATGGAGAGTAAACATATTATTTCTAAAAGACAGTATTTCTTTTTTGGACATAAATCACAAAATGTCATTGGACTTATTTGATTTTTCTTGATTTTAGGACTGGATTATTAAA
>NW_006408542.1:27547639-27548890 GCF_000296735.1 Chrysochloris asiatica | reverse complement strand
ATTTATTGTACAGTTTTCACATGCATATGATACTGTTGAAAATACCATGGCTTGGGTCAGATGCACCTTAGTCCTCAAACTGATATCCTTGCTCTTGACCACTTTTAAAGAAGTTTTGTGCAGCTTATTTTCCTAATGCACTTTGTCATTTGATTTCTTGACTACTACTTAGATGAGTGTTGATGGTGGAGCCAAGGAACATGAAATCTTTGACAACTTCAATCTTTTCTCCATTTATCATTATGTTATTTATTGGTACAGTGATAAGGATTTTTGCTTTCTTCACACTGAGGTGCAATCCATATGTAAGACTGTGATAGTTGATCTTCATCAGGAAGTATTTTAAGTTCTCTTCACTTTCAGTCATCAAGATTATAACATCTGCATATTACAGGTTGTTAATGAGCCTTCTTCCAGTCCTGGTGCCATGTTCTTCTTCACATGACTTCTCAGATTGGATAAGTTTGGTGAAAGTATACATAAGTGTGGCATACGTATTTTTTTTATTTTAAATCGTGCAATATCCCCTTGTTCTATTCTAACTGTCTCTTGGTCTATGTACAGGTTCCTCATGAGAACAAGTTAGTGTTTTGGAATACTAATTCTCCACAATCTTGTCCATATTTGTCCATGATTCACACAGTATAAAGTCTTTACATTGTTAATAAAGCATAGATAAACATACTTCTGGTATTTTCTGCTTTCATCCATGATCCATTAGATATTAGTAATGATATCCAGCTTGAACCTCTTGCAGTTTCATGTAGAATTGAAGGTGTTTTTGAATTATCTTTAGCAAAATTTTACTTTCATGTTCTATTTATGATATTGTTCAATGATTTCCACATTGTGTTGGTTCAACTATTTTTGGAATGGGCACACATATGGATATTTTGAATCATTTGGCCAAATGACTGTCTTCCAAATGTCTTGGCTTAGATGAGTGAGCACCTCCAGTACTGCATCAAATTCTTGAAAGACTTCAGTTTTTATGCCATCAATTCCCTGAACCTTGTTCTTTGCCAATGCCCCCAGTGCACCTTGAACTTCTTCAGTACCATTGTCTCTTTTTCTTATACTACCTCTTGAAATGTTTGAATGTCAACCATTTAATTTTGGAGGAGTGATTTTGTGTATTCCTTCGATCTTCATTCAATATTTGGTCCGTAGAATTCTTCAGTTTTTCAAGTTGGGGCTTGAATTTTTCTTCAGTTCTTCAGCTTAAGAAATGCCGAGTGTTCTTCCATGTTG
>NW_006408542.1:27541505-27547314 GCF_000296735.1 Chrysochloris asiatica | reverse complement strand
TGGCCTTGTTTTGACTGATGATATGGAGCTTTTCCTTCATCTCTTCCTATAAGTGTGGTCAATTATATTTATGTGTATTCCATCTCCTGAGGCTCATGTGTCTATTCATATTTTATGTTCTTTAAAAAAAAAGTATTTACAATGAAGATATCATTGGTCTTGCGAAATTCTATCATGTGATCTCTGGCATCACTTTTATCACCAAAGCTATATTTTTCAGCTACTGATCCTTTCTCTTTGTTTCCTACTTTACATTCCAATATGCAGTAATATATCTGGAGTGCATGATTCATCAATTTCAGACTGAAGAATTTGTTAGAAAGAATTCTTCAATTTCATCATGATTGGCTTTAGTGGTTGATGTGTAAATTTGAATACTGGTGGTATTAACTGGTCTGCCTTGTAGGCATACAGATATTATCCTACTACAAACAGCATTATACTTCAAGATAAATCTTGAAAAATTTTTTTCATTATGAATACAACATTGTTCCTCTTTTATATTTCATTCCTGGAGGATGAAGCCCTCAAGTTGGAAGGCATTCAAAATCTGACTGGGGAAGAGCTGCCTCCTCAAAGTAGAATTGACAGTGTTTTTGCAAATGAAGTAAATCGAGAACTTCATTTCCTAAGGTGCATCTTCTCAAAATGAGGAGAAATACCTGCAAAATCCATCAATAAATGGAGCATGGGATGCACAAGTATGAATGGAGAAAAATAGAAGCTGTCAAAAATGAAATTGAATGCATAAAGATCGATATACTAGGACTTAGTGAGTTGGAATGAACTGGTATTGATTTTTGAATGTGTATAATTCAATAGAATGTATAAATTCCCTTTAGGCCGACTGTGGAAAGCAATGCCAAATAAAGATATGTGCTGTGCCAAGGAATAGGGAGATTTATTGTCATAATGTAAAAAAGCAAGAGATTCTTGTATGTAGTTTAAGTAGCCAAATGAGAACTGCTGAAAAATTATTCTAAACATAATAACTAGTAACAAGTATTTTTTATATTAATTCAATCTATGGCAAATATTTGTTTTTAATTATGTTAGCTATTATAATCTATGGTTTTCATCATATTTGAAGTAAAACAATTAAAATAAAGCTTAATAAGCAAAATGCAATTTTTGTGGCCGCATCTACCATTTGCATTCTGTTTCTCGGTGTGAATATGGGGAGATTTTTCTTTCTATACTATTAGTAATAATGGGTAATGATAATTTAAGTCTGATATTTTTACTCCCGTAAGGATTTACACCCTCGGAAACCCTGTACAGGGTCGCAATGGGTCGGAACCGACTCGACGGCACTTAACAACAACAACAACAAATTTCAGGTTTAAGACACACGGATATGGTCTTTGTGTGGCTATGTGCTTGCTTTCTTTTGGTGTCGTTGCTGTCTTTCATGCCTAGGACAATATAGAATCGATGGATATTTGTTTAATAAATAACAGTAATTAGTAACAGTAGCTATTTTGTCCTTACTGTTATAATTCATACATACACACACACACACATTTAATCTTACAAACAACTCAACAACCCTATGAGGTAAGTAGTCGTCCTACTACTCCAAAATTATTTATACATTTATTTTTGCTTTTTAGGGTAAAGCACCAGAGAGAACAAATAGCTTTCCAGGTCATGAAGCTAAAATGCAAAAGAACCAAATATTTACTCAAAGCTGTCTGTTCTTTTTTGGTATGACATTGTAGTATCTTAAGATTTTAAAAGCAGAAAAAAAATCCTATTGTCATCAAGCATATCCTCTTAGAAAATGTACTGTACTTTGGTTGATAAAAAGAGTTGCTGTTTTTGTTGTTGTTAGGTGCTATCTAATCAATTCTGACTCATAACAATCTTAGGTACAGCATAACAAAACACAGCCTGACACTGCAGCATCTTCACAATTGTTATTATGTTTGAGCCCACTGCTGCTGCCAATGTGTCAATCAATCTTGTTGGGGGTCTTCTTTTTCACGGAACCTCCATTTTGACAAGCATGATGTACTTCATCAGGAATAGATCTCTCCTGGCAACATATACAAACTATGAGAGGTAAAATCTCACCATCCTGGCAAATGAGGAGCATTCTGACTGTATTTCTTCCAACACAGATTTGTTTGTTCTTCCTCCAGTCCATGGAACTTTTAATATACTTCTCCAGTGTGATAATTCAAAAATATCAATCCCTCTGCAGTCTTCCTTATCCATTGTCCAACTTTCACATACATATGAGGTTATTTCAACTGCCAGTATGTAGTACTATGCTGGCTTGCATGTAGCTGAGATGCTAGAAACTATTCCATTGGTATTTTAAATAGAAGCAGAATCAATCATGATAGGTTGAAGTTGTTGAAGTCTTAATTTTGCTTGGATACTCTATCAACACTTTTTAATATATAAAGACCTCAATATGATCAAAACATTTGCAAAAATATAAAAGACTTGAAGAAACAGTTTAAGTACATCACATACATTCTATGTGGAACATAACTCCTAAAGAGAACTGTTGAGGATATGGATTTTGCCTTTTCCTTTCCTTTCAACAGTATGATCTGTTACCTCTCCTTTCAGGATGTTTCCACCTAATACTTACTTGGCTATTCAATCACTTGTATGTCAGTTTGTCTATGGTGACTTGTATGTTGCTGTAGTGCTTGCAGCTATACTGCCAGTATTTTAAGAACCAACAGGATTACCCATGGTATGCAGGTTTCGAGGGAGCTTCTAAAATTAAACAGATAAGAAAAATGGACCTGGTAATCTACTTCTAAAAGGAATCCAAAAAGACTGGCCAGTGAAAATCTTATATACAGCAGTAGAAAACTGTCTGATATAGTACACAAAATACAACTCAGAATGAGCTGTCTTCTTAAAGTAGAAATCGACATTAATGATGTGGTTGGAGTAAAGTCTTCAGTACTTAATTTTCTGATGGGGCAAAAATGACCCAAAAAATTAGTAGAAACAGCTATAAGTATCCATTAATAATTGCAACTTGGGATGTCTGAAGTATGAATTCTGGATTTCATCAGATGACACAAACTTGCTTGCTGAAAGTGAAAAAGAACTGAAGTGCTTACCAATGAAGATCAAAGACGATATCATTCAGTATGAACTGCACCTTAACATAAAGAAAACAAAAATCACCACAACCGTACCACTATGCATCATCATAATAAACGAAGAAATTTTTGAAATTGTCATGAAATTGCAAACTTCATGGAAGCACCAGTAAAGAAATCAAATGACAAATTGCATTGGGCAAATCAGCTTAAACACAGATGTCAGTTTGAGGACTAAGGTGCTCCCGACTCAAGTCATGGTATTTCCAATGGCCTTATATTTATATGAAACTGTAAATGAATATGGAAAATTAAAGAAAAAATGATGTCTTTGAATTATGGTGCTGGCAAAGATTATTAAATGTACCATGGATTGTCAAAAGAACAAACAAAGCTGTGTTGGAAAAATACAGCCAGGATTCTCCATAGAGGCATGGATGATGAGAGACTTCACCTCACATATTTGGGCATGCCATCAAGAGGGACCTGTTTCTAGAGAAAGGCATCGTGCTTATTAAAGTAGAGAGTCAGTGGAAATGAGGAAAACCCTCAATAAGGTAAGTTGAGACAATGGCTGCAATAATGGACTCAAGCATAGCAGTGACTGTAAATGTGGTGTAGAACCAAACAGTTTGTTTTCTTCTTATATATAGCCTCAATGTATGTTAGAAATGACTTAATGGAAACTAACAACAGCAACTTGGCTCTGAATACAACCACAAAACTGATTGTTACAGCCAAAAGACTAAGTAATTATTTCATCTATGTCAAGAAATATTTCTATTTAAAAAAATTTTAAAGATAAATAAGAACCCAAACACTATAGGAGGTATTACTTGTAGAAGAATTTTGATAGTATGGTACTGTTTTTATTATGATTGTTGTTGTTGTTAAGTGCCATCGAGTCAATTCCGACCCATAGTGACCCTGTATAAGGTTTCCAAGGAGAAGCTGGTGAACTTGAACCACCAACCTTGCAGTTCAAATGACTTTGCAGTCTGACGCATTAGTCCACAGCGCCACACCAGGACTCCTTTTATTATGGTTGTTGTTCTTCTTAAGTGCCATTGAGTCGATTCCATCCCATAGCGACCTGTATTGAGTTTCCAAGGAGCAGCTGGTGAATTTGACCTGCTGACCTTGCAGTTCAAGTGGTTTTGCAGTCTGGCGCATTATTATGGTTAGGTGCCATCAAATCAGTTCTGATTCATGGGGACCCTGTGCACAACAGAAGAAGACACTGCCTAGTCCTACTGTCCTCACAAATGTTACTTTTAAGTCCATTGCTGCTGCCACTGTGCCCGTCCATCTAATTGGGGGTGTGGCACTGCAGCTGGGGCATACTTTGGACATCAGGTCTTTCATATACCTGTCACATCAGATCTTACTGTCACTTATCTATTGTTCTTATTTTCAAAGAAGACCTTTATGATTCACAAAAATCAGTGATCGGTCATAGCGATTTTTTTTCCCTACAAGAATAACATGTTATATGAAGCTAAGTCCACTTTATTCGAACTTCCTTTTTGCAGGCAATACCAAGTTTTATTGATGGTCTTTAAATATAATATCTTATGAGGGATAAAACACTGGACTGCAAGATTGATGGTTCAAATTCACCAGCCGCTCCTTGGAAACCCTATACAGGGTCGCTATGAGTCAGAACCAACTTGATGACACTTACCACCAGCAACAACAACATACAAGTCATGGCTAAAACATAATTTCTCTAATAGTAGATTATCAAGTTTTAGAATGGCCTACCAGTACCCTTTCCAAATACAATCACAGACTGTGAATGTTTGTGTGAAAATTGGAATTTTTT
The DNA here is from genome assembly GCF_000296735.1 of Chrysochloris asiatica. Taxonomy (NCBI): domain Eukaryota; kingdom Metazoa; phylum Chordata; class Mammalia; order Afrosoricida; family Chrysochloridae; genus Chrysochloris; species Chrysochloris asiatica. Next base: position 27,542,415 of record NW_006408542.1, on the reverse strand, counting down.
ACTGTATTGCCAGAGGATCTTTACAAAGTAAAAAATAGCAATTTTCAATCTCTGAATATCAATTGTTGCACTTCATTCTGAGGCCCCAAGTGAAATAAAACAAAACTCAATAATAAGTGAGAAAAGAAAATACTGTTTTAATTTAAGTCTATAGTACATTGCTAAAGAAATTTCATAAATACTAGAGAAGAATATAGTATTTTATCTCTTTACAGTAAAGGCTTATGGTGACTTAAATTCTATTCCTTGTACAATTGGTCATTTTGTTTCTTCTGAATGGAATCTATAAGTACCATTTTGTTTTCAGTTATGCACAAAGAATTTTTTTAATGCAAAGCTTGATAAGTACATTCCATTCTTAAGGCACAACATAGAAGAAAAGATAATAATTTCAAATTAAATTATAATATATTGCCCTACAACAGAAGTTTCATTGCTATAGTTGTCATTATTAGGTGACATCCAGTAAATTCTGACTGTACTGAAAATTTATGCACAACAGAATGACACTGTACTTGGTCCTGTGCCATCCTCACAATTGTTATGTTTGAGCCCATTGTTACTGTCACAGTGCCAGTGTATCTTGTTGGGTATTTTCCTCTTTTTCACTGACACTCCACTTGACCAATTATGATGTCCTTCTCCAAAAACTCCACCAATCGTCTGTCAGTTTGTCATACTGTGGTGGCTTGTGAGTTGCTATGATTCTGGAAGTGATGCCACAGGTATTTTAAATACCAGCAGGGTCACCCGTGATAGACAGGTCTCAGATGAGCTTCCAGATAAAGACAGGCTAGGAAGATGGAGACATGAACTACTTCCGAATATTTAGTCACTGAACACCTTAAGAATAGCAGAAAAACACTGTCAGATATAGTGCCAGAAAATGATTCCCTTCAGTAGGAAGGTA
>NW_006408542.1:27535076-27536990 GCF_000296735.1 Chrysochloris asiatica | reverse complement strand
TGCAATTCATACCGAAGGCGGTAGTCTTTGATCTTCATTAGTAAGTATTTCAAGTCCTCTTTTCTTCTAACAACCAAGGTTGTATCATCTGCATACTGATGGTTGTTAAATCTTCTTCTAAGCCTGCTGCCACACTCTTTTTCATAAAATCCAGCTTCTCACATTATTTGCCAAATATATTGATTGAATCAGCATAGTGAAATGATACAACCCTTGCACATGCCTTTCTTGATTTCAAACCATTCAGTAGCCCCTTGCTCTGTTCTAACAACTGTCCCTTGGTCTATGTACAGGTTTCTTATGAGTACAGTTATGTGTTCTGAAATGCACAGTTTTTGCAATGTTATCAATAGTTTGTCTGATTCAAAATGACCAAAAGCAGTCCATCTCACCTCACTGATGTCTATGATAATGATCTTTATGCATTGCATTTGATTTTTGACAACTTTCCATTTTTATAAATTCATACTTTGTACTGATTATTAATGAATGTTGGCAACTATTTTTTAAATTTTGAATCGTACCCCATCAGCAAAAGAAGGTCTCAAAAGCTTTGTTCCATTCATATCATGAAGATTAACATTACTTTGAGGAGACAACTCTTTCCCAACCACATTTTGAGTGCCTTAAAAACTGAGGGGCTCATCTTACAAAACTACCTATATCTGATGATGTTTTGCTGCTATCTGTAATGTTATTACCTTCTAACACTATACCTGACAATGTTTCACTGCTATTCTTAAGATTATAGTCTGGAAGTTCCACTGAAACAATCCACTATGGGTGATCCTGCTGGTATTTAATATACTGGTGGCATACCTTCCAGTATGACAAAACACACAAGTCACCACACTATAGCAAACTGACAGAGTGGTGGGAAGAGTCATTAAAGAATCTTAAACCCTTTACTAATAAAACTTAAGTAGAAAAATCAAATGTAGTCTGAGATGGTCTTATTGGTGGGCATTTCTGCATTTTAGTGGACAGAAATTAAATGATTGTCAGAGGGCATACTGTGACTTACTTCAAGAATTCTGAATCTTCATGCATGCTGAGGTAAAAACAATTGAGTTGAAATACAGCCTCAGGGATAGTGTCTAAAACTGATGGAAATACACGTGAAAAATAATAAATGAAGACTGTATTTTGATCTTTATAGATGGAATAAAGCTCAAAGATGCCAGTTCTCATGTACCATGCTGAGAAATTATGTTTGTGTTTGTTGATTGGATGATTCTGTTCATTACTATTTAGGCATGGTTTTATATGCCACACAGGAAGAATAACATAAAGGCACTTAGTTTGGGATATTTGAAGAAAAATGTATTTTAGTACCATGAACTGCCAGAAGAACAAATAAATTTCTGTTAGAAAAAGTACATCTAGAATGCTCCTTAAAAGCCCGGATGGCAGTCTCTTGGACTTTTTATATGTGATCAAGAGGGACAAGCCCCTGGAGAAGACAACAGGCTTGGTACAGTGGTGTTAGGTGTCACCGAGTTGGTACTGACTCATATCGACTTTATGCACAGCAGAATGAAACACTGTGTAATCCTGGGCAACTTCACTATTGTTACCATGCTTGAGTCCATCGATGCTACCACTTGGCCAATCCATCTCGTTGGGGCTCTTACTCTTTTTCTCTGACCCTCTACCTTACCAAACATGATATCCTTCTGCATTGACTGGTCTTCCTGACAATATGTCCAAAGTATGAGAGGTGAAGTTTGGCCACCTTGGCCTTCAAGGAGCACTACTCTGGCTGTACTTCTTCCAAAATGGATCTATTGGTTCTTTTGGCAGCCCATGGCACTCTCAACACCATAACTCAAAAGCATCAATTCTTCTACAGTCTTCCTTATTCACTGTCCAGCTTTCGCATGCATATGAGGTTATTGAAAATACCATGGCTTG
>NW_006408542.1:27529018-27534096 GCF_000296735.1 Chrysochloris asiatica | reverse complement strand
TCCTGGTGCCTTGTTCTTTGCCAATTCCTTCAATGCACCTTGGACTTCCTCCTTCAGTGTCATTAGCTCTTGGTTATATGCTATGTCTTGAAACAGTTGAATAATAACCTTTTGGTACAGTGACTGTGTATTCCTTCCATCTTCTTTTGTTGCTTTCTGCATCATTCAATAGTTTTCCAAAAGAATCCTTCAATAATGAAAGTTGAGGCTTGCATTTTCTCTTCAATTCCCCCAGCATGAGAAATGCTGAGTATGTTCTTCCTTTTTGGTTTTCTGACTCCAGATCTTTGCACATTTTGTTGTAATATTTGGCTTTATCTTCTCGAGCTAATCCTTGAAAATTTCTGTTCAGCTCTTGGACCTCCTCATTTCTTCCATTTGCTTTAGCATCTCTTCACTGGAGAGCAAGTTTCAGCATCTCTTCTGACATCCATTTTGACCTTTTCTTTGTTTCTTGTCTTCTCAATGACTTTTTGCTTTCTTCATGTATGATGTTCTAGATTCATCCCACAACATTTTTGGTCTTTGGTCTTTAGTGTTTAATGTATCAAATCTGCTTGTCACATGATTGCTAAATTCAGGAAGGATATATTCAAGGTCTTATTTTGGATCTCGTGGACTTGATTTCATTTTCTTCAGCTTCAGTTTGAATTTGCATATGAGTAATTGATGATCTGTTTCACAGTCTGTCCCTGGCCTTGTTTTCACTGATTTTATGGAGCTTTTCCATCATCTCTTTCCACAGATGTAGTCAGTTTGATTTCTATGCATTCTATCTGGTGAGACCCATGTGTACAGTTGTCTCTTCTGCTCTCTAAAGAAGGTATTTGACATGAACAAATCATTGTTTTTGCAGAATTCTATCATGTGTTCCCCAGCATCATGTCTATCACCAAGGCCATATTTTCCAACTGTTGACCTTCCTCTTTGCTCCCAACCTTTGCATTCCAATCTCCAGTAATGCACAATACATCTTGATTGCATGTTTGATCGATTTTAGATTGAAGAAAATGATAGAAATCTTGTATTTCATCTCCTCACTGGCTTTAGTGGTTGGTGTGTAAATTTGAATAATATTGGTATTAACTGTTCTTCCCTGTAGGTGCATGGATATTATCCTATCGCAGACAGCATTGTATGTACCTCATGACTGATCTGGATATGTTCTTTTTGACAATGAATGCAACACCATTCCTCTTCAACTTCTTGTTTCTGGCATAGTAAACCAAGTAGTCTTCAGATTCTAAATGGCCAATATCAGTCCATTTCAGCTCACTAATGCCTAAGATATCGATATTTATGTTTCCATTTTATTTTTGACAACTTCCCATTTTCCCAGATTCATACTTCGTACATTCCATGTTCTAATTTTCAATGGATGTTTACAGCTGTTTCTCTTCATTTTGAATTGTGACCTATCAGCAAATGAAGGTCCCATGGGCTTTTCTCCCATGGGCTTTACTCTATTTGCATCATCACAGTCAACTCTACGTTGAGGAGGCAGTTCTTCCCCAGTCACATTTTGAGTGCCTTCCAACCTGAGGGGCTCATTTTCTGACACTATATCTGACAGTGTTTATCTGCTATTCATAAGGTGTTCAATGACTAAATATTCGGAAGTAGTTTGTCACTCTTTCTTCCGAATCTGTCTTAGTCTGGAAGCTCATCTGAAACCTGTCCACCATGAGTGACCCTGCTGGTATTTAAAATACTGGTGGCATAGCTTTCAGAATCACAGCACCTCATAAGCCACCACAGTATGACAAACTGCCAGACGAGTGGTGGTGGTGCAATGTAGAGTTTGTGGAAAACAAAACAAAACAAAACAGAAATCCCCCAATGAGATGGATTGGCACAGTGACAGCAGCAAATGGCTCAAGCATAAGTATGATTGTGAAAATAGAGAAGGACCAAGCAGTGTTTCCTACTTTTGTGCATAGAGTCATTATGAGTTGGAATCAACTTGGTGGCACCTAACAACAGCAACAATTAGCACAATATTGAAAGATACAGAAAGCATCAAAGGATGATCGAAGGTATGTACTGAGTCACTGTACCACACAGAAATGGTGAATGATCAACCATTTCAAGAAGTAACATATGATAATGAACTGGTGGTAATGTAGGAAGAAGTCCAAGCTGACCTGAAGGCATTGGTGAAAAACAAGCCTCCAGGAATTGATAGACTGCAAAATGAAATCTTTAAACAACCTGATGCAACACTGGAGGCACTCACTCATCTATACCAAGAAATTTGAGAGGGAGCTAACTGACTGGAAGAGATCCATATTTGTGCCCATTCCAAAGAGAAGTGAACCAACAGAATTTGGTAGCCATCTAACAGTATCATTAATATCACATGAAGTAAAATTTTTCTGAAGATAATTAAAAAATGACTGTAATAATACATTGACAAACAACTGCCAGAAATTCAAGTCATATTCAGAAGATATTGGAACTACAGATATTATTGCTAATATCAGCTGGATCTTGGCTGAAAGCAGAGATACTGTATGGATCATGACATGCTATGGATAACACTGGGGAAAATGAGTATTCCAGAACCTGCACATAGACCAAGGGGACATTGAATAGTCTAAAATTAGGAAAGATTTGTGCCATGGTTGAATGCTTTCACCATTCTTATTCAATCTACATGTTGAGGAAATAATTCAAGAAACTAGATTACATGAAGAAGACCGTAGAATGAGGATTGAAGGAAGACTCAGTAACAAACTGTGATATGCAGAGGATACAACCTTGCTTACTGAAAGTGAAGAGGTCTTAAAATACTTACTGATGAAGATCAAAGACCACAGCCTTCAGTATAGGTTGCTTCTCAATGTAAAGAAAACAAAAATCCTTACAACTGGAACAATAAATAACATCATATTAAATGGAGAAACAGATTGGATTTTGCTTGGGTCCTCTATAAACACTCATGGAAGCAGCAGATCTGCATCTTCAAAGCCAGAATATGGAGACTTCATCTCTCATACTTTGGACAGGAGAGATCAATCCCTGGAGAAGGATGTCATGATCGGTAAAGTGGAAAATGAGGAAGACTTCCCCAATAAGGTCAATTTGTACATTGATAGCAGCAACAGGCTCAAGCATAGCAACAATTGTGAGGATGGAACAGGATCAGGCAGAGTCTTCTTCTGTTGTGCTGAATCAGAACCAACTAGATGGTACCTAACAACAACATATGCAGTACATATCAACTTCATCCCACAATCTCAAGTATATAATAAATGTTCCATTTATTTATTTATATCAAATGAAATCCAAATATAAGCTTATATTTACTGGTGAGATAGAATAAAATCCATTCGTAGGATAGTAAATGAAGGACTAGTCTCTGCTTTACAAAAAGAAATAAACCCATTGCTATCAAGTTAGTTCTGACTTGTAGCAACTCTATATTGGATTTCTGAAACTGTAAATCTTCATGGGAGCATACTACCTCCTTTTGCTCATGTTGGGTGGCTGCTGAATTTGTACCACCAACTTTGTGATTTGTTAGCAGTCCAATAAGTCTCTGCTTTAAGACTACTCCAAATCCAAAGAGGTTTATGGGCATGCTTGACAAGAGGTACAAGCTTCTCTAGATTTTAGTCATCATAGCTGCCACACCTAATCTTATTGTCTGAGCCAAGATGAGTTCTAGATCAAGCAGCTGTGCTTTTCCCATTTCGTGCTTTATGAACAAACGTGTTTGATGAGATTGTGAACCTTGCTGCTCAGAGATCAGCCTTTTTCCGGCTATCTCTCTGAGGTTCCGCTGGGGAAATTCAAGCCCCCACAAGGAAACTTTCCTGTAACTTGGACTCCTTCCCAGTCTCAGGGACTTTTCTTACTCTCTGTAAACTCAAAGGCTCAGTTTTCTCACATTACTTACAGTAATGCAGAATGTTTCTGAGTTTCATCTATTTTTGATCCCTGAATCACAGATTTCCCTTGAAGCCAGGAAACCCAATGTCTAGTCACCTATACTGAGTAAGGGGTGAGTAAGGAGGGTGGAGTGAACATTACAGAGAAAAAATCCAATAATTAAATCTTCTAATTAGGCATGAATAATGCATCTGACTTCTAAACATATGTACTGTTTGCATAACCATGTAGATTTTATCTTTGAGGGAACATTATGCAAATGAACTACATTCTACAAGATTGTCTCACTTTGTTCTGATATAGGAAGAGTGTCAAATTATTCATATTAGCAGTGTGGTACTATTGAATCACAAACAGACTCATTACTAAGTCATTCAAAACTCTGTAGACAGGAGTACATTTCATACCTCCTCCCTTTTCAGTGTCAAGGGAAACTAAAATATTACCTGCTATATAGTTGGAAAGGTTGCACGTATACAGAAACAACATAATACTTTTTTAACACAAAACTGATACTTCTGATTTAATCATAGCATCCCAGAGTGACCCATATATAACATAAAAGGAGAAAGAGAAGTTTCCCAGCCCCAGATTGTAGCTCTGTGTTCAAGACACTCCTACAAAATTATTTAAAGATTGGTTTGAGAGATCTTGGATTTTTGAAGGCTGAACTTTAAGGATCCATATGAAGTTATCATTAAGATACGTTATAAATGTTTTGTTTTCTCATTACTTGGAGTGGAATAAAAGTAGCCTCTAGATTTTAGGGCTCTTGTAAGGATTTAATGTACTAATATATAGAAAGTATTTGAGGCAAAAAGAGTGTTCAATAAATCTTTGTTATTTACTATTATTACTCCACTACCCTTCTGTTCAAAGTTCATTGTACTGTGATGGCTTGTTTATTGCTGTGGTTCTGAAAGCTATGCTAACTGATTTTTCTCATACTAGCAGTAGCACCTAGGGTGGACAGGTTTCTACAGATCTTCCAGAGTAAGATAGACTAGGAAGAGACTTAGCGATATACTTCTTAAAATTAGACAATGAAAATACTATGTTGTTGTTATCAGGTGCCATCGAGTCGGAACCGACTCATAGCGACTCCATGCACAGGAGAACGAAACAACATCCAATCCTGGGCCAACCTCACTACCGCTGCCACACTTGAGTCCATCAATGATGCC
>NW_006408542.1:27524259-27527513 GCF_000296735.1 Chrysochloris asiatica | reverse complement strand
TTTTCAATAGCCTCATATGGATGTGAAAACTGGACAGTGAATAAGAAAGATCGTAGAATTGATGCCTTTGAGTTGTGGTGTTGGAGGAGAATACTGAAAGTGCTATAAAGAAAATACTATAGATAACAGTAAAACACTGTCCAACTTATTTATTCTGGTCATGTCATGAGGAGGGCTCGATCACCGGAAGAAGACATCATGTTGGAGAAGTAGAGAGTCAATGAGAGTAAGGGTATCCTTCCGTGAGATGGATTGTCACAGTATCCAATATTGGTGAACCTGAACATGCTGCATTCCTGAGGATGACACAGGACTGGAAAAGATTTTCTTCTATTGCACCGTCTGTTGCCAAAGTTGGAGTCATTTAAATGATGGCTATCTCTCTCTCTCTTATTATTGTAAATATTTTAAGCATTGATGTTGTTATTAAGTGCCTTGGAGTTGGTTCCAACTCATAGTCACCCTATATAGGGTTTCCGAGGAACAGCTGGTGGGTTTGAACTGCCAACCTTGTGGTTCACAGTCTAGTGCTGATCCTACAGCGTCACACCAGAAGTCCATGTTAGGAATAGTGAGACGACTTTGTACATTGGACATCCTAGATAAATATGTTATAAAGCAAAAGGCCAATGGAAGTGAATAATACAATAGTAAAGTAGTATAAAAGGTAGTTGTTGTGAAATGCTTTTGAGTCGGTTTCTACTCATAGCAACCTTATTTATGGTTTCCAAGGCTATAAATCTTTGTGGAAGTAGAAAGCTTCGTCTTTCTGCTGCAGAGTGGCTGGTTTGCTCAAACCTCCAACTTTGTGCTTGCCAGTCCAGTGCTTATCATATGGAGCCACCTGCTCCCCAGTACAATCACTTACATGGATTTTAATTTATTATAACATAATTTATCCTACCCAAACAATATTCAGTAGTTTGTAATGGTTTTATACTTGTGTGTGTTTAGCTGAATTGAAAATTCTGAATCTTGTTTGAGTAAATATTGAGCATTGTAGCTGTTGTCAAGTGCCATTGAGTCGGTTCCCACTTACAGCGATTCTATATAGGACTTTCAAAGAGGGGCTGGTAAGTTTGAACCACCAACCTTGTGGTTCAAACGACCTTGCTATCCAATGCTTATCCTATAGTGCCACACCAGGACTACATTAGCCAAAAGAAAACATCCTATTTTTTGAAAGCAGAATCAGATTAAGTATAACAGATAAAATTGCATATTACCTTAATGCAATATTCAATTAAATGCAGAAATATTGTTTTGTTCCATTTTACCTATTTGCAAAATAAGAACAGCATTAAATTTCTCACTGTGTTACTTTTTCTATCCTCTTCTGGTGTCCTAATTTTCTATTCTATCCTTTTAAACAAGTGGTGGTATTGATTATGTGCCGTGGAGTCAGTTCCGACTCATTGCGACCCTGTACAGGGTTTCCAAGGCTGGAAATCTTTACAGGAGCAGAAAGCCTCATCTTTCTTCTGTGGAACACCTGGTAGTTTCGAACTGCTGATCTTGAGGTTCACAGCCCATTTTGTAACCACTACGCCACCAGAACTCCTTTTTAAACAAGGGCAAGTAGTAAAGATTTCTGGCTTTGCAAACCAGTTTCTGTGTTAACTACTCCACTTTACCATTATAGTACAAAAGCAGCAATCCTATTGATGTTGGGTTTATCCCAACTCACAGTTATGCTACAGGACAGAGTAGAACTATGCCATTGGATCTCCAAGTCTCTAATGTTTACATGAGCAGTCTGCCACAGCTTTTTCCCATGGTACAACTCTTGGTTTTCAACCTTTTGGTTATCAGCTGACTATTTAACACTGTGCCACAAGGGCTCTTTCAAAGCAACCATAGATAACATGTAAATGAATAACTGTGACTAAATAAATAAACCTCATTTATGGACCTTGCAATTGAAAGATTCTATAATTTTCACATTGCAATGTATTATTCTTCTTTTGATTGTTTAAACCACATATAATGGTAAAAGGAGCCCTGGCAGGAGAGTGGGGTATGCATTGGGCTGCTAACTACAGGGTCAGAAGTTCAAGTCTGCTAAAAGTTCTTTAGGAGAAAGAAGAGGCTTTCTGCTTCTGTAAAGGTTTATAGCTTTGGAAACCCCATACAGAGTCACCGTGAGTCAGACTCCACTTGATGTAATACAATTATCACCACCAATAATGGCAAAAACTATACTAGCTCACAGGCAGATTGGATTTTTCAGACCCTGTTGAAGTCTATGAACTGCTTATATGATGAGAGATACATTTATAATTTATAAGCAAGCAACACCTGTTATGAAGTATGACGCATTTAGACTATTAAATGCTTGTTGTTATTGTTAGGTGACATCAAGCCAGTACTGACCCATAGCAACCTTAAGCACAACAGAATAATGCTAGCTGAGAAAAAAAAAAAAAAAAAGTTGATTGTTCAAGTCTACCCAAAGGTGCTTTATGATCAATTTTTGAAAAACTGGCCATTGAAAGCTCTAGGGAGTACTCTGCCACTCTATCACACCTAGACACCACAAGTCACAATTGGCTGTAACTGTTATATTTGAGATTATGTCTCTTATGAAATCAACCTGCTAAAATTTGTGCTATCACTTTTTAGTTTTTCTATTTAGCTGAAGTTACAAATTCTCTATTCTTCAATGATGATGAACCACTGCAGTTTAATTACATTTAACATATTGTTGTTGTATTTTTCTTTACCATCCAGTCAGTGCCATTTCATAGCAGCCTGTATAGGGTTTCCGAGAACGGCTGAGGGGTTTGAACTGCCAGCCTTGCGTAACCAGTTTAGACCTTATCTTACATTGCCATGACAGGCTTCATTGTGCATATATGAAGCATAAAATATGAGCCTGTTGTTGCTGCTATTAAATTCTGTTGAGTCATTTCCAACCCATAGCAATCCAGTAGAGGGTTTCCAAGGAGTGACTGGTGAGCTTGAACCACCAACCTTGCAGTTCAAGCCAACTTTGCAGTCTAGCGCATTAACCTGTAGAACCACACCAAGACTCCAATATGAGCATTTGTTGTTGTTGTTAGATGCCATCGAGTCAGTATCGACTCATAGCAATCTTATGCACAGCAGAATGAAACACTGGCCAAGCCTAGGCCAACCTCACCACTGTTACCACGCTTTAGTCCATTGATGCTGCCACTTGGCCAATCCATCTCATTGGCGGGGGTGTCTTCCTCTTTTTCTCTGACTCTCCATCTTACCAAACATGATATCCT
>NW_006408542.1:27517657-27523801 GCF_000296735.1 Chrysochloris asiatica | reverse complement strand
TCTTTGATCTTCATCAGTAAATGTTTTAAGTCCTCTTCACTTTCAGTAAGCAAGGTTGTATCATCTGCATACCACAGGTTGTTAATGAGTCTTCCTCCAATCCTGAGGCCAAGTTTTTCTTAATAAAACCCAGCTTCTCAGATTATTTGCTCAGCATACAGGTTGAATAAGTATGGTGAAAGAATACAACCTTGTCACAAACGTTCCTTAATTTTAAACCATTCAGTGTTCCCATGTTCTCTTTGAACAACTGCCTCTTGGTCCAGGTACAGATTCCTCATGAGTACAATTAAGGGTTCCGGAATACTCATACTTCACAATGTTGTCCACAGCTTGTCATGATCCACACAATCAAGAGCCTTTGTGTAGTCAATAAAGCACAGATAAACATCTTTCTGATATTCTCTGCTTTCAGCCAAGATCCATAAGACATCAGCAATGATATCCCTCGTTCCATGGTCTCTTCTGAATCCAGCTTGAACCTCTGGAAGTTCTCTGTCAATGGATGCTTGAAGTCATTTCTGTATTACCTTTAGTAAAACTTTACTCGCATGGGATATCAAAGAGATTGTCCGATGATTTCTGCATTACATTGGGTCACATCTCTTTGGAATGGGCACAAATATTGATCTCTTCCAATTGGACAGATAGTTAGTTGTCTTCCAAACTTCTTGGCATAGATGAGTTAGTGCCTCCAGTGCCACCTTACTTTCTTGAAAGATTTCAATTTTTATTCCATCAATTCTTGGTGCCTTGTTCTTTGCCAATTCCTTTAATGCACCTTGGACTTCCTCCTTTAGTATCATTGGCTCTTGATCATATGCTATCGCTGAAATGATTGAACATTAACTATTCCTTTATGGTACATTGACTCCATGTATTCCTGCCATCTTCTGTTGATGTTTTCTGCATCATTCAATAATTTTCCCAGAGAATCTTTCAATAATGATGTTGAGGCTTGAATTTTTCTTTAGTTCTCCCAGCTTGACAAATTCTGAGCGTGTTCTTTCTTTTTGGTTTTCTGATTCCAGATCTTTGCACATTTTGTTGTAATATTTGGCTTTATTTTCTTGAGCTGACCTTTGAAATTTTCTGTTAAGCTCTTGTACCTCCTCATTTCTTCCATTTGCTTTAGCCTCTCTATGCTGGAGAGCAAGTTTCAGCATCTTTTCTGACATCCATTTTGACCTTACCTTTTTTGTTTTCTTAATGATTTTTTGCTTTCTTCATGTATGATGTTCTTGATGTCATCCCACAACTCTTTGGTATTCAGTCTTTAGTGTTTAAAGTATCAAATCTGTTCTTCACATGATCTCTAAATTCCGGTGGGACATATTCAAGGTCATATTTTGGCTCTCATGGACTTGATTTCATTTTCTTCAGCTTCAGTTTGAATTTTCATATGAGGAATTGATGATCTGTTTCGCAGTCTGCCCCTGGCCTTGTTTTCACTGATTAATTGGAGCTTTTCCATCATCTTTTTCTGCAGATGTAGTCAGTTTGATTTCTGTGCATTCCATCTGGTGAGGTCTATATGTATATGCTGTCTAAAGAAGGTATTTGAAATGAACAAATCATTGGTTTTGCAGAATTCTATCATGTGTTCTCCAGCATCATTTCTATCACCAAGGCCATGTTTTCCAACTACTGATCTTTCCTCTTTGCTCCCAACATTTGCATTCATTCTAAACTCCAGTAATGATCGATACATTTTGATTGCATATTTGATGAATTTCAGATTGAAGAAGTTGGTAGAATTCTTCTATTTTATCCTTACTGACTTTAGTGGTTGGTGCGTAAATTTGAATAATAGTGGTATTAACTGTTCTTCCCTGTAGGCACATGGATATTATCCTATCATAGATAGCATTGTACCTCATGACTGATCTGGATATGTTCTTTTCAACAATGAATGCAACACCATTGCTCTTCAATTTGTCATTTCTGGCATAGTAAACCATGTGGTCATCAGATTCAAAATGGCCAATACCAGTCCAATTCAGCTCAGTAATGTCTAAGATACTGATGTTTATGCATTCCATTTCAATTTTGACAAGTTCCATTTTTCCCAGATTCATACTTCATATGTCCCACGTTCCAATTTTCAATGGATGTGTACAGCTGTTTCTCTTCATTTTGACTTGTGCTCCATTAGCAGATGAAGTCCCCCGCCCCCCGGCTTTACTCCCCCAGGCTTTACTCCATTCGCATCATTATGGTCAACTCTACTTTGATGAGGCAGCTCTTCCCCGGTCGCATTTTAGTGTCTTCCAACCTGAGGGGCTCATTTTCCGGCACTATATCTGATGGAGTTTCTCTGCTATTCACAAGATTTTCAGTGACTCAATACTCAGAAGTAGTTCATCACTCCTTCTTCCTAGTCTGTCTTTGTCTGGAAACTCATCTGAAACCTGTCCACCATGGGTGACTCTGATGGTATTTAAAATACTGGTGGCATAGCTTTCAGAATCACAGAAATTCACATGCACCACAGTACAACAAACTGACAGACGAGTGGTGGAAATATGAGGCTAGTAAGTTCTTATTAATGCATTTATACTGGAAGCTCCCTCCTTAAAGCAACCTATCTTCTTTAATTTGTTAGAAAATCAGCATAAAGATGCTGGATTGTTTAGCTCACTCAAAACTCCTGGTGACAGAAACATTTGTATTAAAAAAGTCAGTCACCTAATCAAGCAATTTTCACACCTTGCTCTCATTAACTGGCCTTCTAAATGACAAGGTTTCCTATTCTGAATGTTCCTTTAACATCTGAAAATTGATTGCTCATTATTGTGATTACCACATTATTACAAGTAAATGATGCATCAGTGTGTTGGCAATCTGAACATTTTCTCAGCAGATGGAAGATAAATATAGGTGGTGTATCTTTTATTTTTTCCAATTTAAGCTTTTGACCTTGCTTAACAAACCTTACATTTACTGGCTCCCGCATTGTTGTTTGTAAGTTCACCATCTTCATAGCCAATTTAAAATATTAGCATTACAATATTTTAAGAAGAATTGAAAAGGAGGTAAAATTTTAAATGATGCAAACTATATGCATTTGTTGTTGTCAAGTGCTGTCAAGTCAATTCTGACCTATAGTGACCCTGTATAGCATTTCTGAGGCACGGTTGTTGACATTGTGGTTCAAACCAATTTTGCAGTCCAGTGAATTAACCCACAGTGACACACCATAACTTTTTGGATTTAGAGTAAAGATATTTTCTATACCTCTTTGTTTAGGAAATTTTGTTTTCTGACAGTGAGGGATGAGTAATTAAGTGTTGACATTTGCAGTGTGGTGAATTACTTAGCATGTACCTACAAACCATGGTCTTTGAAACTCTTACCAAATGACTAGGTCATTATTGTTTGTTTGCCAAATACCGTGCAGTTGGTTCTGACTCATATTGTCCCTGCTAGGGCTTCTGAGAGTGACTGTCAATCTTTAGGTTAATGGCACAGTGCTTATCCTACTGTCCCATAGTGAGGTGCTTGTGGTGTGCCAAAGGGATTAGAAAGTTTACCAATGATGTAAATAAAGTAGGAAGCACCATTGTATGATAGGACCATGCAAATAAGTTATATGGAACCCTAACAATAGGATTGCTTCATTTAACCATCCTGCTTGGTTTTAAATGATCTATTCCAGAGGTGAAACAGCGTTTTCACTACCTACAAAAAAGAAGAGCTAGGAGCGGAGGAGCACCTTTTGCAACCAAGGTACCTCTGTTGAACTAACTCAGTTCATCTGTGATATCAGAGATCATGAGAGATCCTGTGAAGCAGCAGGAGAGAAACAGCAGCAGCAAAGGAAACAAAATCAATTCAAGACAAAGGTGAGCTTCCCATTCCAAGGAGACAGAGAACATTTGAATGTTTTCAGTCAGGAAGCTTTCTGGCAGAGTGGGTTGTCTCCCAGCAGTTAATTGGAAGGAACTACATTTCTTGTAGTTAGAGAGCTAGAGCTCATTGCCTTTGGGCTGAGGCTTAGTGGCAGAACGGAGTGCGTCTGGGCATGTATCAACAGAGCTAAAATAACTTAGAAACATTTGCCCAACCAAGACAGAGGCCAAGAGACTACACAGTTGACAGGCTGGCAGCCAGTGAGAGACATACCTGTAGGCATGTTTGAGAAAAGGCTGTCCAGATCAAAGAGCTGTATCCTGAGCATTTCTGATCCTGAATTGTAACATCAATTTCCTAGTAAACCCCACAACTGGGGATAATTTCAGTGAATTCTATGTAGTTATTTCAGTGAATTATCAAATCCAGCAGAGAAGTAGAGAAAGCTTTGGGAGGGATTGCTGTCAGAAATGACAAAAAATATTACAGGGTGAAGGCATGTATGACCTACGCCTCATATGAAGATTCCTTTGCCTGATGCCGATGTGATTCTCTTTCTCCCCCACTGGTAAAGTTAGAGGAGGTTAAATGCTGATCCTGAACCATTATTTAAAAAGTTTTTATTGTGAATTGAGTGATAGTTACCTGGGAGAACGTTAACTTTATACTCATCCTATCGCATTGTGTTTCATTGCAATGATTACAATCCCCTCCATGTAGCATCATTCAATAGTATTTGCTTCTATTCCTTCTGTTCCCTCTGTTTTGTTTTGTGTGTGTGTTTGTGTGTGTGTGTTTCTCAGATGTACACCAAAACATTCAGGAATATGCAATCATTCAAACACCCTCCCTGCAAGCCTGCCCCGCTCCCCACCCCAGCTGCCAGCCCACAGCCCCCTCCCTGCATGAGTCTAGAGGCCCCAGCCATGCCATCTCTCCATGTCATCATCTCTGCCTCCATCTCTGGAGTCACTGCTTCTCTGAATAGGGTCCCACACTCCACTCCCACCCTTCTCCCATCATGGTCCCAGGGTCCTCTACTCCTGAACTTTAAGATCAATCACTCCCCTCTTTTTGCTACAAAACATTTGCCTTTACAGTTGCAACAATCACATTCAGTCATGATAACAATTACTCACTATTGAACCACAGAGTCTTATACCAATCTCCTTTCACCAGCCCGGTCTAGACAGATTGAAAACCAACCATCCCTGCACCATTTTTATAATATTGCACAAGGCTGAGACCATCTATTCTTTCCCATGTGAAATTCTTAACATTTCATCATTTCTGAGAACATTAGCTACATCTAGCTTTAGGCAAAACCTTGCAAATGAGACCCATCTTGATCTTCAAAAAAATCTAAAAACAAGTTATATATAGGACTATGCCTATATTCCATGATTCAAAGAAAAATGAAAAGTTCAAAATACAGTATAGTGAATGGGTATATCTATAACACAAATGTAGACCTGAATAATTGAAATCAATATTATTCATTAAAAATTACATTCTTTATTTTAGAAGTTTATTTATCTATAAACTTAACAAATTCTTTCTAAAAAATTTCAACCTCAAAAAAAAGAAAATTGTCACAGTATAACTTGTTGCCTCAATTATTATTAAGAAGAGTTAAGATTTTATTTGGTTTCCTTTGTATTCATAGAATTTTGTGCTTGTCACATTATTTACTGGCACTGCATTTTAAAAGGGAAGCAAAGAGAATGTCAACTATATGACAGATATGAAGCCAGTTTTATTTCATTAAACTGCCCATCCCCCCAAAAAAAACCCATAGAGACAAATACTTTTAGCCCTAGTTCATATATAAAGAAAATATAGCCCCATATAGTTTCTATCCAAAATTTATTCAGTATAATGGCAGGATTGGAATTAAAACTCCTTGTCTTCTGAGATTTTATGCACTATGATGGCAAGCATCATGATTGTTAATGCCTTACTGTAACACTTAATTTAAAAATTAACAAATATATGTTAAATGTACATATATCTTTTTCTACTACATCATAATGCTCCCACAAAATATTCAAAGCTTCTCACTGTTATAAGTGATTAAAAAAATAGAACACATAGCATTGACATCTTAAATGTACAAAGAGCTTTCAAAAATTAGTGGGAAAATTCCATTATCTTTTCATTCCATTTTTTGGAAGCACCCTCATGTGTGTCTATGTGTTTGTATATATAAGTGTCTATGTATGCCTATAAGGAGCTCTGGTAGCGTAGTGGTTACGAATCGGGCTGCGAACCTTAAGGTCAGCAGTTCGAAAC
>NW_006408542.1:27512901-27516407 GCF_000296735.1 Chrysochloris asiatica | reverse complement strand
AAAAAAAAAAAATTAAATTAAATGCATAAACATTGATAGCCTAGGTATTAATGAGCTAAAATGGGTTGATAGTGGCCAATTTGAATCAGATAATCATATGATTTACTATACTAGGAACAACATATTGAAAAGGAAAGGTGTCACATTCATTGTGAAAAAAAAAGAAAAAAAATTCAAGGTCTACCTTAAACAACAATGTTGTCTGTGACAGGGTAATATCCATATGTCTATAAGGAAGAAGAATTGATACTATTATTATTCAAAGTTATACTGTAATCACAAAAGCCACTGATGATGAAATTGAAGTATTCTGGTGTGATGCTGTGGACTAATGCATCAGACTGCAAAGTAATTTGAACTGCAAGGTCAGTGGTTCAAGCTCACCAGCTGTTCCTTGGAAACCCTATACAGGGTTGCTATGGGTCGTAATTGACTCAATGGCACTTAACAACAACAACAACCACTTCTTCAGTCTGAAATCAAAATGTATTGATAATTTCTGTTGATTGGAATGTAAAGTTTGGAAGCAAAGAGGAAGGATCAGTAGTTGGAAAATATGGCCTTGGTAATACAAATAATGCTGGAGATTGCATGATAAAAGTTTGCAAGACTAATGGCTTTTTTGTTGCAAATACCATTTTTGAACAACATAAAAGGCAATTATATACATGACCTTACCAGATTAAATACACAAAAATCAAGTTGACTACATCTGTGGGGAAAGATTGTGGAAAATCTCAATCTCATCAACTAAAACAAGGCCAAGAGCAGACTGTGGAAAAGAGTATCAACTGCTCATTTGCAAGTTCAGGGTGAAGCTGAAAAATTTTAAGAAAAGTTCACAAGAGCCAAAATTTGACTTTGAATATATTCCAGTGGAATTTAGAAACTATCTCAAGAACAGATTTGATACATAAGACACTAATGACTGAAGACAAAAAGAGTTGTGGGATGACCTCAAGAACATCATACAGGAAGAAAACAAAAGGTTATTAAAAAGGCAGGAAAGAAAAAAGACCAAAATGTATGTCAGAAGAAACTGAAATTTGCACATAAGTGTAGACATAAGCAAACAGAAGAAATGAAGAAGTAAAAGAGCTGAACAGAAAATTTCAAAGGGCAGATCGAGAATACAAAATTGAGTACTATAATAAAATGTACAAAGACCTGGAGTTAGAAAACCAAAATGGTCAATGGTCAACCATTTAAAAATGTAGTGTGTGATCAAGAACAAATGGTACTTCAGTCCAAGCTGAAGAAATCCAAGGCACTGGCAAAACACAAAGCTACAGGAATTGACAGAATACAAATGGAAATCTTTCAACAAAGTGAGTACCTGCACTAGAGGCATTCACTCATTTATGCCAAGAGATTTGGAGGAGAGCTACCTGGCCAACTGATTGGAAGAGATTTATATTTTTGCCCAATCCAAAGAAAGTTGACCAAACAGAATGTGGAAAACATCAAACAATATCATACTCATAACATGTAAATTTAGTTTTTCTAACAATAATTCAAAAACAGGTGCATCATATAAAAGAGAACTGCCAAAACTGAAACAAGGATATCATTGCTTATATCATACAGATCTTGGCTGAAAGCAAAGAATACCAAAAATATATTTACTTGTGTTTTATTGAATATGCAAAGAATTTCAATTGTGTAGACCGTGACAAAATAAGGATAATACTACAAAGAATGGAATACCATAACATTTCTTTGTGCTCAGAGAGAACTTGTTTTTAGCTCAAGAAGCAGTCTGAACAGAACAAAGGGGTAGTAAGTGGTTTAAAACCAGGAAAGATGTGTGCCACAGTTATAATCTTTAACCATACTTATTCAATCTGGATGCTAAGCAAATAATCTGAGAAGCTGAATTATTGGAAGAAAAACGTAACAACAGGACTGGAGGAGGACTCATTAACAACTTGACGTATGAATATAATATGACCTTGCTTATTCAAAGGAAAGAGGACTTAAGATAGTTATTACCAACAACCAGAGCCTTCAGTATAGAAAGTACCTCAATGAAAGGAAACAAAAATCCTCACAACTATACAAATAAATAGCATCATATTAAATTGAGAAGAGACTGAATTTGTAAGACTTTATCTTGCTTGGATCCACAATCAACACTCATGGAAGCAACAGTTAAGAAGTCATATATGTATTGTATTAGGCAAATCTGTTACACAAGACCTCTTTAAAGCATTAAAGAGCAAAGTTATCAATGTGAGACCTAAGGTGTGCCTGGCTAAAACCATGCTATTTACAATAGCCTCATATGAATGTGAAAGTTGGACAAGGAAAAGGCAGGTCATAGAAGAAGTGATGCATATGAGTTATAGTGCTGGAGAATCACTTTTAAGGTACCTTGGACCGCCAGAAGAGCAAACATGTCTGTGTTGGAAGAAACACATTCAGAGTTCTCCTTGTAAATTAAGATGGTGAGGGTGGCAGCAGAGACAGGCAGGTAGTAAAGGCTCCTTGGGGGAGGGATTGAAAATCCAGAGAAGCTGCGCTCATGGAACACCACCAGAGCTCTGGATCTAACATAAGGTCCAGGGCATCAGTTTCATGGCACCCACAAGTGGAAAAATCACAGTATAAAGGAAAATACTGCAAGTTAGGAATCGCTCCAGATGGGACTCCCTCTGCGGCCACCCTGCCTGGGCAGAGTTCAGAGGGCAGGACTACAGCCAGACTGACACAGGGAACCAGCACTAAAAGCGGTGCAGTGACATTTGCAAAAGGAGGCGCGGGGGATTCTACACATTTCTTTCCTCCTCTATCATGTTGTGCCTTCTTTGCCCAGCCTGGATGACTTCAGGCAGGTGGGTGTGCACCCTCCTCTCCCCCAGAAAAAGTCCAGTGCTGACCCCACAGTTTTTCCACGGCACAGATAGAAAGAGCTTGGCGACTATTTATGACGTCAGCCTGAGGGTCCCAGCCCTAAAGTTAACTTGTGCATGACCCTTTACTCCAGCCTATCCAGCAAGAAAAATCCTGATCTGGACTGACAGAAAAACCATATGAACAATCTGTAAAACCCCAACATAAAAGGACACCACTATCTCGAGAATTACGCTGTGCACATTCAGATACCTAACTTACATTCAGAGACAATCTTTCTCCCATTAACTTCTCAATATCTATCTGTGCACCTCTACAGTGGTGACTAGAGGATGGGCCTAGGCAAGCGGACACCCCAGCCCACTGCTGGAGGCTCCTATGGTGCACACACACACTGCCTATGTAGCAAGGTGACTGGCCAGATGACCAGAGTTTTATTTTTATTTCAAAGTGGTGGTTTTTGTTTCTATTTTTATATTGCTTCTGCTTTGGGACCTATTGATCACACATTGTTTTCCGAGGTGGGAGCTATTCCTCCCTATGTTATCCCTAGAAGAGACAGCAATCATAGCCATATAGCCAAGCTACAAGCATACCCCATAATATTCCACCATTGATACAAGATCCAATAACAGCTGCATTACATGCAAAAA
>NW_006408542.1:27501859-27509336 GCF_000296735.1 Chrysochloris asiatica | reverse complement strand
CATTCAACAAAGTAGGAATTGAAGGGAAACTCCTGAACATAATCAGGAGCATATATACAAACCCAACAGCTTGTATCACTCTCAATGGAGAGAAAGTGAAAGCCTTCCCTCTGAGAATGGGAACCAGACAAGGATGCCCTTTGTCACCACTCCTTTACAATATTGTTTTGGAAGTATTAGCCAGAGCTATAGGGCAAGATAGGGAAATTAAAGGCATCCAAATTGGCAAAGAAGAAATAAAACTCTCTATTTGCAGATGATATGATCCTATACATAGAAAACCCCAAAGACTTAGTAAAAAAGCTACTAGATATAATCGGAAGATTCGGCAAAGTGGCTGGGTATAAGATCAACATACAAAAATCAGTTGGATTCCTGTATTCCAAAAATGACAGTGTTGAAAAGGACATTAGGAAAGCAATACCATTTACAATAGCCACCCAAAGGATGGGATGTTTAGGAATAAACATAACCAGAAAAACAAAGGACATATACAAAGAAAATTACAAAACACCACTACAAGAAACCAAAAGAGACTTACAAAAGTGGAAGAACATACCATGTTCCTGGATAGTAAGACTCAACATCGTGAAAATGTCAATACTACCCAAAGCAATTTACACATAGAATGCAATCCCAATCCAGATTCCAGTGACATTCTTCAAACAGATGGAAAAGACAATTACAAATTTTATGTGGAAAGGAAAGAGACCTAGGATATGCAAAGCACTGCTCAAGAAGAGCAAGGTTGGAAGCCTCTCACTCCCCGATTTGACCAGCTACAGTGGTCAAAACAGCCTGGTACTGGTACAATGAAAGATACATTGATCAATGGAATAGAATTGAGAATCCAGAAATTAGCCCATCTACATATAGCCTTCTGATTTTCGACAAAGTGCATTGGTATGTTACATGGGGAGGAGATAGTCTCTTTACCAGATGATGCTGGCAGAACAATATATATAAAACCATTGCCTTTGAATTGATTCTTCCTAAAGGAGCTCTGGTAGCATAGTGGTTACGAATCGGGCTGCTAATCTCAAGGTCAGCAGTTCGAAACTACCAGCTGCTCCGTGGGAGAAAGATGAGGCTTTCTGTTCCTGTAAAGATTTACAGCCTCGGAAACCCTTTACAGGGTCGCTATGAGTCAGAACCGACTCCACGGCACATAACAACAACAATAGCAACCCTATGTAAGGTTTCTCAGACTGTAACTCTTTACAGGAAATTTTCAGCTTCATCTTTCTCCAACAGTGGATGGTCAGCATTAAACAATCTTGTGGTTAGCAGTCTAATACCTAGCTGAAAGTTCCACTAGGACACCATATACGTATGTAATAAAACAAAACAATTAGTTGCAATTGAGTCTTTTTTGACTAGTAGCAACCCCTTGTGTGCAGAGCTGAACTAACTGTACTCCATAGGCGTTTTCAAGGTTGTAACATTTTAGAAGCAGGTAGTGTTGTTACTAAGTGTTGTTAAGTTGGTTCTGACTTAGGGTGGTCCCATGCACAATAGAAGAAAATAATGCCTGGTCCTGTGTCATCCTCACAATTGTTACAGTTGAGTTCATTGCTGCTGCCACTGTATCAATTCCTTTTGTTGGGGGTCTTCCTCTGTTTCACAGACCCTCCACTTTGTCAACCATGATGTCTTTCTCGCCGCTCATAGCATATCTGAAGTATGAGTCAAGTCTCATCAAGCTGGCTTCTAAGGAGGATTCTGACTGAACTTCTTCTAACACAGATTTGTTGTTCTTCTGGTCATGGTACTTTTAATATTCTTCTCCAACACCATAATTCAAATGCAAGTTTTTCTATGGTCTTCCTTATTCATTGTCTAACTTTTGCATACATATGAGGCAATTGAAAATACCATGGCTTAGATCAGGCACACCTTAGTCCTAAAACAGACAGCTTGGTAGTTTAACACTTTAGTCCTAAAACAGACAGCTTGGTAGTTTAACACTTTAAAGAGGTGCAACAAATTTGTCTAAAGCAATACAACATTTGACTTCTTGACTGCTGTGTTCTTGAGTGTTGAAACAGATAGCCAGACATTTTTTTTCTAAAGTGCCTCTGAGTGAGTTTGAGCCTTCAATCATTTATGCCAGCCAGCAACTCTATACTTATAATATATAAACTATTTCCTATAAACACCTCGAATGCATTAATCAGATATGACTTGGTAAACTTGTGAGAATTGCTAGAAGGAAAAGAAAGAAAGCTCCTCTTCTTTTACTTAGAAAATCATATGCAATTTTGTTTTCAACATCTTTACTTTTTTTGCCTACTTAGTATGTTCTGGAACTCTTTAAAGTATTTCACTTTTCTACATGCAGCTCAGTCGAGATTTAAAATGTTCCCTCAGTATATATTTTTATTCTCTTTTGGGATGATTCTCTTTCCCTTTTCTGTAGAAAATACAAAAAAGAGGTCCTTTTGAGACTGAATCCTTCCTGTTCCTATGAGTATTTTCTCTTAGTCATCCTTGTGCCAGAGGATAGAGACCCTTGAATGCTTGTTAAATCCATTCATTGTATTGTTACATTCATGTATCAGATCATGAAGTTGTGCAGTCAGCCTGATGAACACTGATTTCAGTGACATTTCCTTTGACATCTCTATACCTCCCTCTACACCTCTGCCATTTATCATTATCCTTTGTTTATAGCATTCCACCTGTTAATCACCCATGTGGTAGGCCTCATAACAGAGTCAACTGAACTAATTTGGTAAGTAAACTTATCTTTGGCATTGTATGAAATGTGGTATTACATCCCAACATATCAGCTCATTTCATTTTTTCATAATTCAGTTATTGTTATAGTAAGGTAGGAAATGTGATCTGTTTGCTTAATTTTTGCCATAAAAACAAACTGTTCCCTGATATTGGTAGGTAGCAGTCTCTGGATAGTAGTAAGCAGGCATGAGCGGGTACTTCATAGCACACACACACACACACACACACCCTACCACCACCATCACTGCCATCAAAAAAGAAGAACCAGGAGTGGAGCCTATTTTGGACACTGAGATCCTTGCATGTTGAACCTCCTCCATCCTGGAGGCAGAGATCTGTGACATCAGAGGAGTTGTAAGGGAGTGACAGACGCAGAACCAAAAGCCAGAGCACAAGACAGATTACTGAGCTTGCCTGTCTATGGAGCAAATAATGTTGAGTGTCTGAGAGGCTCACTTGCACAGTGGGCTACCTCCAGGCACTAACTGAGGCAACTAAGTTTGTTGATATATGGAGATAGTGCCAACTGCCTTCAGACTACGTTTTATGGAAAAGTGGCATGCCCATTGGATATTTATTGACAATGCCAAAAGAGCTTTGTAACATTGTCCAAGGAGGGCAGGAGCCAAGTCCAGGTGCCTAGGATCAGAGAGAGGTCTGCCTATGAGCATAGCAAAGAAGAAGTTGCCCTAACCTAAGAACTGTATCCTGAATATTTCTGACCCTGAATTTTAATCTGTTAACATGCCTAATTAACCCCATAATAGTGATTATGGTCTATGGTGAGTTCGGTGTGGCCATTGCAATGAATTTTGAATCCAGCTGAAAAGACAGTGCCATGTCAGAATTGGTCTGATCCATGCCTCCTAGGAATTGGCTTTGGACTGATGAGTTGGACCCCTGTTGAAGTAAGAACAGATCAGGCACCATCTCCACACCATTTTTTATATCAGCAAAAACAAAAAAAAATCAATGGTATTTTTAAAGCAAATAAAATAACTAAAAACATTTCCTGAACCAGCTGTCACAATATTATAGACATAAAACTAAATAAACCCTTTCTCAGACACAAGTGACACTGCACGCCAAATTCACAAAACTATAGTAATACTTTGGTCAAAGATAAGAAATTATTAAATTATGACATATTATAAATTATACTGATGTTATAAACAAAATAATGCAATATTCTAAAAGATCTAAAATATTGGAAAGTCAACAGTTAAATGTACATAAAGTTAAAAAATTAATATAAAAATATTACTTGGCATTTAAATTGTTGGAACTAGAAACAAAGACAATTAAGGTCTTTGTAAATGATGTTTTTATAGTTTTGGATCCTTTAAAAGGTCAGATTGTTAAACTTTGCTCATGATAGCACTTGATGGTAAGCTTCACTGTACATATCTTGAAAAATATCTACTCCTTTCAAAAATTAACAAAGGTAAGAATGCTCCATAGTTTTAAGTCGAATGTTCTCCACAACTTTATCAGTGGCTATTTGTTGTTCCAATTATGCAATTTTAGTTTTGGCTTATAATTCACCTTTCACTCTCTGAAGTCTAAATATCACTAGCAAAGCTACCAGCATGCCAATACAAATTATTAAACTCCAAAATTTTAAGTCCTTACTTACTTAGAAAGGGTATCATTTCGCTGACACTAAAAAGTTGAGACTTTATATAGGCCATGATTTTAAATAAGGAGCTTATTTCAATTGGCAGAAGACAGTAGTGGAAAACAATTGATAAATCAAATGCTTAGATTATATCAATTTTATTTCCCTATGAGTATATACTTCTTGACTTAGAAGACTGTTTTATACACATTACTTTTACCTCTTTGCTTTGTTTCTGGTTCCCTAAATTTTAATAACAACAGTAATAACAGCACAACAAATGAAAATTATAGTTTAGTTAGGATCTGATTTACGCTAGGAATTCTATGAGAAGCTTTAAGTAAAGATGCATGGAGTATGAATCATATTTAATTTATATAACCACTAAATTATATATATATATTTTTTAACCTTGTGAAAAATGGGCTAGACAGCCATTTCTCTGCCTCTCTTCAGAAAATGTGTTATAGACTTACCAACTCATGAATTAGAAAAGTATAACCATCAATAGTTATTTAAAATTCCTCTTCTTATCCCAGGTGCTTTATCCTGCCTCAGATAAAATGAAATGCAGCATATATGATGCCTTTTGTTTGCTGTTCATTGATGGAGATTCCTGAGAATACTTTGTGACTGGTCAGTTCATAGACCTTTAAAAACTCATAGATCTTAGAGTTATAAGGGCTTTTAAATAGCTCAACTTCCGTACCAAAGTGAAACTAACTTTATACTATCCTTAACAAATAGTTATTTACGTATGACAAAGACCCTAGTAAATCAGTTTGGAATCTAGTAAAGAAGTTGGAAACTATCTATGCAGCAGCAGTCTGTGTGAGTTAACTGTTGACTCACAGATGTCCCTATGAAAGAATGACCTCCCTCACTTCTGCCCAACAAGTTAATTTATTGAAAGTCCCTAGAATTCAGAAGCAAAAGCCAGAAAATGATGGAATCAAATCTGATGATCCCAAGCACATAGATAAGGAAGCGATCATTTGTCATGGATTCCTGGTGTGGCAACGTTAAATAAGCTCTGGACTGCTAAGTACAAGTTCAATGGTTCAAACCCA
This sequence comes from Chrysochloris asiatica, assembly GCF_000296735.1. NCBI lineage: Eukaryota > Metazoa > Chordata > Mammalia > Afrosoricida > Chrysochloridae > Chrysochloris > Chrysochloris asiatica. Next base: position 27,503,906 of record NW_006408542.1, on the reverse strand, counting down.
TCAACTGCTCCTCAGAAACCATACACTGTCTCTATGAATCAGAACTGACTTGGCAGCACTTAACAACAACATAGTAAAGTTATTAGATGCCATAGAGTCGGTACCGACTCATAGTGACCCTATGCACAACATACCAAAATGCTGCCCAGTTCTGGGTCAAGTTCACAATCATTGCTATATTTGAGCCCATTGCTGCTGCCACTATGCCAATCAATCTAGTTGGGGGTCTTCCTCTTTCTCTCAACCCTCCACTTTACCAAACATGATATTATTCTCCAGGGACTGGTCCCTCCTGACAATTACTTCCAAAGAGTAATCTGGCTGTGCTCTTCCAATACAGATTGGTTTCTTCTTATGGCAGTCCATGGTACACTTAATATTCTCTTCTAACATGATAATCTAGATGCATCAGTTCTTCTTCGGCCTTCCTAATTCACTTTTGCATGCATATGAGGTTATTGAAAATATGAGGGCTTGGATCAGGTACACCTTAGTCCTCAAAGTGATATCTTTGCTCTTAAACTCTTTAAAGAGGTCTTGTACAGCAGATTTGCCTAATGCAATACGTCATTTAATTTCTTGACTGCTACTTCATGAGTGTTGATTGTTGATCTGAGCAAAATGAAGTCTTTCACAACTTCAATCTTTTTTCCATTTATACAAGTAAAATTTTTCTAAAGATAATCCAAAAACGGCTGCCAATGTACATTAACAGAGAATTGCCAGAGGTTCAGGCCAGATTCAGTAAAGGACATGGAATGAGGAGTATCATTGCTGATGTCAGATGAATCTTGGCTTAAAGCAGAGAATACCAGAAAGATATTTACCTGTGCTTTTTTAACTGTCTGAATCATGACAAGCTATGGACACCAGTTTAAAGAATGAGTATTCTAGAACACTTAATTGTGCTCATGAGAAATCTGTACATAAACCAAGAGCCAGTTGTTCAAATAGAACAAGGGAACACTGAATGGTTTAAAATTAGCAAGGTGTGTACTAGCATTGTATTCATTCACCATACTCATTCAATCTGTATGCTGAGCACATAATCTGAGAAGCTGGATTATATAGAGAAAAACATGGCATCAGGATTGGAGGAAGACTCAATAACAACCTGCGATATGCTGATGATACAACCTTGCTTGAAAGTAAAGAGGACTTAAAATACTTGCTCAATATAAAGACCAAAACCCTCACCCATTAAACAATAAACAATATCCATATAAGTGATATTTCCTGTTCACCAGAGTAGTAATTAAAACCTGCCTCGTTGAGAAGAAATAAAATTACCAAAACACTTAACAGTATAACTACGCTTAGAATTTTGTGAGTTTCATAGAAATTTTTATTTCATATAATCAAGATTATACAAAACAGCTTCAGAATTTCTTGAAAATATGTAATTTAAAGATGATAATGGAATTTTCCCACAAATGTTTTAAATCCCCCTCATATGGTGCTTAATTTAAAATGTTTATACTGTTTTTAAATTGAAAAAATAATTTGTTAATGAGACATATAAATAAGAAAAAAATGAAACACAAATAACTTATATGATTAGGTGTCCCATACACCAAATTTTTACGTAGATCCAGTCATTCATAGAATACACATATACTGGTTGTAGTTTGATTGGTATTTCTTACATAATGGCATTCATATTTCATCATATAGCATTTCTAGTTTGGGCTATTTTCAGATTGTACTAATATTTAAAGATTTTTTTTCAAGTTATTTAAACATAAAATCTGTTGACATGAATGCACATTTATCAGTTTTTATAGTTATATCACGCCTCCCTTATACAATAGCAGTTGATTTAAGCATCTCATGATTATTGAATTTCAAAAGCAATCAATTTCATTTCACTTGAAACAAAATATCTTTTTCACTTCATTTGTTTGCATAATGACTTCTTTGTTGTTTCTAAGTGCAGTCAAGTTAATACTTACTCATAGTGACCTTAAACACAACAGAACAAAATACCGCCCAGTCCTGCACCAATCTCACAATCCTTGCTACACTTGAGCCCATTGCTGCTACCACT
>NW_006408542.1:27500440-27501049 GCF_000296735.1 Chrysochloris asiatica | reverse complement strand
TTCTTCTTCATACATTCCAGCTTCTCAGGTTATTTGTTCAGCATACAGATCGAATAAGTATGGTGAAAAAAATATAACCCTGGCATAAACCTTTCCTAATTTTAAACCATTCAATGTCACCTTGTTCTTTTTGAACAACTGCCTCTTGGTCTATGTACAGGTTCCAAATGAGCACAATTGTTGTTGTTGTTGTTGTTAAGTGCCATCGAGTAGATCCTGACCTATAGTGACCCTGTGTAGGGTTTCTGAAGAGCAGCTGGTAAACCTGAACCGCCAACCTTATAGTTCAAACGGCTTTGCAGTCTTGTGCATTAAACTACAGCACCACACCAGGACTCCAAAGAGCACAATTAAGTGTTCTGAAATACTCATTCTTTTCAATGTTGTCCATAGTTTGTCATGATTCATACAATCAAAGTTCTTTTTGTAGTCCATAAAGCACAGTAAACATCTTTCTCTGCTTTCAGCCAAGATCCATCTGACATTAGCAATCATATTCCTCATTCCACATCCCCGTCTGAATCTGGCTTGAAGCACTGGCAGTTCTCTTTCAATGTACTTTTGCAGCTGTTTTTGAATTACCTTTATCAAAATTTTACTTGCATGTGA
>NW_006408542.1:27493384-27493921 GCF_000296735.1 Chrysochloris asiatica | reverse complement strand
AACCGCTGACCTTAAGGTTCGCAGCCCGATTCGTAACCACTACGCTACCAGAGCTCCTTGTTAAGTGCTGTCAAGTCGATTCTGATCCATAGTAGCCCTGTATAGGGTTTCAGAGGAGCAGTTGGTGAGTTTCAACTACCAACCTTGTAGTAAAGTGCTTATCTTACAGCGCCATACATATAGAAATTGTTAAGTGCCACTGAATGAGTTCTGACCCATAGTTACCTAGTATAGAGTTTCCAAGGAGCAGCTGGTGAGCTTGAACCAAAGATCTTGCAGTTAAATTGGGTTTGCAGTTGAGCACATTAATTCACAACAACACACCAGGACTCCTTATAAATGGTAACACTGGAATCAACTTAGTCGCAGTGACCTTGGTTTGGGTAGCTATAATATAGATGTGTAGCATAGTGGTTACGAATCGGGCTGCGAACCGCAAAGGCAGCAGTCTGAAACTACCAGCTGTTCCATGGGAGAAGGATGAGGCTTTCTGCTCCCGTAAAGATTTACAGCTTCGGAAACCCTGTACAGCGTCAC
>NW_006408542.1:27485106-27491494 GCF_000296735.1 Chrysochloris asiatica | reverse complement strand
TAGTTTCCAACCACCAACTCCAATCTTTCATTACATTGTGCCAAGTTGGCATTTTTTTTTTTTTTTTTGGAAAATAGACAAGTAAATTATCATTTCAAGATTTATGTGTATGAAATTCTAATATCAGAGGTACTTGGTTTGTATACAGTCACATGAAAGTGAAGCCTTAAATCAACCTTAAAGTATTAACAGGAATCTAGGACCCATGTTAAGTTTTAAAACTGCCTTTTCTAACATCAATTTGTCTCAGCTTTGTGCTACTTAACCTCAAATCCAAAAGGAAATATTTTCTTTGTGGTCAGGGAAATGCACAATCTATCCCAGAGAATCTTTCCTCTATGACCAAACAGATGCCTAAGCCCGAAGGGCCTTAACATATAGAATTATCAATGAATCGTTTTTCCAGTGGACCTCCCAAGGATTAGATGTGTTTAAGAAAGCAATTTCAAAAGCAGATTCCAAGAAAAATCCACCCTGTTATTGTCCTGTGACTGAGGAAAATGTATGTTTGCAGTTATGCACTCTTAACCTTGTGTGGCACTGTGGGTTAATGCACGGGATTGCAAGGTCGGTTTGACACACAGTGCTTAACAATAACCAATATGTAATCTCACATACATGTTAGCTACCATCCCCACTAAGATCCCAATCATAGATATCCGATTATGATTTTGTATTTTCAATTTCTTCTTCAACTGTTTAAGAAGGCTTGTTTCCTTTTTGTCAGGTTTCCTTTTGTTACATCTTCACTGTGAATCTGGACTTTTTCTTGGTCTCGACCATGTCTGGACTTTCAAAAAATCTCTTAATTTTACTTCTATAGAATGTAACCCCCTTCTTTCATTGTGTAGTAGCCATGAGGCTTTGGCTGGGATAAATAACTTCTGCCCACTTTCCTCCACACATAAACACATATCACCTAACCTAAACAGAATAATCTCAGTTTCCTTAAAAGGAATTAGTTAAAGGATGGATAAATAAAACTGACTTAACCCAAATTGTCCAGGCCACAGTGATAGGCATAGGGGAAAGCAAGTGACTTAAATTTATCTAAGTAGGTTGAAGTTTAGGAGATTATCCTCAAATTAAGGAAACAGAGGCTCTTTTTCACTGCACAGAATTGTTGGCCAGCAGTGGCAGAAGGTGGTTGTAAAAATAAGTATGTATGTGACACTTGGAATAGCTGCAGGCACTAGGGAATTGCTGTTTGAATAAGTAAACGATAAACACAGGAAAGAACTGAAACAACTTCAAACCTTTACAGTGACTAAAGCGATCCCAATTTTTTTCAACAAGACTTTTGCTATAATATACTACTTACAATTTATACTTGTGAAAGTATTGTTGCTATTATTTTAATTTATTAGTTTTTGCTGTGTTACTTTAGAGAAACAGTTTTATTTCCCATGAGATCTAGATTTCTGGGTTCCCTAGAGGTTGAGATGTCCCACCCACACCATTGCTCTGAGGTAGTATTTTAAACCTTGAGCCATGTGCAGACTAGTCTTCTAAAAGTTACCTTTATGTAAAACAATAGTTTGCCTTGGGCATTGGACTGTTTTAGAGAATGACAGAAAGATGTTTCCTTGTGCTTTATTAGCTATGTAAAGGTATTTGACTTTGTGGATCATAAAAAAACTATTGCAAAGCACGGGCATTCTAGAACACTCACTTGTGCTCATGAGAAATCTGTACATAGACCAAAAGGTATTCCTTGTAACAGAACAAGGAGTTACTGAATGGTTTACCATCAGGAAAGGTGTGTGTCAGCGATGTATCTTTTCATCAGACTTATTAAACTTGTATGCTGAGCAAATAATCCAAGAAACTGGATTATCTGAAGAAGAAGGTGGCATCAGCATTGGAGGAAGATTCACTAACAACCTAAGACAAGCATATGTCAAAGTCTTGCTTGCTGAAAGCCAAGAGACCTTTGAAATACTTGCTGATGAAGATCAAAGACTACAGCCTTCAATATGGATTACATCTCAATGTAAAGACAACAAAGATCCTTACAAGTGAACCAATAAATCATATCAATAGACAAGATTGAAGTTGTTAAAACTACAATTTCCTTGGATTCACAATCAGTGCTCATGGAAGCGTTAGTGTAGAAAGCAAAGTATTAGGTAGTTTTAACAGGGGAAGAAGGATGTCAAGTGTCTCTAGACAAAAACAAGCCAACCTCAGCAGTGAGGAATTTCTGAAAAGAGACATGGGGGAGAGAGAAAATTGTCTGCAAGAGGAAATAAAGTTAGTTTAAAAGGATAGGTGAGAGGGGAAACCATTGTAAGAAGAAATAAAGTTAAGAGTAGTAGGTGAGAGGGGAAACCATTTAAAGAGACATTGGTTATGAATCGGGCTGCAAACCTTAAGGTCAACGGTTCAAAACTACCAGCCCCTATGCGGGAGAAAGATGAGGCTTTCTCATCCCGTAAAGATTTACACCCTCGGAAACCCTGTACAGGGTCGCTATGGGTCGGAACCGACTCAACGGCACTTAACAACAACAACAACAAAGTTAGTTAAGAGGTGTAGGTGAGAGGAGACACTAATGAAAGGAGAAATAAGTTAGTTGACAATAAACTGGTACCTGAAACAAACAGAATTCAGGGATGGCACAGAGTTGGGCAGTGTTATGTTCTTTTGTTCATAGAGTCCCTCTGAGTTAGAACCAACTCGATAGCACCTAACAACGCAATCGCAGCCCTTTCCCGCAAAAAGTTCTTCTCTCTAATGGTTTATACCAAGTCAAAATTGCAGTCTTGTCAACCTAGAGGGATTTAGATTGTGTTTCTTTTCAATGTTCTTTGTGTTTAGGGAGCAAAAGTAATTCTGAAGAGGCAAATCAGTGCTATGGGGTGCATGGGGAAAAAATTATGTAACAAAATTCTGGTAGTATGACCTTGGCTACTCTAGAAAAATGAGCAGGTACATTATTGTGAAGAGAAAAAGAAAAAAAAAAAAAAATCTTCAACGCAACTACCCTGGCTTTTTCTCCACCAATGCAGTTTTCAAGTTTCTGAAAACATCTTCACTAATAAGCCCCCATGACACCCTGTGTCCTTTGAGAAAATCAATCAAGATTACCCCTTTGGAATCCTCCCCCAAAACCTACATAACCTTCTGAGCTGACCTCTCTGCCTTGAATTTAACACATCCAACAGAACCCCATGGAAGGCACACTAACAAGACAACTGAGAGAACTTGACTGTAGCCACCCACTGATCATAGAGAGATGTTTAAACACAGTTTGTGTGCAGTAAACCTGTGTGTAATACAATATTTTTCAACTCACCCTACTCTTGTGTGTGTGTGTACGTTGTTAAGTTTCATCAAGTCGGTTCCCACTAATAGCGACCTTGTATAGAGTTTCCAAAGAAGGGCTGGTGAGCTTGAATTGCCTACCTTGTAGATCAAACCAATGTTCCAGCCCAGTGCATTAACCCACAGAGCCACACCAGGACATATGTGGAGAGAGTGTCACATTCACTTTAAACTGGCAACTAATTCAATCAAACTATAATGAAATTTCTTTCATGGTTTTAAAATGTTTACAGTGTATATTAATGGCATTCTACAAGTGCTTACGCTAAACCATAAAATTTTTTTTACTCCTCTTTCTTGTACTCAAAACTCAGTGGAAAAAACATGAAATTATGGTCTGTTAAAAAGATAGCTATTATTATTTTGGTATCTTAAGCACACCTAAGAATTGCTACTGCTAGTCATTCATACATCAATTCATTCATTCAAACAAAAAGCAATATTGAGCTAAGTGAAACCAATTTACAAGTGAATGAAGGCAATTCCTCCAGGCTAATGGATAGTTCCTTATCATACTGATAAGGAAAGGTAAAAGTCCCTCCCACATAAACCTTATCTCTAGTCTTTCAAATCAAATTCTTTATAATGGAATTTACTTTACCAATCACTATGGCCAATTATTGTTAATTTATGAAGTTACAAGGCATTATTAATCATTATAATCACACTCAACTTAGATCAATAAGAATGTAATTTAATGTAAAAATGTAATTTGGTCAAGAAATTAAGTGGAAAATGATTCCCAACTAAATGCTGAATTAATTTTAGTTGTAAACTGTACAGAACAAATTGATTTAAAACAAACAAACAAACAAACACAGATAACAATAACAACAGAAAATGCTTACCACTTTAATACGAGTTAGTTTACCTGATTGAAACATGGAGACTTTCCAGGACTGAAAAGATTCAACAGTAAAAGCTAGGTTGTTGTTACTGTTATGTGCTGTGGAGTCGGTTCCGACTCACAGCAACCCTGCATAGGGTTTCAGAGGCTGTAAATCTTTACGGGAGCAGAACGCCTCATCTTTCTCCCGCGGAACAGCTGATAGTTTCTAATCAAACTGCTGTCCCTGAGGTTAGCAGCCGGATTCATAACCACCACATCTGTGAAACTCTGTGTATCTTTCTATTTGTTGTTGTTACATGCCGTGGAGTCGATTCCGACTCATACCGACACTGTACAGTGTTTCCGAGGCTGTAAATCCGAGACTGTGAACAGGAGCAGAAATCCTCATCTTTCTCCCACGAAACAGCTGGTAGTTTCGAATTGATGACCTTGCAGTCCGCAGCCTGATTCGTAACCACTACGCTACTAGAGCCCCTTATCTTTCCATTTAGAGGTTGCATTTCCAATGTTCTTGTTGTAGCACAGCAAAACAGATAAAAGGGACTCAACAACCTAATTCTCCAAATGGTATAAAGAATTCAGCCATTTTCAGGGACCATGAAACAGTTGAACTATTTTTCTCTTCCATAATATTTTAAAGGTGTTGATGTTGTTGTAAGGCATCACCCTGCGAGTACAGATTCATAGTGATCCTATTCACAGTAGAAGGAATCACTGCCCAGTCCCACACCAACTTCACAATCATTGCTATGCCTGAACCCACTGCTGCTGCCACTGTGCCAATCCATCTTGTTGGGAGTCTTCCTTTTTTTTCTTTGACCCTCCACTTTACCAAGCATGATATCATTCTCCAGGGACTGGTCAATTCTGATAATACGTCTTAAGTATAGGAGACGAAGTCTGGTCATCCTGGATTCCAATGAACACTGTAGCTGTACTTCTTCCAATAAAGATCTGATTGTTCTACTGGCAGTTCACTGCACTTTTAATATTCTTCTCCAACACCATAATTCAAATGCATCAATTCTTCTAAGGTCTTTCTTATTCACTATCCAACTTTCACATGCATACGAGGTTATTGAAAATACCTGGGTCAGGTGCATCTTAGTCCTTAAGCTGACATCTTTGCTTTTCAACACTTTTTAAAAGGTCTTTTGCAGCAGATTTGCCTAAAGCAATATGTCATTTGATTTCTTGACTGCTGCTTCTATGAGTGTTGATAGTGGATCCAAACAAAATGAAGTCTTTGACAACTTAAATCTTTTCTCCACTTATTATATTCTTTATTGGTCCAGTCATAAGGATTTTTGTTTTAATTTTCTTTAGCTTCAGCCGGAAATTATATACAGGCAATTGTGCTTTTTCCCACAGTTTGTCCTTGGTCTTGTTTTGGCTGATGATATTTAACTTCTTTATTGCCTCTTCTCACAGATGTATTCAATTTGATACCTGTGTATTCCATCTGCAAGGTTTACATGTATAGTAGCTTTTTATGTTGTTGAAGGACAGGTATTTGCAATGAATAAGTTGTTAGTCTAGCAGAATTCTATCATGTGATCTCATGCTTCATTTTTATCACCAAGACCATATTTTTCAATTACTGATCCTTCCACTTTGATTCCAGCTTTAACATTTCAGTAACCAGTAATTATCAACTTGGCTAGACTTCATGTTTGATGAATTTCAGATTGAAGAAGTTGGTAGAATTCTTTGTTTCTTCATCACTGGTTTTGATGGTTGATATGTACATCCAAATAAAAGTTGTATTGACGTCTTATAGGATTACAAATATTATCCTATCAGACAGCACTGCATTTCAAATAGATGTTGAAAGTTCTTATTAATGATGAATAAGACTCCATTCCTCTCCAATTTATCAATCCCAGCATAGGAAAAAATGTGATTGTTTGATTTAAAATGGCCATGCCACTCAATTGAAGCTTCCTAATCCCAAGTATGGGGTCCTGGTGTGGTGTTGTGGGTTAGTGCACTGGACAGCAATGAAGTCCAATGAATCAGCAAATGAAAGTCCCAAAAACTTTGCTCCATGTCCTTCATTAAAATTGGCTGTACTTTTAGAAGAAGGCTCTTTCTAACTTAAATCTGAAATTAAAAAACTGAATTTTTATTATCATAATCTCCTTGAATTACAAATGAGAAAATGAATGTGATATAGTTACATTTTGAAGCAAAGTTTGTTTGATTCTGATA
>NW_006408542.1:27467758-27479308 GCF_000296735.1 Chrysochloris asiatica | reverse complement strand
GTTAAGTTTTTACCATAATGGTCCTATGCAATATCTATCTTTTTGTGACTATTTTAACTCGGCATAATGTCCTCACGTTTCATCCATGTTATGTGGTGGCTTGCAGCTTCCTTGTTATTCTTCAAGGTAGTATAGTATTCCATTGAGTGTATGTACCAGAGTTTGTTTATCCATTCTTCCCTTGATGGGCACTTAAGCTGTCTCTATCTTTTTGCTATTGTAAATAGTGCTGCTATGAATATTGGTATGCATATATCTACTCATGTTATGGCTTGTATTTCTAGTGGATAAATACCAAGTAGAGGAATTGCTGGATCATAAGATATTTCTATTTCCAACTTTTTGAGGAAGTGCCATATAGTTTTCCACAGTGGTTGGACCATTTTTGCATCCCCACCAGCGATGTAGGAGGGTCCAAGTCTCTCCGCATCCTCACCAACATTTATTGTCCTCTACTTTTTTGATCTTCGTTGTTATTGCTGGTGTGAGATGGATATCACTGCTGTTTTTTGGCAGTCATATAAAGTTCTCCATCATTCACTAGAAAGATCTTTAGCTCAGAACCTCCGACTCATAATGAGCAGAATGACTTGTTTTTCACTTCTTAGCCTCCCTAAGAGCTTTAACACTTCATGGTACATGATTTGGTCTCTCCATGCAGGTTCTACCTGGTGCACTTTGTGACCAGAACCATTGTTTATTTATGAAATGTTTTAAGGTTTTCCAGTGGTTGACACTTTCTTTCATAACTTGATCAACCTAATGAATTCTGATTATCTAATAGGGGTCAGAAGTTTGAATCCACCCAGTGGCTTGATGGAAGAAAAAGTTGGTGGTCTACTTGCATAAAGTTGAGGGATGTGGAAACCCTATGGAGCAGTTCTACTCTGTTCTACATACAGGGCCACTGTGATTTGGAATATGCTCAATGGCAGTGATTTTGAGTAACATTTTAGAGTATACTTCTTTATGTGAAAACAGGAACAACTTTAATTTAGAAAAGTGTGAAGGGGATTCTTCCCCCTCTCTTTACCCTAAACCTTTTTTTGCAATGGGATTTTTCCTAGAAGAGTTGTGAAAAGTTATAGTGAATTAAATGACTGATGTAAACATGCTCATTCATGTTCATGACAATGAAAGGCAAGCTCATTTACTCAGAAATAATATAAATGACCTTTTAAAAAATAGCCAGTTTCCCCCTCTTTGGTTTTATATATAGTCTTTCTTAAGTCTCAAAGAATTATTATAACCTTTAGTTGTAAAAAATAAGTTTTAATTTTGGTTTCCTACAGCCAACTGTTATATAAAATATAAACTCACACATTCTTCAGTGCTGCTAGATTCTTTTCTACTTCTGTGTGGTGGAAGTATGAGGAATCTTTTATGTCATACTTGAGGAACAGATGTTACAGCATCTTACCAAAAGAATAGCACCCTATCTTAGTAGTCATGTCATGTGTTTGATACTTCTTAGTAGCTTCTCTGTCACAATTCATGACCTTCTCCTGAACTAGTGTAAGATAGTGTGAAATAGTAATCATCCATAATTTATTATTTTAAGCTTTGGTAGCATAGTGTTTACGAGTCAGGCTGCTAGTTTCATGGTCAGCAGTCCAAAACTACCAGTAGTTCCACGGGGGAAAAATGAGGCTTTCTGTTCCCATAAAGATTTACAGCCTTGGAAACCCTATACAGGGTCGCTATGAGTCAAAACTGACGTCACAGCAAGTAACCACCAACCACTACCATAATAATTGTGAAAAGTGAGAGTTTAATGATGTGCCTGTTTCTCAAATCTGGCATACCTAGGATTTGAACCTAAGTCTGTTTATTCTGATATGTTCACTCATACGACTATATTTATGCTAATTTCTCAAAATTTTTTTTAAATGTTTAAATATCAATCTATGTATTGTTTTAAAAATATTATTGGGACTAAATTACTTTATATTAAATTAAGAATCATAGTTTCTTAGGTTGGCAGTTAAAACCCACCCAGAAGCTCTACAGAAGAAAATTCTTGGTGATCTATTCCTGTAAAGATTGTTGTTGTTAAATGAAGATTATAGTGAAGAAAATCCTATGCACTAGTTCTAATCTGTAATACAGGGAGTCATCATGAGTTCAGGGATGACTACTCCTGGTGTGTCCTTGTAAGATAAACACTGGACTGTGAATCACAAAGGTTAGTGGTTCAAACCTACCAGCTACTCCTAGGAAACCCTGTACAGGATTACTATGAGTGGAAATCAACTCAATGGCACTTAACAACGATGACAACAACAGCTAATAACAACAACAAAATTCAATAGCAGAACATTAATATTAAATTATATATCAACAAAGTCATTTAAGAAATGAAAATCAGTTTCTGGTTTTTAATAATCTGATTTGGCAGAGTTAGACATTAGAATATCTAGCAAATGATAAAAAATTATGATTCCATCTTAATCCATTTCAGTTAGTTCTTTAAAAGAGCTATAAAATTCAAGAGTCAACTCTCAGGTAAGACCCTGGTGTGTAGATAAAGTGTATTTCTGGTTATAGCAAGACTCAAATGCTGTGGATACCATTTATGCAGATAGAGAAATTGGTGGCCCTTCATTTAATGCAAGACCAACTAAAATATGAATAGATGTGGGCTCAAGGGAATTTCCTCAGGTAGAACCAACGTTTTGCACAAAAAGTGACAACTTGTTGGTCTGCTCAAGTAAATTTATTTGAGCCTAATATTCTTTCCTGAAATTAAGTTGCACTGATCCCTGAACAGAGAAATAACTGCATGGTGAAAATGATGCATTGTTAGATTGATGTAATTTGTTCTTGTCCTGTGAAAACTATTCCCCTGTAATGTTTTCTCTGACAATACAATTGTAAAGTCACAACTGCCATTTGTGTCTTGTCTTCCTCTTACCAACCCTACGAGCTTATGAAACCTAAATCAATTCTCAAAACCTGTTAGAACTCATCATTTCCTTCTTAGGAGTCTAGGAAAACGCATGTTCTATCCTGCCTTTCTAAATTAAACTCAGTCCCAATGGTTTGGGCCAATGAAAATAATAAAATTAAACTTCTTATCCACTGTATCCCAGGTGACCATAGGACCTGATGAAACAATTTGACAGCAAATTGCTTCATTACCCAATAAATGAAAGCTGTATGCCCTGAAGGTCAATGTCCACTTCTTGATGCATATTAAGTGAGAAAATGTAGAAGTCATCATCCTTAGCTTTTTCCAGAGACAGCTACGTTTTCTGCTGATAATTGAACCTACTTAATCCCAAAGGAAATTACAAATGAATGTTAGCTTCTAGTTTTATCTGTTTATGCATGAACAGAAGGAATTTCATGCTTTGCAAAGATTCTAGTTTCTAAACCCCCAGTGCAAGGAGAAATATAATTTTGTCACCTGCATGAAAAACAATCATTCAAATAAAAATCCCAGTTACTTATTCAGCAGGGTTCTGGGAATACACTCCAGATGGGTTGAATCCCTATTCACAAAGCTCTGCCTTCTGTTTTCTTTTCTTTTGTTTTTCTGCAAAACATTTATTACCTGTCCAAAGTTGTCTGAATTAAACAAGCTCCCTTTCCAAAATGCATCTTACACATAAACAATTTATGAGACTTGTGATCTTTTGATAAAGGATAGCTATCCTCTAGGTTCTCATTGTTCTGAGCATATCTCCAAACAATACCTTCCCACATAGCAATTAGAGCTGCTTAAACATTCCTAAGAGTTAAGTATTCCCCTAATTTACAGGATAAATCCATCTCCTGGAAAGGGTGAACACTTAATATTCATAAATACTGGAAGTGAATTGATTTATTCACCTGCTTTCTTTCACATCAAGAATCTAGATCAGCAGGAAAGCAATTTTATGTAGGGCTGACCTCTGCTGATTCTGGTGTTTTTAATCATATAGAAATATGTAGCAATATGTTGGATATTCAGTTATTAAGATGGCAAGCACATATGAACTCTTAGTATAGAATAAAGATTAACTTGGAATGGGTTAATATACTGATACACTCAGTCATGCATGTTATATTCCTATTCCCTCATCTTCAAAGCAAATACATATTCCAAGAAGGGAGGTAGGCACTTAGGGATTTCTTGACTTAGAGATTTGTACATGGAGAAAAATAAAAGATCTATTTGTCTTGGATAAAGATTTAGGCTAATTATTCTCATGATCCTGAGATTGAACTACAGAGCAAGTATGAAGTAAAAAAGCAGAGACATGGATGTGCATGCAGAACAGAAGTAAGAGAATTTTTCTTCTTTAGGATTGTGATGAGAGCAGAGATTAGTGGGAATAAAAGTAGAGTAGTCTATATTATAAGTCTATTTTAATGTCCAAAACTACACAGGAGATCAAACTGGGATGTCTGATTAATACACATCCCAGAACTTCCCAAACTTTGCAAAGATTTCAGATAAGAAATATAACTACTGGATTTGAAGAGACCAAGAATTTGTCAATCTGGGGCTTCACATTATTAAACACTGTGGTATAGTCAACAAGGAATAGAACATCCCATGAAAATTCACAGAGGACCCAAAGATATCATCAAAAGCTTCCAAAAGTGAAAATCCTATAATTGCTGAGATTCAATTTCCTATAAATTGAGAGAATTGTTAACATGAAGTTGGATATGTTCCTTTAAAAAAAGAATCTTGAATGGGGAGGAATAGTCTCTTCAACAGATAGTACTGGCGGAAATGAAAATTGATATGCAAAAGATTGAAATAAGATCTTTATCTCACACCATATACAAAAACTAACTCAGCATGGATTAAAGACCTAAATGTGAATCCCAGAATTAGAAAGGTCATCAATGAAAAAATAGGGACAAATTAATAAAGGGCCCTTAAATTTGTGCCTATTTTTTCATTGATGACAGGGCACGGAGTCCTGGTATGGTGCTGTGGGTTAATGCCCCAGACTGCAAAGCCATTTGAACTGTAAGGTTGGCAGTTCAAGCTCACCAGCTGCTCCTCAGAAACACTATACAGGGTTGCTATGGGTTTGAACCAACTCGACAACACTTAACGACAACAACACAATACAGGGCACATATAGACTACCAAACATGTCGAGAATTGCACAAACAAAAGAAGACAAAATAGATGATTGGAATATATTGAAAATGAGAAACTTATGTGCATCAAAAGATTTCACCAAAAGAGTAAAAAAGGAGTCCAGAATAGTGAAAAAACCTTTTGCAACGACATATCAGACAAGGGACTAATTTCTAAAGTCTATAGGAAACTACAACACTTCTACAAGAAAAAGACAAATAACCCTATTAAAAAATGGACATGAACAGACACTTCACCAAGGAAGATATTCAGGCAGCCAACAAACATATGAAGAAATTTTCACGATCATTAGCTATTAAAGAGGTGCAAATCAAAACAACAGTGAGATATCATCTGACACCAGCAATAACAGTGAAGTTCAAAAAAGCAGAGGATAATAAATGCTGGTGAGGATGTGGAACTGGGACCCTCCTACATTGCTGATAGGAATGCAAAATGGTCCAATCACTCTGGAAAAAATATGGCGCTTCCTCATAAAGTTGGAAATAGAAATATCTTATGATCCAGCAATTAATTCCTCCGCTTAGTATATATCCACAAGACATATGAGCCAGAACACAAGTAGATATATGCACACCAATGTTCATAGCAGCATTATGTGCAATAGCAAAAAGATGGAGAAAGCCTAAGTGCCCATCAATGAAAGAATGGATAAACAAACTTTGGTATATACACACATGGAATATTATGCTACCTTGAAGAATAACAAGGAAGCTGCAAGCTACCATATAACATGGATGAATCTTGAGGACATTGTTGTTGTTGTTGTTATGTGCTATGGAGTCAGTTCCAACCCATAGTGACCCTGTACAGGGTCTCTGAGGCTGTTAATCTCTATGGGATCAGAAAGCCTCATCTTTCTCCTACGGAACAGCTGGTAGTTTTGAACTGCTGACCCTGAGGTTAGCAGGCCAAATCGTAACCACTACGCTACGAGAGATCCTTTTGAGGACATTATGATGAGTGAAATTAGTCACTAAAGGACAAATATTGCATAAGACCAATATTAAAAAACTTAAGATACCCATACTAAAAGGAAAAAAAAAAAATTCTTTGTTGGTTAAGGGAGGGGACAGAAGAGCACAGGGTGGGAGATAGATACATCATAGTTCAGGTGTTGGGGAGGGCAATTCACAAGAATGGGGTGAGGATGGAAGAACAAAGTAGATAGGGGAATGCTTAGGCAGGTTTGCAAGGGCTAAATGGAATAGAGGTAAATAGTATTGTATACTCAACTTTGAAACAACAGGGCTTTGTGATACATGGATCGAGGCATAGTCTGAATGGGTAAAAGAGGAGAAATAATGTTAAGATGCTTAACTGTCTTATGAATATTAGTAAAAAAGACACTTGAGTTGAGTAGAAAGGAATATCGGGAAACATGAATACAGAAAGCTTGCAAGTGTTTCTTCAGCCTATAACTCATTGGAACACCTAAAAGGTGTTCTATAACTTGCTCAGTGAAGTAGGCTTCTTGTGGAGTCTTTGTAGTATATAGGACATTAAGGTGGAATCCTGAGTCCCATCCTTCTGAGGTGGGACATTACTACTTGAAAGGACATGTAAACCAGCCCAGACTGGCTAGAGGAACAGAAGATACTTCTTGAAAGAAAGAACAGCAAAAACAATAATGGCAGTCTCATTGACTACTATAAGAACAAGCAAGTTGTTCACTATGAAGCCATCAAGGCAAGCAATCAACTCCCTTTAGGATAAACCCTCCTCCAAGACTGAAACTGAAACAGAACATAGGAACAGGCATGTAAGCTTACTAGTGGCCATGTTGGTCTACTGGTGAGTGGAAGAGGGGGAAAGGCAGCAATGAAGATATGGTCTGAGCTTGATCACATACCATAGACTCAAATTAACCTGGAGATCAGAGAGAAAAGAGGAAGAGCTGGTTGGTCTGAAGTATGGTGAGACCTGGAGACTCTTGGGCCCATGGACAAGGACATAACCATGGAGGGCTAGAGTTAACAGTGTAGCCTCCAGCTGATATGAAGTGAGGGGGGATGTATAAGAACTTTTAAATAGCTCCCATTTGACCTAGTTTCAATGGCTTGATGATCAGAACTTGACTAGAGGAAGATAAAAATTTTTGATAAAGGAAACAAGTGTAGGTTGCTACAATTTGATGAATTTGACTTATAATTATGGATGTGGTAGCTCAAAATATCAACTGAGAGGCAAGGATCTTCACAGCAAGGATCATTCCCATCCCTTCTGTACACAGGGTTGATGTTGTTGTTGTTAAGTTCCATTGAGTTGATTCCGAGCCATAGTGACACTGTACAGGGTTTCCCAGGAGCAGCTAGTGAGCTTGAACCGCTGACCTTGTGGTTCAAACTGACTTGGCAGTCCAGCACATTAACTCACAGTGACACACCAGGAGTTCCTTTGACCATTCTTCAGGTTTGGAACTGAAGTTATGCCCGTGGCCCAATTTTCAGTCATGCAGTAAGTAGGTAGGTATATAAGGGGTGGGTGGGTGGGAGAGACAGCAAAACTAGGAAGATATGCTAATTATAGAATGGTTAACCATTCAAGATCAAAAGACCAACTTTTACCTAAGCACAAAGTTCTGAAGTGTTGAAAAGACTGTTTAAAGGAAATAAAAGTCACAGACAAGTGGAATAATTGATGTCACATGGAAGGGATTGCAATCATTGAAATTAAACTTAGTGTGTGATTTCTTGAAATTAAAGCTGATCATCTACTCTTTATTATTAATTGAATGAAGGTTTACAAAGTTTTTTTGTTGTTTTGTTTTTATCAACTTTAGTATTGCAGCAAAATTGTAAGCAAGGCATTAAGGCTATACAGATACTCTACATACAACAAATGTAAGAAATACCAAATGAAACAAATGCAGATGATAGATATGGGCCCCTGAGCTTCAGATGAAGAGATAGATCAAGAAGTGGTCTGAGTGCTTACTAGGAGAAGAAACTGAACAGACACAGCAAAAAAGGGAGATAGACTGGTGACCTGTGCCAGCTGACCAGACATGATGTGGCCATCTTAAACTTTTGTAAGTAGCTTCAGGGACAAGACAGCATATTTGCACTTCAGAAATATACTGGTGACAAATGTTCTGAGAACATACAATGCCTAATCCTACAGGAACTCATTCCAGGGTTTAGAGTGTCACTGTCTCATCCATTGTCTAACCAAGTTGTGAGGTCCTTGTCTGACAGGAGACCCCAGAATTTTCTCTTCTCTGGGTGTGTCACCTGCTTTTTTATTTTCCTTTCCTGATTTTGGTTTATATATTCTTTCTTCCCCTTCTTCTTCTCTTTAACTTCCATTGCTTTTTATCCATTCTATCTTCACTTTCATTTTTTCTTTTGGTTTTTTTTGTTTTGTTTTTTCTGATTATCTTTCCATTCTGGTGCTGATACTTTTTCTTTACTTTACCTCTTGTTTTTCTTTACTACTTTCTGGTCTCTCTCCATTAATGCATCCCTCTCCTTAATTGTGTTTAGTACTCTTTTTTCTTCTTTTTCTTTTCTCTCTTATTTTTTCTCTTTTGTGGATTAAAAATAATTTTCATCTCCTTCTTTCCTTGTTTTGGTTTTTGTATTCTTTTACTAGCTGTTGCCTTATTTATTTATTACTATTTTAGTTGTTATTTGCTTGCTTGTTTGCTTGTTTTCCTTATCTCTTGTGTGTGTGTGTTGCTATTCTTGCCTCATCCAATACAGGACAATACCCATGCCCATATAGCCCAGCCACAGCTATACCTTCTACAACCCCACCAATCAAGCAAGATTCAATACCAACTGCTATGCACTAGATCAATGACAAAAGCCAGCATCACCCAAATCCATTCTAAACTGAGCTGCACAAACAGAAAATAGAGAATAGTGCACATGCATCCATTCCCTAATCAAACCCAGCAGGAGGCAGTTGATGAGTACCTAAAAAGAAAATAACACACAATTATCAACTTAACACAAATACAGCAACACCACAATGTCTTGGTAGCAAGAGACAATTACTGCACACATAAAGAAACAAAACAGAGTGGGTCAAACTAGTGACCAAGAGGAAGAGCTAAAAAAAAGGTTGTAAGGTAAAAAAGCGTTTTGAAATACCTGAAAAAGATGTAAAGATGATGATACTTCGGCATCTCCAAATGATTGACAGAAAAGTTGAGGAAAACAAGGAAGAGTTCAGGAAAACACGTCACGAACAAACAAATTAGATAAAGGATTGAAGACAACACAAAGCCTTCAAACAGAAATCTAGAAGATTAATACTAAGATTTTTTAAATTATCAAATATATTGGAAGAAAAAAGGGGTAGATTTGAATCAAATTAGTGAGCTTGAAGATAAACATCTTAATACTAGTAAGCTGGAAAAACAATCTGAAAAAATAGAAAAAAAATTCAAAGATTCATGTGGTATGGTACATCATGAAAAGGAATAGCTAAGGGACAAGCAGAATTCCAGAGTGCTGGTGTGGCACTGCGAGTTAATGCACTAGACTGCAAGATAGGTTTGAACAGCAAGGTCAGTAGTTCAAGCTCACAAGCTGCTCCTCAGAAACGCTATAAAGGGGCACTATGAGTCAGAACTGACTCAACGACACTTAATAACAACAACAACAATTATAATTGCAGAACAGGAAGAGACAAAGAAAAACACAGGACAGTAAAAGAGCTGCATGAAGAAAACTTCCCTAACATAATGAAAGATGAGAATATAAATATGAATGAAGTTGAATCCCAAACAGGATAGGTCTTGAAAGAAAATCACCCAAATATGTCATATTCAAACTCTCCAAAATCAAAGATAAGTATCCAGAGAGCAGCTTAGATAAAATGAAAAGTGACCTACAAAGGAGAATCAATAAGATAATGCTGTTTTCTCTGCAGAAGCCATGCAGACAAGAAACAATAAGACATATACAAAACTTTGAAAGAAAAAATTGCCTACCAAGAATCATATGCCAACAAAACTGTCCCTGAAATACAACAGTGAAATGAGAACATTTCTAGATAAACAGAAAATAAAAGAGTTTGTACTAACCAGCCCAACTTTACAAAAATTACTAAAAGGAGTCCTTTGGCCTAAGAACCAACAACAGCAGCCAACAATCTGAGGCCCGAGAACCAACAACAGCAGACAACAACAACACCCAGAATTCAATACTCATGGTATGGTGTTGTTGTTGTTGTTAGGTGCCATTGAGTTGGTACTGATGCAGAGCAACAACAGAACCTCACAATTGTTGCCACGCTTGAGCTCATTGATGCTGCCACTTGGCCAATCCATCTCATTGGGGGTCTTCCTCTTTGTCTCTGACCCTCCACCTTACCAAACATGATATCCTTCTCCAGCGACTGGTCCCTCCTGACAATATGTTTGAAGTATGAGAGATGAAGTTTGGCCTCCAAGGAGCACTCTGGCTGCACTTCTTCCAACACAGATCTATTGGTTCTTTTGGCAGCACATTTTTCAATATTCTCCTCCAACACTATAACTCAAAGGCATCAATTCTTCTATGGTCTGCCTTATTCACTTTCCAACTTTTGCATGCATATGAGGTTATTGAAAATACCATGGCTTAGGTCAGGAACACTTTAGTCCTCAAGCTGACATCTTTGCTCTTCAACGCTTTAAAAGGGTCTTGTGCAGCAGATTTGCCTGATGCAATATGTAATTTGATTTCTTGGCTGCTGCTTCCATGAGTGTTGATGGATAATCCAAGAAAAATGAGGTCCTTGACAACTTCAGTCTTTTATCCGTTGATAAGAATGTTGTTTATTGGTCCAGTAGTGAGGATTTTTGTTTGTTTTTTCATTGAGATGCAATCCATACCAAAGGAAGGCTATGGTCTTTGATCTTCAGCAGTAAGTAGTTGAAGTCCTTTTCTCTTTCAGCTAGCAAGGTTGTATCAACTGCATATCACTGGCTGTTAATGAGTTTTCCTCTAACTCTGATGCCACATTTTTTTTCATAAACCCAGCTTCTCAGATTATTTTTTCAGCATACAGGTTGAACAAGTATGGTGAAAGAATATAACCCTGTCACACAGTTTTCTTAATTTTAAACCATTCCCATGTTTTGTTTGAACAATTGCCTCTTGGTCCATGTGTAGATTCCTCATGAGCACAATTAAATGTTCCAGAACACTCATACTTTGCAATGTTATCCATAGAGCTTGTCATGATCTACACAACCGAACGCATTTCTGTAGTCAATAAAGTACAGGTATCTTTCTGGTAGTCTCTTCTTTCAGCCAAGATCCATTAGACATCAGCAATGATATCCCTTGTTCCATCACCTCTTCTGCATCCAGGTTGAACCTCTGGAAGTTCTCTGTCAATATATGCTTGCAACTGTTTCTGTATTACCTTTAGTAAAACTTTACTCACATGGAATATCAAAGATAGTACCTGATGCTTTCTGCATTCCATTGGGTCACCTCTCTTTG
>NW_006408542.1:27464187-27466878 GCF_000296735.1 Chrysochloris asiatica | reverse complement strand
TTTCCATCAGCAATACCACAGAATACCAGGCAAAGTGTGTTCATGGCAGAGTTCTGAAACTCTGAACCACATATCTAGGAATATTTAAAAAGTCTGAAGACTTATAGCTAGTGGAATTTGTAGCAGAAGTAAGAAATCTTGTACTTTAGAATCTGCCTGGCTTGGTGGCCTGGAGCCAACAACTTGGGCAAGATCAAACAGCAATATCAAGCCGGGGAGCAAGCAGGCCAGCCAAGGAATAATGCTGCAGGAACCTCGGAGCAAAGGTGGACAATATACATTGACAGTTTTGCTTTGTTCTGATTTTTTTTGGTATCTGTTCATTGCCCCCCATCCCCCGCTGTTTGTGCACCTCCATTCTGCTGACTAGAGGGGGTGCCTGAGTGAGCAGACACCCCCCACCTCCACCACTGGTGGGTTCTTCTGCCACACATGTGCACAGATACTCCTAGCATTTAAAGCTACAAGCTTCTCAAAATGGCCACAGCCCACCCTGAACTGTTTACTAATAGGGAAAAGTACAGAACAAGGGGTGTGGAGAGGGAGAGAGAGTTTAAAAACAAAACAGGTTGAAAATGAAATCCCAAAAAACAGCATAACAACCAACAGTGGCATCTTGAAATTTATCAGGCAGCCTTGAAAGCAAGAAGCTGAAAGATAACATTAAAATCATACTCACATTAGGCTACAGATTTTTTTTTTTTTCCTTCTTTCCCTCCTCTCCCTTTTCTGACATTAGAGACTACAGTATCCAATCTTTTTTTTTTTTTTAGCTGTTGTTTGCTGGTGCTTTTTTTTTTTTATTATTATTTTTAACCTTTGAGGTACTCATTCTTTCCCTATATTACTCAATAAGAGACAGCAATTGTTCCCATATAGTTTAAGCTATAAAACCTATAAAACCCCAAAACCTGACAAGTACCAATACCAACTGTCATAAACCAGAAAGGCATACGACACCTGTGTAAATTACTCTGTGTTAAGCAATAAGAAGAGTGAAAAGGGGAGCCCACATCCTGATCACATCTACCTGGAACCAATCAGAAAGCATAAAAAAAATTCAAAAAACACACACTCAATTAAGAATTAAGGCCACAGATAAACACTAACCATGTCCAAGAATCAAAAGCACATGATCATATCAGCACATGTCAAGAAATAAGATAAAGTGTCTGAGTCAAATGACCTAGCAGTAGACCTGGACTCCATTCTGGAAGAAGGACAGGCCTCGGAAATGTCTCAGAAGAAATTCAGTAAAAAATGATTATAAAATGTCTCACAACACTTTGAGAAAAATAAGGAAGAAATCAGGAAAGCACTACAAGAACAATCAAATAAGATAGATTCTCAACAAAGTAGGACTTGAAGGGAAATTCCTCAACATAATCAAGAGCATATATACAAAACCAACATCCTACATTATTCTCAATGGAGAGAAACTGAAAGCCTTCCCCTCTGCGAACAGGAACCGGACAAGGATGCCCTTTGTCACCACTCCTATTCAATATTGTGCTGGAAATCTTAACAAGAGTTATATGGCAAGACAGGGAAATTTAAGGCATCCAGATTGGCAAAGAGGAAGTAAAACACTCTCTATCTGCAGATGATATGATCCTATACATAGAAAACCCCAAAGAGTCAGTAAAAAGCTACTAGACCTCTTCAGAAGATTCAGCAAAGTGATAGGATATAAAATCAACTTACAAAAACCGGTTGGATTCCTCTATACCAATAACGACAGCACTGAAAAGGACATTAGGAAAGCAATACCATTCACAATAGTTGCCAATAAGATGAAATATCTAGGAATAAATGTAACCAGAGAAACAAAGGACCTATACCAAGAAAACTACAAAACACTATTATAAGAAACCTAAAGGGACCTACAAAAAATGGAAGAATGTACCATACTTCTGAATATGAAGACTTAACACTGTGAAAATGTCAATACTACCCAAAGCAATTTACACATACAAGGCAAATCCAATCCAGATTCAAGAGGCATTCTTCAAATAGATGGAAAAAACTATTACAAACTTTATATGGAAGGGAAAGAGATCCAGGATAAGCAAAGCACTGCTTAAGAAGAAGAATAAGATTGAAAACCTCTCACTCCCCAACTTCAAAATTTATTACACAGCTACAGTGGTCTAAACAGCTTGGTATTGGTACAATGAAAGATACATTGATCAATGAGACAGAATTGAGAATACAAAAATTAAACCATCCCCATACAGTGAACTGATTTTTGACAAAATACCTAAATTTATTGCATGGGGAGGGCATAGTCTTTTCAACAGATGTGCTGGCAGAACTAGAAAGCGATATGCAAAAGATTCAAACAAGACCTTTACCTTAAGCCTTAAACAAAAACCAGCTCAGCATGGATTAAAGACCTCAATGTGAATCCCAGAATTATGAAAGCTATCAAAGAAAAAATAGGAACAAATATGAGGGCTCTAACTCAGGGCATACACACACTACCAAACATTTTGAAAACTACACAAACAAAAGTAGACAAAATAAATGATTGGGACATACTAAAAATTAAAAACATATGTGCATTAAAAGACTTCACCAAAAGAGTAAAAAGGGAACCCATAGAATGGGAAAAAATCTTTTGCAATGATACATCAGACATGGGACTCATTTCTAAAATATATAGGAAACTGCAACACCTCTACAAGAAAA
>NW_006408542.1:27449290-27463741 GCF_000296735.1 Chrysochloris asiatica | reverse complement strand
TTGAAGAATGGATAAGTGAACTGTGGTACATACACACAATGGAATATTATGCAACCTTGAAGAACCACAAGGAAGCTGTAAGGTATCACATAACATGGATGAACCTTCAGGACATTATACTGAGTGAAATTAATCAGAAATACAGCATAGGACCAGTACTGTAAAAGACTAAGAAAAAGAACCCATACTAAAGAGCAGGAGGGATTCTTTGGTGGTTACTGGGATGTTGGGTGTAGGTGAGGGGAGGGAGGGGAACGTGGAGCACAGGGCAGGGAATTGACACAGGATAGTTTGGGTGCTGGGGAGGGGGCAATAGACAAGAAGGGGGAGGGAAATGGAAGAGAACAAGACAGAGGGGAGAACAATTAGGCAGGTTTGCATGGGCTAAGGGGGACAGAGGTAAATAATGATGTATGCACAACCTTGAAACAACAGGGCTCTGGGATACAGGGATTGAGACATGGTTGGAATGGGGAAAAGAGGGGAAATAATGTTAAGATGCTTGACTGTCTTCTTAATCTTGGTTTCCCTTGCATACCATTATAAAATAGACACTTGAGGGGAAGAGAAAGGAATAGTAAGAAATATCACCATAGAAATCTTGTCAATCCCTCTTCTTTCTATAACTGAATGGAATACCTAAAATGGGGCTAGAACTTGCCCAGTGAGGGCTTCCTGCAGAGCCTCTGAATTACATAAGACCATAGGTATAATCCTGAACCCCATCTACAATCTTCTGAGGTGGGAAATTTCCACTGGAAAGTCCAAGCAGACAAGCCTGGAGCAGCTAGAAGAACAGAAGATACTTCTTGAAAGAAAGACTGACAGGAAAAATACAAAATAATAATGGCAGTCCAACTAACTACTACAAGAACAAGCAAGTCGCTCTCCCAGGAGACATCAAGGCAAGTGGTTGGGTTCCTTCAGGCCAAACCCCTTTCCAAGACTAAGACTCAGAGGGAATATACGAGCAGACACGAGCTCTGATTGGTGACCACATTGGTCACCGATAAGAGGAAGTGAGGGAAAAACAGCAGTGAAGCTGTGAGCTAAGCCCTACCATGTTCAATAGACCCCTGTGAACCTGGGTGGAGACCTGGTTGGCCAGAAGTTTGGCAAGACCTGGGGACTCCTGGGCCCAGAGTCAGTGACAGCCACAGAGGACTAGAGTTGAGAATGAAGCATCCAACTGATAAGAAGAGACAGCATAGACACAAGAACACCCACACTTGCAGACAATACCCACTTGACTTGGCTTCAATGGCTGGATGATCAGAGCTTAACTACAAGAAGAGAGAAGAGGAGAAAAGGAGTAATCTGATACAATTTGATGAACTTGACCTACACCTATGGATGCAGTAGCTCAAAAAAGGGAACAAATCTTTACAGTGAGGATCATTCCCATCCTCTCAGTACAAAGGGTAGACAGGGAAGGGCAAGTTGGACAGTGGCTACCCAAAATAGGAGGACTACAAAGGCAAGAAGTGACTGGCTTACAAGCTTTCAAGAGGAGGCCTAGAACCAGAGGGCACAGAGGGAGGTAGAATCTTCACTGAGTAATATCTAATCTGTCTGGGTGGGGCTGATGAAAGGAGATGGGGATAGCACTCATGTGGTACAATAGTGAATAATTACTATCAGGACTGATTGTGGGGGTTGGAAATGTAAAGTTAGATGTTTTGTAGCAAAGGGAAGGAAGTGGTTGACATTGCAGGCCAGGAGCAGAAACCCCTGGGATCATTACGGGAGAAGATCAGAGTGTGGGATCCTGTCCAGTGAAACAGTGACGCCAGAGATGGAGGCAGAGAAAATGACATAGAGAGATGGAGCGGGGACTTTAGACCCAGAGAGGGAGAGGGGCTGTGTGCTGACAACCAGGGGGCAGGTTTGTGGTGTATACCCTTTGGTTTGTTGATGATGCACGGAGGGGATTATAACCATGGCAGTGCAATGATACACGATAGGATAAATGTAAAGCTACTGTTCTCCCATGTAAACAATCACATAATTCATAATAAAACCCTTTTAAAAAAATAGAACACACACACACACAAAGACTGTAAATAAGTAACTAGAGATATAAATTTATAATGAACAAAACTATAAAGCCAAAAGAAGGGAAAGTATAGTTACAGGACTTTCAAATGGTAAGGAAATCAAGCAGAGTTCAATAGAAAAAAATTATTTTAGGAGACGAGCACAATTTGAGAACCACTGGTAAAAGCTGAAATGAGGTCAGAATATGAAGAGATTTCAGTGTTCAAGGAGATAGGACACTAAGAATATGGAAAAGATTATCATATAACCAATCATTCTATAAGTCAACTTCAAGTTGCCCTTTTAAAAAGAATAATTTTGAAAGTTTATGTTTATGGGTGATTAGGAGCTGGGTTCTCAAACTGTGATTTTTGTTCCCCTAAGAGGTTTAATTAAGGAGCTCTGGTAGCGTAGTGGTTACGAATTGGGCTGCGAACCTTAAGATCAGCGGTTCGAAACTACCAGCCGCTCCGCGGGAGAAAGATGAGGCTTTCTACTCCCGTAAAGATTTACACCCTCGGAAACCCTGTACAGGGTCGCTATGGGTCGGACCCGACTCGATGGCACTTAACAACAACAACAAAGAGGTTTAATTACAAGAGGGAGGTTGAAGGTAGTTAGAGGGAAGATCCTAGGTAGGATCTTCATCATCAGCACCAACTGAGAACTTGTTAGAAATGCAAATTCTCAGGTCTCACCCCAGAGCTAGGGAATCAGAAACTCTTGTTGTGGAGCCCAACAATCTGTGGCTTTGTATATCCTCAGGTGATTTTGATGTACACACAAATTTGAGAAAATGCTTAAAGTACAGCCCACAAGATGGTTGAGAGTCAAAACTAAGAGAAGCCCAAATCCAAGCCCAAATCCAAACAACGCAAAAACTACAGTGGCCTTTGTTTCCTACTATTTTCCTTCATTCAATTGCCTTTCCTTTTGCTCAAACTGCCTTTCTCCAAATTATCCTAGAGAGTTGTTAAGAATGTGGATTCCAAAATCAGATTGCTTGGGCTTAAGTCTGAACGCATCACATATCAATCAGCTGTATGTCCTTGCGCAAATTGCTTAGCAACTTTGTGTCTGTTTCTTCATCTATAAGGAGCGCACGCGCGCGCGCGTGTGTGTGTGTGTGTGTGTGTGTGTGTGTGTGTTGGGGGAATCACAGTGCCTATTTCCTGTTGTTGTTTTTTTTGTTTTGTTTTGTTTTTTTAACTATATTTAACCAGGGGGAAATTATTAAATGGAAGGGTAACCTCAAAGATGGTTTAAGGTTTGTGTCAACATGACTGAGTCAGGATTCTCTATGTTTTGGCAGTTGAAATGTAGCTATCCCCATAATGAGATCTAATACAATCCAACTAGCTCTATAATGAGTTCTGCTCTGAGCAACCAATCAGTTGACAGGATGTTTCCTCAGGTGTGTGGCCTATTTCCAATATATTATACCCTCACACAAAACTTGTTTGCTTTCTGCTGAGCCTAGTTCTGGCTTGTCCTCCAATCTCAGGTTCTTTGAACTTGTGCGAGTAGCCTGCTCTATTACCTGTCAATCATGAGAGCCTTCAGCAGCCTGCCTTCTTGCCTGGACTTGACTTCTGCCGCCTACTGGACTTGACTTCTGGTGCGACCTGCCCGCTGCCTGACCTGCCAATTTTTGTCCATCTGACTCGGATTTAGGACTCTCCCATTTCAACAACTGAGTGAGCCATTTCCTTAATATAAACTTATGTATGTATATATAGCTAAATTTCTAGAAAACAATCTAATACATCTGGTATTGAGAGTGGTTCTAGAGAAACAAAATCATGAAGATGCGTTGTCATCATTGGTTCTCTGACTAGTTTTTTATTACTGTTTTTTATAAAAACTTTTTATTGTGAATTGAATGAAGATTACAAAGCAGATCGTCAGTTTTACAATTAACAAATAATATACTTTGTTTCATTACAATAATTGTAATAACATCCATGTACCATCAGTTAACAGTATTCGCCTCTATTCATTTTAACACCTGCATTCCTCCCTATATTTTCTGCTACTGTCATCTTTCCTATGCTAACCTCACTCTTGCTGTAAATTGCCTGCCCCGTAACTCAAGCTAATGTGTCTACTCTGTACCCAGTGAATAATTTTCCCTTCCCTCCCACCCCTGGTAACCATAGTAGAATGTTTCTTTTAGCAAGAAAACATTTTCCTAAATTTTATTATTATTTTTAAGGTTTTGGTTGTGGATTGTGTGGAAGTTTACAGGGATCATCAGTTTTACATTCAACAAATCATACACCTTGTTTCATTACAATGATTATAATCCCTTCCCGGTACCATCAGTTAACAGTATTTCTCTCTATCCACTTTAGCTTTTAAAAAACAAGCAAACAAAAAAGCACTCAGGCATATATAATAATTTACACCTCCAAAGGGCACATTCTGCAAGTCAGCCTCCTGGCCACCAGCTCTTAGTCCCTCTCTTCCCATGAATCTGGAGTCCTCAGCCTCTCCACCTCTCTATGACCCCATCTCTGCCTCCATCTCTGCTGCCACTGCTTCTCTGGATAAGGTCCCACATTCTGCCTGTGCGTTCCTCTCTTGATGGTCCTAGGGTCCTCTGTTTCAGGACTGTAAGTTTAACCACGCCCATTTTTGTTACAAAACTTCTACCTTTGCAATTAGTCATGATAACAGTTATTCACTATTGAATCATACGAATCTTATGCCCATCTCTTTTCACCATATGAATCTTATGCCCATCTCTTTTCACCATACAAGATGAAATTTATTTAGTGGGGACTCCTTCTTTCCCCCATACTCTTAAACTAAACTCCTTCTTGAAACCTTGTAAGCCAGTCACTTTGTGCCTTTATTGCCCCCTCATTTTAAGTAGCCAATGTCTAAGTTGCCCATCCCTATCTACCCTGTGTACAGAGGGGATAACATTGATACTTGATGTGACGACTCCTTCCCTCTCTGTTGGTAATTAGAGTAACTATACTTCCGCAGGAGAAAGAGGAGGCTTTCTGCTCCCTTAAAGATTTATAGCCTCGGAAACCCTATACAGGGTCGCTATGGGTCAGAACCGACTCCATGGCACATAAGAACAACAAAACCTCTCTGAGTATAGGTTAGGTTCATCACATTGTAGCAATTTACCCTTGTTTCCTTTATCAAAAATTTGTAATCTTCCTCTAGTTGAGTTCTGATTATCGAGCCATTGAGGCTAGGTCAAATGAGTACTGTCTGCAAGTTTGG
Organism: Chrysochloris asiatica; assembly: GCF_000296735.1. Classification (NCBI taxonomy): domain Eukaryota; kingdom Metazoa; phylum Chordata; class Mammalia; order Afrosoricida; family Chrysochloridae; genus Chrysochloris; species Chrysochloris asiatica. Next base: position 27,458,461 of record NW_006408542.1, on the reverse strand, counting down.
GTGTTCTTGTGCATCTCCCCTCACTTCATATCAGCTGGATGCTTCACTCTCAGCTCTAGCCGTCTGTGGCTATGTCCTTGTTCATGGGCTCAAGTGCCCTCAGGTCTCACTACACTTTGGACCAACCATCCCTTCCTTTTCTCTCTCTCATCTCCAGGTCAACGGGAGTCAATGGACTGTGGTTGAACTCAGCCCATTTCTTCATTGCTGCCTTTCCCCCTCTTCCACTCACCAGTAGACCAATGTGGTCGCCAGCAAGCTTACATGCTTCTTTGTGTGTTCCCTTTGAGTTTCAGTCTTAGAGGGGAGTTTGTCCTGAAGGAACTTGGTTGCTACCCTTGATGTCTTCCTGGCGAACAGCTTGCTTATTCTTGTAGTAGCCAGTCATGCTGACATTTTTATTTTGGGTTTTTCCTGATGATCTTTCTTTGAAGATGTAGCTTCTGTCACTGTAGCTGCTCCAGGCTGGTCTGCTTGTCCTTTCTAGTGGGAATGTCCCACCTCATACGGTTCTGGTTGGGACTCAGGATTCCACTTAAGGCCCTATACTCTGTAAATGCTTTGCATGAGGCCTATTTCACTCAGCAAGTTGTAGAACCCCTTTTAGGTATTCCAATCAGTTATAGGCTAAAGACGGGCTTACAAGTTTTATCTAATCATGTTTCCCAACATTCCTTTCTATACTACTCAAGTGTCTATTTTACAGTAGTAGGAAAGGGAAACTAATATTCATAAGACAGTCAAGCATTTCAGTATTATTTTCTCTCTCCAAGCTATACCTAGATCTCTATATCCCAGAGCTCTGTTGTTCCCAGGTTGAGCATGCATCACTATTTATCTCTGTCCCACTTAGGCCATGCAAACCTGTCTCTGTTCCCCTATCTATCTTGTTCTGCCCCCTCCTCCCCCTTCTTGCACCTGAACTAATCCCCCACTCCAACCCCATTGTTGTGGTTACCTTATATTCCATTAATTCTTACCTCCATTAAGATTATCCTATAATCTACCTGATTTTACCACCACTTGGATCTCTGTTCCTCTGTGTTTACCTTCTTTCCCCTTGTAATTATTTTTATTATAGACTGACCTCCCAGATCCTCTGTTCTTATATATTTTTTTCTGTTCTTGGCTCTTCCATTTGTCAATTGAGTACAGGGTGATGCTGCCACGTACGTCATTCTCTAGTTGTTGTCAGTTCTTGTTGATTCTTGTCCACAGAACTCCTTTTAGGATGTTTTTCAAAGCAGGGTTGGCTTTGGCAAAATCCCTTAGCTTCTGTTTATCCTGAAATGTTTTGATTACACCATCATATTTGACCGGCAGCTATTCTGAGTAGAGGATTCTTGGGTGGCAGTTTTTTTCTTTCAGGGTTTTATATATGTCTCCCCATTGCCTTCTTGCCTGCATGGTTTCTATTGAGAGACCCATGCTTAATCTGTTTTGTTTGCCTTTGTATGTTACACTTCTCTTTTCCCTAGTTGCTTTCAGGATTCTGTCCTTATCTTTGATTTTGGAGCATTATTATTATATGTCTTGGTGTTTTTCTTTTAGAGTCTGTCCTTCCTGGGGTTTGTTGAGCTTCTTGGATACTTATCCCTTCACTTTTCAGGATGTTAGGGAAGTTTTCTTCCAGAAGCTCTTCAACTATCTCCTCTGTGGACTTGTGTGATTCTTCCTGCTCCAGAATGCTGATATTTCTTAAGTTATTCCTCTTCATGTGGTCCAACATGAATCTTAGGCTTTCGTCCGATTTTTTTATCCTTTTGTCTGTTTGTTCTTCTAGCTTAGTGGTGTTGTGAGATTTATCTTCCAGCTCACTAGTTCTATCCCTTCATTTCGACTCCTTTGCCCTTTCAGTGTATTGTCCATTTCTGATATTTTATTGTTAATCATTTGGACCTTTCTGTAGGTTTTGAATTGTTTCCAATGCTGTATCTATCTTATTTGATTGTTCCTGTAGTGCTTTCCTGGCTTCTTCCTTATTTTTCTCAACTCCATTATATAGAGTTTTGATACATTTTATAATCATTTTTCTGAATTCCTTCTCAGGTATTTCCAAAGCCAGCCCATCTTCCAGTATGGAATGTAGGTCTACTTCCAGCTCATTTGCCTCTGTCACTTTATCTCATTTCTGGACATGTGCAGATATGGTCATCTGCTTCTGTTTTTTGGGCATATTCAGGAGTTACCTGTGGCCTTAATTCTTAGACGGGTGTGTATTTTGGTCTTTTTTATGCTTTCTGATTGACTCCAAGTAGATGTGATCAGGAGATGGGCTTCCCTTTTCACTCTTCTTCCTGAGAAATTTCAAGCTGCCACTATTGGTCGTTGTGATGTAACTCAGGATTTAATTTTCGGCCTGTTTCCTTTTTAGTCTGCATATCCCGCTCCACGATGCCTGTTCAGGCCTTTTTTGTAGTTATAAACAGTTCAGGGCCAGCTGTGGCCATTTGGTTTTAAGTGGAAACTGACTCTTTAAATTTTGAGGAGATCTGTGTGCATGTGTAGTAGAATTCTCCAGGGGTGCGGGTGGGGTGTCTACTCGCTCAAGCACCCCCTGTAGTCACCAGAATGGAGGTGTGTAGACAGCGAGAGACCAATGAACAGATTTAAGAAAAAAGAATGTCCACACCTTTATCTCTGTGGTTCTGTAAGGTGTCTGTGGCTACTCTGATCCTTCCCCCGCTTGGTCTCACCCAAGATGGCAGCTCAGCTGCTTGGCTCTGGGAGAAGCTAAGAGTCTTGAATTAGAAAGCAATGGATTTCTCCCTTCTGCTACAAAGTCTTCTAGCTGTAAGCCTTCCAACCTTCTAAATATTCCTTTATATGTGGTTCAGAGTTCTGGTACCATCCCCTGAGCCTGCTTGGTCCAGTATTCTGTGTTGTTGCTGACAGAGCTCTTCACTGCACTTCTACCATCTCTGCCATTTTGTCTGTTCTCCTCTCCCTGGCTAGTTTTAATGGCACTGACACCTTTGCTTCTGTTAGTAAACAGGGTGTTTCTAATCCATTGTGTGAGGTGACAATGTTAATATGAAAAATATCACTACCTGTAGATCAAGTATTGGTGACAAATGAGACTCTGAGTGATCATGTGTGATACTTTTGTGCAGTTTTGTCAGGATGAGAAGTATAGGAAAGCTGGCTGGTTGGTCTTCCTGATAACAGAAAAAGTGGTAAATGAAAGAGACCTCTCAGGGCTTCATTTACAGCTCTATCAATGGATAAAAGACATCAAAGTTTCCACTTATACTCTGAAAGAAAACCTTATGCCTTATAGTAACTGAGCTGACATTGCTGAAAATCTAAACCAGAGTCTTATCATAAAAATTGCTGAATTATAGTACCAGTTGAATTGCCAATTTAAAATAGTGTCTGATATTAAAGTGAGGAAATTTATTGGGAAGAAATGGGATCCAGAAATTTGGATAGGGCCAAATGGGCAGGTAACTTGCCAACAGCACCACCTCTACCACCAAAATTATCATTAAAATATAATTCCCCTGCCCACACTCAGTAAGATTAAATCAACAAAAATTCAAATACTCTCCTTCTCAGTGAAATTTCTAGGGGTTAAGTGTTGTGGGGATTTCACGATATTCCTACTAAAGTGAAGACTAAGTTATTGCCATTGGATCTTCCCACAACTAAAATAGAAGCACAGCAACAGGTGGGACTCAGGATTTTGGAGGCAATTTATCCCTTATTTGGGTGTGCTACTCCAACTTATTTATCAAGTGACTCAAAAAGCTGTTAATTTTGAGTGGATCCCAGGATAACAGAATACTCTGCTATAGGCTCAGGTTACTGTTCAAGCTGCTCTGCTGCTCAGACCTTACAGTACAACTGATCCAATGGTGCTCGAAGTGTCAGTGGCAATAGAGATGCAATTTGAATTATTTTTTCTGCAAATGCAGGCTCATATTGAAGAATCATAGTGCAGACCCTTAGGATTTTGGAGCAAAGTCTTGCAGTCCTCTGCAGTTAAGTACTCTCCTTTTGAGAAACAAGTTTTGGCTTGTTACTGGGCCTTACTAAAGCTGAAAGCCTATCCACAGGCCAACAAGGTACTATGCAGCCAGAGATACCCACTATTAATTGGGTGTTGTGTGATTTACAGAGTCATAAACTTGGATGTGAACAACAACATTTAACCATTAAATGGAAGCAGTATATATGAGGCTGGGCTGGAGAAGGACCTGAAGGCACAGGCAATTCACATGAGGAATTGACTCAAAAGTTCATAGTCTTCACTCCTGGCACATTACCTTCTCTCTTCATCTATGCCTATGTCTACATGGAGAGTTCTTTACCATCAGTTGACTTAGGTAGACAAAATTCATGCTTGGTTTGCAGATGGTTCTGCAAGATCTACAGGTACCACTCAAAAGTGGACAGCAGAAGTTGACAGCCCCTTTCTGGAGTTTCCCCTGAAGGACACTAGTGAAGAGAAATCTTCCCAATGGATAGAACTTTGAGCAGTGCCCCTGGCTGTTCATTCTGCTTGGAAGGATAAATGACCAGATGTGCATCTGATTCATGGGCTGTGGCCAATGGTTTGACTGTGTGGTAAGGGACTTGGAAGGAACATGATTGGAAAATTGGTGACAAGGAGATGTGGGGAAGAGGTATGTGATTAGACCTCTCTGAATGAGCCAACAAAGTGAAGATATTTGGTCTCATGTGACTTCTCACCAAAGGGTGACTTCAGCAAAGAGCATTTTAATAACAAAGTGGGCATGATGAACATGTTCTCTGGAAACTAGTCATCAACATTCTCCAGCCACTCCTGTCATTGCCCAATGGGGTTATAAACAAAGTGGCCTTTTTCTAAGGCTGACATGGCTACAATTACAGCTGAGTCCCCAATCTGCAAGCAGCAGAAACCAACCAAGTTCTAGGTAAAGTACCATTCCTTAGGGAGAGCAGCCAGCAACCTGGTAGAAGGTTGATTACATGGGACCACTTCCATCATGGAAAAGGCAGTATTTTGTTCTTACTGGAGTATACACTTACTTTGGATATAATTTACCTCCTTGAATACAATGCTTCTGCCAAAAGTACCATGGGACTTACAAAATGCCTTATCCACTATCATGGTATACCATACAGCATTGCCTCAGATCAAAGGACACACATGATAATAAATGAAGAGCAACAGTGAACCCATGCTCATGGAATTCACTGGTGTCAACATGTTCCTCATCATCCTGAAGCAGCTGGCTTGATGGAATAATGGAATGGCTTTTTCAGACACAATTACAGTGTCAACTTGGTGACAATACAGTATAAGGTTGGGGTAATGTTCTCCAGAAAGCTGTCTGTTCTCTAAACCAGAGTCCAATATCTGGTGCTGTTTCTCTAATAGCAAGGATTCATAGGTCCAAGAATGAAGGGATGGAAATGGGAGTAGTATCACTCACTAGTATTCCTAGTGAGTCACTTGCAAATTTTTTTTTTTTATTATTGCTGTCCCTGTGATCCTAAGCTTTTTGTGTCTGGATATTTTAATTTCAAATGGAAGAATATGCCTGCCTGGAGACACAATACTGATTGCATTGAACTAGATGTTAAGAATGCCCCTTGGCAATTTTGGGATCCTCATGCCTCTGGATCAATAGGAAAGGAAGGGAATTACTGTAATGGGTGGTGTGATTGATCCTGAATGCCAAGGAGAACTTGAATTTAAATTATAAAAATAAGATTCCTTATGACATTTCTCAGTCCTACCATGCCATGTGATGAAAGTCAATGATAAACTACAGCAACCCAATTCCAATGTGATTGCTATTGAATGGCTCAGACCCTTCAGGAATGAAGGTTTGGGTCACCCACCAAGCAAAGAACACAGGCTTTTTTCTAACCAATGCAATTGTCAGTGTTCTTAAAATTTCTTCAGAATACGTCCCTATGATTGTTGTGCACCCTTTTAGAGAAATATATCAAGGTTACCCCTTTGTGATTCTAGAAAGCATTCACAATTGCCTTTCGTGATGACCTCTTTGCTTTGAATTTAACTGACCTAGCAGAGTCCCTCAAAAACCACTATTTTGATGGGACCTTTTCTTGATGTCACCCTAACAAGACTAAGACAAGTATGCTACTGAAACAACTGGTCTGTAGCCATCTACAGACAACAAAGACATGGTTAAAAAGGTTTTGTTTGGAACAAATGCATGTTTGTATGAACCAATAGTTGCAATACATTTTGACATGCCCTCCTATGCTGTCATTGTTGCAATACATTTTGACGTGTCCTTTTACACTGTCATAGTTTGAGCAAAAGAAACCACATGGTCACATTTATTATATTCACAAAGATTTAAAGCACAGCATTCAGCAAATATGGAAGATAACTTTTATTATCCTTTGGTGCTTAGCAGGCCTTTTTATAAATATTTGCATGAGCTCTGGTAGCATAGTGGTTACGAATCGGGCTGCGAACCTTAAGGTGAGCCGTTTGAAACTACCAGCCGCTCCACGGGAGAAAGATGAGGCTTTGTACTCCTGTAAAGATTTACACCCTCGGAAACCCTGTACAGGGTCGCTATGGGTCGGAACCGACTCGACAGCACTTAACAACAACAGCAACAACAACAACAACTTCAAAAATTAATTCAGTATTATATTAACAGAAAAATAATGTATTTTATTTTCATTTTATTACCTATGAAATGTAAAACAGACATACATGGTTTTATTGCAAGTCCCTTTTTCATTCCTCACAGATCATGTATTTTTTTTACAAATTGAAGGCTTATAACAACCCTGCATAAACAAGTTTATCAGTATCATTTTGTCAACAGCGTGTGCTCACTTGGTGCCTCTGTATCACATTTTGGTAATCCTCATAATATTTTTAACTTTTTCATAATGCTATTGCACACTGAATAGACTACCTCCCACCACCATCACCCATGGCGACTGAGTGCATTACAATTCATACTTACCACATAGAACCGAGTAGAACTACTCCTTAGGAAAACCGTAAAGATTCAGTAAACATTAAAACAGCAGAAAAAAAGAAAACATGTAAATAAAATGAACTCAACACAGAAAATTGTTGAACAAAGAAGCTAGCAGCACCACACACAGGCAAACACAGTAAAAGGATGGCAATCAATTAATACCTATTGATAATTGCATTGAACGTCAATACATTAAATACACAGAGAGAAACAGAATAGATAAGAAAGCAGGAACGTTCAAAATGTTGTCTACAAGAGACACATCATACCTACAAAGATAAAAATATATTAGCAACATTTTAAAGAGGTATTTTGCAGCAGATTTTCCTAATTCAATATGTTGTTTGATTTCTTGACTGCTGCTTTCATTAGCATTGATTGTGGATCCAAGTAAAATGAAAGTTTTAACACTTTCATCTTTTCTCTATTTAGTTTGATGTTATTTATTGGTCCAATTTTGAGAATGTTGTATTCTTTCATTGAGTTCCAATCCATACTGAAGGCTGTAATCTTTGATCTTCATCAGTAAGTGCTGTCATGTTATCCCAAATTTGTTGTGATCCATATAATCAAATGCCTTTGTATATTCAATAAAACACAAAATTTCTTTCTGGTATTCTCTACTTTCAACCAAGATCCATTTGACTTCAATAATGACATCTCTCATTTCACATTCTCTTTTGAACCCAGTTTGAATTTCTGGCAGCTCCCTGTTAATGCACTATTGCAACATTTTTTAATTATTATTGTCTTCATCAGTTTACTTGCATGTGATACAAATGATATTTTTCAACAATTCTGTTGGACCAGTTTTCTTTGGATCTCATCCAGTCAGTTGGCCAGGTAGCTATCTTCCTAATATTTTATATAAACAAGTGAGTGCCTTCTTACCACAGATACAGTAAATTTGATTCCTGTATATTACAGATTGTGAACTCCATATGTACTAGTGGTGTTGTTAAGTTCAGTGGAGTCAGTTCTGACTCATAGTAACCCTGTATAGCATTTCTAAGTGTTACAGCAGCTCTAAATTCTAGAGTATTAAGGAGCTCTGGTAGTGCAGTGGTTATGAATCGGACTGCGAACCACAAGGTCAGCAGTTCGAAACTACCAGCTGTTCCATGGAAGAAAATGAGGCTTTCTGCTCCCGTAAAGATTTACAGCCTTGGAAACCCTGTACAGGATTGCTATGAGTCGGAGCAGACTCCACAGCACATAACAACAACAACAGCAGCAGCCCTAGGCCCAAGAGTGTCACAGGAGCTCTAGGCCTGAGAGTGTCACAGCAGCTCTGGGTCCAAGAGTGGCGTAGCAGCTCCAGATCCACCGTCGAAGAAACTGAGGCCACTCTGAGAGGTGAAGCAAAGTTTCAGGTTTATTAAACTGGCTGGCTCAGAGGAGCTAACTTCTCCAGATTCTGAGCCCTGAATGCAGGTCAGCACGGGCTTATATGGGGTCAGAACCAGGGAGGGGCTGGGTTGTGGACCTCTTTGAAGACAGGAGGGAAACCAGAAGATTGGTCCAGCTCGGTAACCTGGTTAATATTCTAGTTTTCTCTTGGAAGCGGAAGATTTGTCCCACTCAGTAACCTGATTAAATATTCTAGCTTGTCTCCTGGGCAGGGAGGAAACAGTTAATATTTCACCTTTCCTGTTCATAAGGAAAGGCTGGAGAATTTGAACCGCCAACCTATCTTGTGATCTAGTCTTTATCCATACTCCTGCCACATGTATAGTCACATTTTATGTTGTAAAAGTTCTTTACAATGAAAAATCCTTGGTCTTGCAAAATTCTGTCATGTGATCTTTAGCATCTTTGTGTGTGTGTGTGAATTGAATGATAGTTTACATGGGAAAGCATCAGTTTTACACTCATCGTTTCATTGCAATGATTACAATCTCTTCTGTGCATCATCATTCAGTAGTCTTTGTTTCTATTCCATGTGGGTTTATTTTTTGCAGGGGAGGGAGGTACACAAAAACACTCAGGAATATATAATCATTTAAACAACCAAAGGGCACATTCTACAAGCCTGCCTCCTGGCCACCAACACACAGCCTTTCTCTTTCCATGAATCTAAAGTCCTCGGCTGCTCTCTCTCTCTATGTTCTCATATCTGCCTCCATCTCTGGTGTCACCGCTTCTCTAGATGGGGTCCCACCTTCCGCTCATGCTTTTCTTCCTTTATGGCCCTAGGGTACTC
>NW_006408542.1:27439233-27440680 GCF_000296735.1 Chrysochloris asiatica | reverse complement strand
GTATTTCCCAACTACAATGTCAGTAATTCAGACCCACTAGCTGCTTCTTGGAAACTTTTTACAGGGTCGCTATGAATAATAACTGATTCGATGGCACTTTAACAACAACAACATCCTTTTGGAAGTAGCCCACTTCTCCTTCCTAGACTGTCTTAGCTTGGAAGCTCCTGAAACCTGTCTGCTATGGGTGACCTTGTTGATATTTAAAATACCAGTGGCATGGCTTCAAGAATCACAGTAATACACAAGCCACCACAGTACAACAAACTGAAAAATAAGTGGTGAATACACACACAAAAAAAGTTCGTGGAAAAAGTCCATTATATTTTAATTTTATTTTTTGTATGAAATGTTTGAAGTCCTCCTATATTTAATATTTTTGCACTACAAATACTTTCCACCATGACAAAAAAAAAGTATCATTTCCCTAGCACAAGTATTACATATTTCCCTATTTTCAAAGGGGTAATGAACAGACAATATGTTATTAATAACCCTGTCCAAGGTCACAGAGTAAGTGTGATCATGCAAAAGATTAGAACTTACTCCTATTTTCCCCAAGATAAAAAATTGTGTCCTATTTTTAGGAAAATGTAACATGTATAACAACATTGTTTTTGCTTTGTCTGCATTCCTTTGGCCTATCTTGACATTTGGCCATTTACATTATTTGTTACAGGGTTGTCTTGGATGTGTTTAATTTCCCTTTCACATTTCAGAAGAGAGAAGCAACAACAAAAAATGGAAATAAATAGACAGCTTAATAACCCTTTCAAATAAATTCATATTTATTTGAATTGGTGACATTCTATTTAAACAAATTTGCTGTTTTGTTTACCTAAATGTGGTATTGTTAAAATACACAGCTGCCTTTGCTTCAATGTGGGATGCTTTAATACACTGCCTGTCCTGGTATATTTATATGCTTGTATATTTGAGGCCTCACACTTCACTACACACTTAACAGCTTATAGAAACAACATCCTACACTCATGTGGAGTGTCAGATATTAGCTTTTCACAGCAATACACAGTAATACAGTCTATGATTGTTTATTTAAACCATTTATTTATAACCTATGGAATTCTGATGTGGCATTGTAGGATAAGCATAGGACTACTATCCTCAAGGTTTGTGGTTCAAACCCACCAGCCATTCCTTGGAAACCCTATACAGGGTCACAACCGACTCAGTGGCACTTAACAACATTTATAAGCTATTTTTATTTCTCTTATTTGCTGCTATTGTGAGCCATTGATCTGATCCTACTCAGAGCAACCTTACATAGGGTTTCAGAGGAGCAGCTGGTGGATTTCAACTGCCAACCTTATAGTTAGTTTATATTAAAGCTCTGCACCAGGGCCATTTGCAAAGCTTGTTGCTATTGTTAAGTATCCATGACTCAGTCCCAACACATAGTGACCCTGTATAGGGAGGGTTTCAGAGG
>NW_006408542.1:27431045-27437843 GCF_000296735.1 Chrysochloris asiatica | reverse complement strand
CATGTGAAAGCTGGACAGTGAATAAGGAAGACAATAGAAGAATTGATGCTTTTGAGTTATGGTGTCATAGGAGAATACTGAAAGTGCCATGGGCTGCCAAAGAACCAATAAATCTGTTCTGGAAGAAGTGATCCCTGGAGGGCAACGTGGCCAAACTTAGTCTCTCATACTTCAGACATACTGTCTGGGAGACCAGTCATTGGAGAAGGATATCATGTTTGGTAAGGTGGAGGGTCAGAGAAAATGAGGAAGACCCCCCAGTGAGATGGATTGGCCCAAGTGGCAGCATCAATGGACTCAAGTGTGGCAACAGTAGTGAGGGTGGCTCAGGATCGGGCTGTGTTTTGTTCTGCTGTGCATAAGGTCGCTATGGGTTGATACCGACTCAATGGCACCTAACAACACCAACAACAAAACTACTTTTGAAAAAAGAATATATTCTATCCTGACTAATTTTTTTATAATAAGGATACATATTATTAGAATGAATAGTTACACATATCATATAAGTGTATCCGTTAATAATTATATGTATCAGGGTACGATATCAGAGAAGTTTTTATTGCTTTGAGGATACCTGGAGAGGAAGGAGGGGCTAGCAAACATGGACATTTGGGACTATTTTCTCCCTCATGGTTAAAGATGGTATAAATGCATTATTTCTTTCCATGTTAGTATGTTCAGGGCATAGCAAGAAAGGACCAGAGATAGGATATGTTGTTGTTGTTATGTGCCGTGGAGTCACTTCCGACTCATAGCGACCCTGCACAGGATTTCCGAGGCTGTAAATCTTTACGGGAACAGAAAACTTCATCTTTCTCCCGCGGAACAGCTGGTAGTTTTGAATTGCTGATCTTGTGGATCACAGCCCAATTTGTAACCACTACGCTACCAGAGCTCCTAAGAGATAGGATATAGGAGACCTCAAAATATAAAAGATACCTTTCAACTTAATGTCTGTTGCTTTCAGGTGCCTTTTTTTTTTATAGTTTGTTGCTTTTGACTCATAGTGACGTTATGCACTATGAGTCACTAACAGAACAAAACCTTGCCCTGTCCTGCACCAACCTCATAGCGTATTGTTGCTGCCACTGTGCCAGTTCATCTCATTGGAGGTTTTCCTCGTTTTCACTGTCCATCCACTTTATTAAGTATGATGTCTTTCTACAGGGACTTGTGCCTCCTGATAATATATCTGAATTATGAGATGAAGTCTGGACATTTTGGCTTCTAAGGAGCATTCTTTGCACTTCTTTCAATACAGATTTGTTATTCTTTTAGCAATATATGATACTTTTTAATATTCTCATCCACCACCATAACTCAAATGCTTCAATTCTTCTGTAGTCTTCTTTAGTCATTGTTCAATATTTAGCTGCATAGGAGGTTATTGAAAATACCCTGGCTTGGGTTAGGTGAACCTTAGCCCTCAAACTGACATCTTTGCTCTTAAACAATTTTAAAAGGTTTTATGCAACAGATTTATCTAATGCAATAGGTCAATGGATTTCTTGAATACTGCTTCCATGAGTGTTGATGGTTGACCCCAGCAAAATGATGTCTTTGACAACTTTAATCTTTTCTCCATTTATCTTGATGTTAATTTTTGGTTCATGGTGAGAATTTTTGCTTTCTTTACTTTGAGGTGCACCCCATGCTGAAGGCTGTGGTCTTTGATCTTCATCAGTAAGTATTTTAAGTCCTCTTAGCTTTCAGCAGATAAAGCTGTATCATCTGAATACCATAGGTTGTTAAGGAGTCGTCCTCCAAACTTGACGCCCCATTCGTCTCCATATAATCAAGCTTCTCAGATTACTTGCTCAGCATACAGACGGAATCAGTATGCTGACAGTATTCTGGTGTTCTTCATCATGTTTCAATATTCAATGTTCTGTTGCTATCTGACAGTGTTCCACTGCTATTCATAAAGTTTTCAATGACTAAATATTTGGAAGTAGTCCATCTCGTCTTTTTCTTTGTATGTATTAGTCAGAATCTCTTCTGAAAACTTTCTACCATGGGTGACTCTGCTGCTATTTAAAATACTGGTGGTGTATCTTTCAGAATCACGCCAATACACAAGCTATCACATTATGACAGACTAATGTCTAATACTATGGAAAAGGATGAGTTGGAAGCAAAATACAATGGCACAGGGAATAGAAGGGGAAACCAATGAATATCAGAACTGAAAAAGACCTCAAGATGTCATCATGTCATGCATCTTCCTCTATGAAATCCTGAAAAGCACTCACATAAACAAACATGCAACTCTATTAAGAGAGGGTAGGGTAATCCAGGAATTGAATTCAGGGCATCAGAAGGAAGTAAGTGTATGGTGAGTGTGTGAGGAAAGTAGCCAGGACTAGGAGTGGATACACCTCTTTCCATAGTCAAAAACAACTTCATCCTCATGCCTTAAAAACTGCTTTCACAAGTAAATCTGTCACTGGTTTCAAGAAGGAGCCTTGTTTTTCACCAACAAGAAAAACAGAACTCTAACTCCATGACTAAACATTTTAAAAAACTAATTCACCCTCATCAAAGGGAACTATCAATTGAATTACTCCTTCTGTCAACTCCTTGGGGTTGGAAAGCAGGAGAGGAAAGGTTTAGGTTGAAAGTAGAATTATGAGTGCCTACAAATCGAGCCTGTTAATGGAAAAGACTTCTCTCTCATCCATAGCTACAGTCCCACTAGCATAACAACATAATTAGCTTTGGAGTTTTAGTAATTACTATCTGGATTCCCAGGGAAAACCATCCTGAAATTGCTGCAGTGTAATCACAAATAAAATGGTAAAGTTTACTGTTTAAATTTACTTTGGCTTTTAAGCAGAAATATATGCCAAAGATCTTGTGATGAATGGCCAAGATTAGAAAAAAAAAAAAAAAAATCCCAGTTTTAAATACCTTCTCAACATTCTCTCAAAGAGCTTCATTCAAGTCACCACCACTTTATCCCAATATTCTCTTTCTACTTGCAACTACATTTTGAACACTAGAACCATTAAATTACAAAAACTCATTTGCTCAATTCTGCCCTGTTTATGATTCATTTTTTACATAGGCCTCTGATATACGATTCAGTCTCCTGTCTTCTTTACCCTGTTTGATTGCTTTTATAAGTTTTACCTAAGGCTCAAGCTTGAAGATGATTTAATTCTGTACTAAAGAGTTATATACAGAGAAAGAATCTTGGTGTGGTGTAAAGAATATGCACTGGACTGTTATACACAAGGTCTATTGTTTAAATCAACATCTGCTCCTCAGAAACCCTATACAGGGTCACTATGAGTCAGAAATGACTGTACAACACTTAACAAGAACAACAATGTGTGTGTGTGTATATATGTATGTATATATACACATATATACATACATATATGTTTGTATATATACACACACACATACATACATATATGTTTATCTATACATTTTTGCTGCTGTTGTTAGGCGTAATTAAATTGGTTTGGACTCATAGAAACACTGTATAGGGTTTCTAAGGCTATAGTCTTTATGGAACAAGAAAGTCTCATCTTTTTTCCACAGAGCCGCTAGTGGGCTTGAACTGTTGCCTGGTGGATAGTAGGTCAGTCTCATCTTTGTCCCACACAACTGCTCACCTTTTGGATAGCAGGTCAGTGCTTATCCTGCAGCAGCACTAATATATAATATATTATATATAATATTAATGGTTATGTGCTGTGGAATTAGTTCTGACTCATAGTGACCCTATACAGGGTTTCCCATATATACCTACATGCACATACATATATCTCTCTCTCCATATAACACATATACATATATACATACATATATGAAGTCCTGGTGTAGCGCTGTGGATTAATATGCTGCACTGCAAAGTTGATTTGAACTGCAAGTGCTGTGGATCAAGCTCAACAGCTGCTCAAAAACCGTATACAGCGTTGCTATGTGTTGGAACTGACTCGACAGCATTTAACAACAACAGTGTGTGTATATGTGTATATACACATACATATATTTATTGTTGTTAAGTGCCATTAAGTTGGCACCAACCCATAGTGACATTATGTACAATGTAATCAAACACTTCCCAGCCTGCATCAACTATACAATGGTTGTTACACTTGAGCCCATTGCTACTGCCACAGTGCCAATCCATCTTGTTGGCCATCTTCCTCTGTTTCGCTGACCCTCCACTTTACCAAGCATGATGTCTGAAGTATGAGAGACAAAGCCTGGCCATCCTGGCTTCTAAGGAGCATTCTGGCTGTACTTCTTCCAATACAGATTTATTTATTCTTTTGGCAGTCCATAGTATATTTAATACTCTGCTCCAACACCATAACTTGAACACATCTATTCTTCCATGGTTTTCTTTATTGCTCAACTTACACATGCATATGAGGTTATGGAAAATGCCATGGCTCTGTTCAGGCGCACCTTATTCTTCAAACTGGTATCTTTGCACTTGAACACTTTAAAGAGGTCTTGTGCAGCAGATTTGCCTAATGGCATACATTGTTGAATTTCTTCACTACTGCTTGCATGAGTGTTTATGGTTGATCCGAGCAAAATGAAGTATTTGGCAACTTCAATCTTTTCTCCATTTATTTTGATGTTATTTGTTGGTTGAATAGTAAGGATTTTTGTTATTTTGCATTGAGGTGCAATCCATACCAAAGACTGTGATCTTTGATCTTCATCAGTAAGTATTTTAAGTCCTCTTTGTTTTTCAGTAAGCAAGGTCATATCATCTGCATATTGCAAGTTGTTAATAAGCCTTCCTCCAATCCTGGCACCACATTTTTCTTCATATAATCAGTTTCTTGGATTATTTGATCAGTATATAGATTAAATATGTATGATAACAGAATATAGCCCTAGCACACTCTTTCCCTAATTTTAAACCATTCAGTTTTTCCTTTTTTGATATGTACAAGTTCCCCATGAACACATAGTACTCATTCTCCTCAACGTTTTCTATAACTTGTCATGGCCCATACAATCAAACGCTTTTATGTAGTCAATAAAGCAGAGGTAGACATCGTTCTGACATTCTCTACTTTAAGCCAAGATCCATCTGTCAGCAATTAGATCCCTCGTTCCATGTCCTCATCTGAATCCAACTTGAACCTCAGGTAATTCCCCATAAATGTACCTTTGCAGCCATTTTTAAATTATGTTAGCAAAATTTTACTTGCATGTGATATTAATGACATTATCCATTGACTTCTGCATGTCGTTTGGGTCTCCTGTCTTTGGAATGGGCACACATATGGATATCTTCCAATCAGTTGGCCAGGTAGCTGTCTTCTAAACTTCTTGGCATAGATGACTGAGTGTGTCCAGTGCTGCATCAATTTGTTAAAAGATTTTGATTTGTATTGTATCAATTCCTGGACCCTTGTTCTTCTCAATGTCATTCATGCACTTTGTCCTATGCTGCCTCTTGAAATGATGGAATGTCCACCTTTTTTTTTTTTTTAATGCTTTATTGTGAATTATATGATCATTTACATGGGAGAACATCAGCTTCACATTGATCCCATCGTATATCATTTCTTTGCCATGGTTACAATCCCCTCCATGCATCATCAACCAACCAGAGCGTATAACCCATAAGCCTGCCCCCTGCTTGTCCGCACACAGCCCCTCTTCGTCTCGGGTCCAAAGTCCCCAGCTGCTCCATCTCTCCACGTCATCATCTCTGCCTCCATCCCTGGCATCACTGCTTCTCTGGGTAGGGTCCCGTTCTCTGCTCTTCTCCCTTGATGGTCCCAGGGACCTCCGCTCCTAGACTGCAAAGTTAATCACTCCCCTCCTTTTGCCACAAAACATCTACTTTTACATTTCCAGCCCTTACAATCAGTCCTGATAACAATTATTCGCTATTGTATCGCAAGAGACCTATCCGCATCTCCTTTCACTAGCCCCAACTATACAGAATGGATACTACTCAGTGGAGATTCTACCTTGCTCCATGCCCTTTGGATCCAGGTTCCCTCTTGAAAGCTTGTAAGCCAGTCACTCCCTGCCTCTGTAACCCCTCCACCCCCATTCTGGGTAGCCAACGTCCAAGTTGCCCATCCCTGTCCTCTCCATGTACAGAGAGGGTGGGAATGATCCTTGCTGTGAAGATTTGTTCCCTCGTTTGAGCTACTGCTTTCATAGGTGTATGTCAAGTTCATCAAATTGTATCAGATTATTATTTTTTCCCTCTTTTTCTTCTTCTGGTTGAGCTCTGATCATCCAGTCATTGAAGTCAGGTCAAGTGGATATTATCTGCAAGTGTGGGTATACTTATACATGTGTCCTCTCTTCTTATCAGCTGGATGCTTCACACTCCACTCTAGTCCTTTGTGGCTATGCCACTGACTCTGGGACCAGTAGTCCCCTGGACTTGCCACACTGCTGATCAACCAGGTCTCCATCTGGGTTCATAGGAGTCTATTGAACGTTGTAGGACTCAGCTGGCAGCTTCATTGCTGCTTTTCCCTCACTTCCCTTTATCAGTGATGAACATGGTCACCAATCAGGGTGTGTATTCCCATTGTGTCTTAGTCTTAGAAGTGGGTTTGCACTGAGGTGGGACCCTACCACTTGCCTTGATGTCTCCTGGGCGAGACACTTGTTTGTTCTTGTAGTAATCATTTGGTCTACCTATATTGTTTTGTATTTTTCCTGTCAGTCTTTCTTTGAGGAAGTATCTTCTGTTCTTCTGGCCGCTCCAGGCTGGTCTGCTTGTCATTTCAAGTGGAAATTTCTCCTAAGAAGATTCTGGATGCTGTTCAGGATTCCACCTATGGTCTT
>NW_006408542.1:27429513-27430725 GCF_000296735.1 Chrysochloris asiatica | reverse complement strand
TTGCCTCTGTCCCACTTCAGCTTCACATTCATCCTATCATATTTCATTGCATTGCAATGATTACAATCCCCTCCATGCATCATCAAATAACCAAAGGATACACTCCACAGGCCTACCCCCTGGCTGTCAGCAAACAGTTCCTCTCCCTCCTTGAGTCCTGTGTCCCCAGCCACTACATCTGTCTATGCCATCATCTCTGTGTCCATGCCTGGCCTCACTGCCTCTCAGGGTAGGGTCACACTTTCTGCTCTTCTCGCTTGATGGTCCCAGGGACCTCCGCTCCTGGGTTGCAAAATCAATCAATCTTCTCCTTTTGCTGAGAAAAAAAAAATCTGCCTCTACATTTTCGACCTTCACAGTTAGTCCTGGCAGCAGGTATTCACTGTTGTACCACAAGAGTCTTATCCCTATTTCCTTTCCTCAGCCCGGTCCCAACAGTTTGGAAATCCTTCAGTGGAGGTTCTGGCTATCCCTGCCCTGTCTGGAACTAGGCTCCCTCTTGAAAGCTTGCAAGCCAGTCACTTCTTGCCTTTATAGCCCCTCCCCATTTTGGGTCTGGATAGTTCCCTCCCCGCCCCCCACCAAGGTATTCCAGTCATTTATAGGCTGAAGACAGGCTTACATGCTTTCTGTTGTGATGTTTCTGGTTATTGCCCCCACTCCCGCTTCAAGTGCCTATTTCACAAGGGAGACCAAGATTCAAAAGACAGCCAAGCATCCTAACATTATTCCCCTCTTCCCCTTTCAAGCCATGCCTCAATCCCTGTATCCTGAAGCCGTTATACCAAGGTTGTGCATACATCATCATATACCTCTGTCCCTGCTAGCCCATGTGTCCTGCCCAACTGTTCTCCCATCCGCCTTGTTCTTCTTATTCCCATCCATCTTCTTATGTATTGCCAGCCCCTCCCACCACACCTCCCAGACTCTCCTGTGTCTATTCCCTACCCTGGGCTCTTTCTTCCCCTCTCCCCCTCCCCACCTCTCATCCCATACATACTGGTGATCAGCACTTATATAGGTATAGATTTTTTCCCCCTTTTGGGTGGTTTATTTTTCTTAGTCTTTTACAATAATGGTCTTATGCCCTATTACTCTCCTTTTGTGACTGACTAATTTCACTCAGCATGATGTCCTCAAGGTTCATTCATGTTATGCGATGGCTTGCAGCTACCTTGTTATTCTTCAAGGTAGCATAGTATTCCATTGTGT
>NW_006408542.1:27411744-27429413 GCF_000296735.1 Chrysochloris asiatica | reverse complement strand
CCAGCATTTGTTGTCCTCTGCTTTTTTGACCTTTGCTGTTATTGGTAGTGTGAGATGATATCTTATTGTTGTTTTGATTTGCATTTCTCTAAAGGCTAGTGATCGTGAACATTTCTTCTTATGTTCTTCATAGCTGCCCATATCTCCTCCTTGGTGAAGTGTCTGTTCATGTCCTGTTCCCATTTCTTAATTGGGTTATTTGTCTTTTTCTTGTGGAGGTGTTGTAGTTTCCTATATATTTTATAAATGAGTCCTTTATCCGATGTGTCATTGCAAAATATTTTTTCCCATTCTGTGGGTTCCCTTTTTACTCTTTTGGTGAAGTCTTTTGATGCACATAGGATTTTAATTTTTAGTATGTCCCACTCATCTATTTTTATTTGTGTACTTTTCAAAATGTTTGGTAGTTTATATATGCCCTGAATTAGCACCCTCACATTTGTCCCTATGTTTCATTGATGACCTTCACAATTTTGGGATTCACATTTAGATTTTTAATCCATGCTGAGTTCGTTTATGTATAGGGCATGAGCTAAAGCATTTGTTTCAGTCTTTTGCATATCGCTTTCCAGTTCTGCCAGCACCATTTGTTAAAGAGACTGCCTCCTCCCCCTGCAATATGCCTAGGCACTTTGTTGAAAATCATTTGGCTGTATGTGGATGGGTTAATTTCTGGATTCTCAATTCTGTTCCTTTGATCAATGTGTCTTTCATTGTACCAGTACCAGGCTATTTTGACCACTGTAGCCATGTAGTAAATTTTGAAATCGGGGAGTGAGAGGCCTCCGACCTTGTTCTTCTTCTTAAGCAGTGCTTTACTTATCCTCGGTCTCTTTCCTTTCCATATAAAGTTAGTAATTGTCTTTTCCATCTCTTTGAAGAAGGTTGTTGGAATCTGGGTTGGGATTGCATTGTATGTGTAAATTGCTTTGGGTAGTTCTGACATATTCACAATGTTGAGTCCTCCTATCCAGGAACATGGTATGTTGTTCCAATTCTGTAGTTTTCTTTTGGTTTCTTGTCGTAGTGTTTTGTAATTTTCTTTGTAAAAGTCCTTTGTTTCTCTGGTTATGTCTGTTCCTAAATATTTCATCCTTTGAGTGGCTATTGTAAATGGTATTGCTTGCCTAATGCCCTTTTCAGTGTTATCATTGTTGCTATAGAGAAATCCAACTGAGTTTTGTATATTGATCTTATACCCTGCCCCTTTCTGAATCTTCCAATGATATCTAGTAGCTTTTTAAATGAGTCTTTGGGATTTTCTATGGATAGGATCATATCATCTGCAAATAGAGAGAGCTTTACTTCCTCTTTGCCAATTTGGATGCCTGTAATTTCTCTATCATGCCATATGGCTCTGGCTAAAACTTCCAGCACAATATTGAATAGGAGTGGTGATAGAGGGCATCCTTGTCTGGTACCTGTTCACAGAGGGAATTTTTTCAGTTTCTTTCCATTGAGAGTGATGTAGGCTGTTGGTTTTGTATATATGCTCTAGGTTATATTGAGGAATTTCCCTTCAATTCCTACTTCATTGAGTGTTTTTATCAGGAATGGATGTTGGATTTTGTCAAATGCCTTTTCTGTATCAATAATATGATCATGTGGTTCTTTTCCTTTTTCTTATTTATATGATGGATTATGCTGATTATTTTTCTAATGTTGAACCATCCTTGCATCCCTTTTATGAATCCCACTTGATCGTGATGTATTATTTTTTTTTATGTGCTGTTGGATTCTGTTGGCTAGGATTTTGTTGAGAATTTTTGCGTCCATGTTCATGAGAGATATTGGTCTATAATTTTATTTTTTAGTGATGTCCTTCCCTGGTTTTGGTATGAGGGTTATGTTTGCTTCATAAAAAAATATTAGGGAGTTTTCCATCCTCTTCTATATTCTGGAATAACGTGAGTAGAATTGGTGACAGTTCTTCCCTGAATGCTTGGTAGAACTCACTCGTGAAGCCATCTGGGTCTAGACTTCTTTTGATTGGGAGTCTTTTGATGACCTGATCAATTTCTTCTTTTGTTATGGGTTTGTTCAAGTTTTCTACTTCATTCTGAGTAAGCTTGGGTAGGTCATGTTTTTCTAGAAATAAATCATCTCTTCTAAGTTTTCAAATTTGTTGGAGTACCACTTTTCATAGTATTCTGTTATTATCCTTTTGATTTCATTTGGTTCTGTTGTGACATCTCCCATGTGGTTTTTAATGCAAGTTATTTGTGTCTTCTCCCTCTTTTCTTCTGTTAGTTTTGCCAATGGTTTGTCAAGTTTATTAATACTTTCAAAGAACCAGCATTTTGTCCTGTTGATTCTTTCTATAGTTTTTCAGTTTTCCATCTCATTTATTTCTGCTCTTATCTTTATTATTTCCTTTCCTTTAGTGACTGTAGGTTCCCTGTGCTGGTCTGCTTTTAATTGTTGAAGCTGCTGTGTTAATGTGTTAATTTTGGTTCTTTCATCTTTTTGGTGTGTACATTTATCTCAATAAATTGTCCACTCAGGACTGCTTTTGCTGTGTCCCAAAGATTTTGGTATGTTGTGTTTTCATTCTCATTTGTTTATAGGAACTTAGTGAATTCGTGTTTAATTTCTTCTTTTACCCAGTCGCTTTTCAGCAAGGTGTTGTTCAGTTTTTATGTATTCAACTTCATTGCATTGGTCTTCTTGTTGTTGATTTCTAGTTTTATAGCATTGGGTTCAGGGAAGATGTTCTGTAGTTGTTTGATGTTTGTAAATTTATGAAGGCTTGCTTTGTGACCTAGCACATGGCCAATTCTGGAAAATGTTCCTTGCACACTGGAGAAGAATGTATATTGTGCTGATGTTGGATTGAATGCTCTGTATACATCTATGAGGTCAAGTTGGTTGATTGTGTTGTCTAGTAACTTTGTTGAGTTTCTTTCTGGTTGTTCTGTCCCTTTTTGAGAGTGGAGTGTTAAAATCTCCCACTATAATTGTAGATTTATCTATTTCTTTCTTTGATTCTAGTAAGGTTTGCTTCATGTATCTTGATGCTGTTTCATTGGGAGTGTATATATTTATTATAGTTATGTCGTCTTGCTCAATTGACCCTTTAATCATGAGATAATGTCCTTCTTTGTCTTTTATGCTGGTTTTTATCTTAAAGTTTACTTTGTCAGAGATTAGTATTGGCACTCATGCTTGTTTATTGTTGCAGTTAGCTTGATAATTTCTTTTCCATCCTTTAAATTTTAGTATGTTTTTGTCTTTGTGTGTAAGGTGTGTCTCTTGCAGGCAGCATATTGAAGGGTCTTGTTTTGTTATCTAATTGCTACCATTATGTTACTTTTTGGTAGTGCTGTTCATTCTTTTGTTCTGCCTGCCTTATTGTGTTAGGTTTGTGTTTTTTGTGCTATTTCTGGTGGGTTTCTTTTTAGTTTTCATGTTTGCTTGTTCTGCTTGGAAGTTCATTTTCATGGTAACTTGTGAAGTATATACTTTCTTTGGAGTTACCTGACATCCTCACCACCTGGGCCTCTGTTGCTACTTTTGTCCCTTCTTTGACATTGGTATATTTTGATCTTCAGTTGACCTCCCAGTTTCTTTGAGTTCATTGTAATCTTGTTCTGTTTTGGGACTCTGCTGTCTGTTGACTGAGTTCCAGGTGGTGTTGCCATGCCTGTCAATCTCTGTTGTCTGTTCTTGTTGGTTTTCAGTCCACAGAACTCCCTTTAGGATGTTTTGAAGTGTTGGGTTGGTTTTGATAAAATCTCTCAGATTCTGTTTTTTGTGTAATGTCTTGATCACACCATCATATTTGATTGATAGTTTTGCTGGATAGACAATTCTTGGTTGACAGTTTTTTGTTTTTTTTTTTCTTGTAGGGCTTTGTATATGCCTCCCCATTGCCTTCTTGCCTGTATGGTTTGTTCTGAATAGTCAGAGCTGCATCGGATTTGCTTGCCTGTATAAGTGACATTTCTCTTCTCCCTGGCTGCTTTTAGTATTCTCTCCTTGTCTTTGATTTTAGAGAGCTTGATTATTATATGTCTTGGTGATTTTCTTTTGAGGTCTGTCCTTCCTGGGGTACGTTCGGTTTCTTGGATGGTTATCTTCTCATCTTTCAAGATGTAGGGAAATTTTCTTCTAGAAGCTCACCATTTATCTCCTCTGTGGACTTCTCTGATTCTTTCTGTCCCGAAATGCCAATAATTCTTAAGTTGTTCCTCTTCATGTTATCCAGCATGAATCTTAGACTCTCTTCAGATTTTTTATCCCTCTTTCTGCTTGCTCTTCTATCTTGGCAGTACTGAGAGATTTGTCTTCCAGATCACTAGTTCTGGCTTCCATCTCTTCAATTCTTCTCCTTTCCCCTTTCAGTGTATTGTCCATTTCTGATATCTTATTATTAATCATCTGGACATCTTTTTGCAGGTTTTGAATTGTTTCCAATGCTATATCAATCTTATTTGATTGCTCCTGTAGTACTTTCCTGACTTCTTCCTTGTTTTACTCCACCCCTTTTTGGAGCATCTGAATTTGTTTCTATATCATTCTTCTGAATTCTTTCTCAGACATACCCAAAACCTGCTCTTCCTCCTCTAGAAAGTCTTTGTCTGTCCCCAGCTCATTTATCTCAGCTACTCTCTTCTTTTTTTGGACATGTTTTGATATCGTTTGTTGTTTTTATTAGTCATTTCTGATAGTTATGCTTTTTTTTTTTTTAAAGCTTAAGTGGATGTTTGTTGTTTGTTGTTAAGCTTACTGGGTATCTCCTGGTGAATATGATCAGGAGATAGGCTTCCTTTTTCGCATGTAATGCTTAGCAGGTGTTGTTGGCATTTGTCTCAGTATTGGAATATTATGGGGTATGCTTATAGCTTGCTATATGGCCATAATTGCTGTCTCTTTTTGGGTAATGTTGGGAGAAAAAGCTCCCACCTCCAGGAAAGATCAAAAAGACTCAAAGCAGAAGCAATATAAATGCAGAAATTGTGTCCAGATTCCTAACTGCAGTATTTCTTCATTATGTGATTTTTTCACTTGCGAGGGCGGGAAACTGATGTCCTGGATCTTATGGTAGATCCAGAGCTCTGGAGTTATTCTATGAGCCCTTCCTTCGTGGGATCCCCTTCTCTTCACAATGGGGCATTCCTTACCTATTTTTCATTGTTGTCACCCAAACCAAAAGCCCACCATTTCTTTTTGGTACAGTGACTTTTTACATTCTTTTCATCTTCCCTCTTTTTTTAAAAAAAAATTTTTTTGTTGTTTCGGTTTGGTTTGTTTTATTTTAGTTTTATTGTGAATTGAGTGAAAGTTTGGGGAAGATTATTATTTTTAATTCAGTAAATCATATTTCGTTTCATTGAAATTATTACAATCCACTCTATGTGCCATCATTAGTCAACAGTATTTATTCTTTTTTCTTTTATTTTCTGTTTTTTTTTTTTTTAATGTAAACATGCAAAACAGAAAATGCATTTTCATTTAAATGCCCAAAGGGCACATTCTGCAAGTCAGCATCCTGCTCTCATTCACACAGCCTTTCTCAGTCCATGAGCCTAAAGTACTCAGCTGCTCTACCTCTCTATGCCATCACCTCTGCCACTGTCTATGCTATTGCTGCTTTTCTGGCTAGGTTCCCATGCTCCAGTCATGTTCTTCTTTCTTGTTGGTTCTAGGGTTCTCTATTCCTGAAATTGAAGATTAACTAGTCCCCCCTAGTAGTTGTACATCTTCTACATTTACAATCGTGACAATCACAATTAGTCCTCTTAACAAATACACAATATTGATTCAAAAAATCCCATACCCATCCTTCCACACCCCCTTCCTTTCACCAGACCCATCAGGAAAAGAATAAAATTATTCAGTGAAGATTCTACCTTACCCTCCTTGTTTTGAAACTAAGCACTCTCATAAAAATTTGTAAGCGAACCACTTCATGCCTTTATAATTCTCCATTTTTGATAGTCAATGCCTGATTTGTCCATTACTGTCAACCCAATGTACTGAGGAGGCAAGCTTAATCCTTGAGTCCTTTGCTTTTGGTTGGAATTTTGAGAAACTGCATCTGTAAGCAGTTTCTAGTTCTTCAAATTGCAATTTACACTTGGTCCCTGTATCAAACTTCTTTATCTTCAGATGTTCAAGTTCTGGTCAGCCATCCATCCAAGCTAGGTAAAATGGATACAAGTTTTGGAGCTCTTGCATGCCTCTTTTCACTTCAGAACTGATGGCTGCTTCACTCTCAGCTCTAGCTTCCCGTGGCTAGGTCAGTGTCCATGGACTCGGGAGTTCACATGACTTCCTAAATTTCACACCAGCCAGTCCTTCCTCTTTTCTGTTACCTCAAGGTCAATGGGTGTCTATGGAACATAGCCAAACTCAGCCCATTGCTGCATTTCTCCCACTTCCACTGACAAATAGATGAGGGTGGTCACCATCAAACATACAGGACTGCTTGTGTGTTCCCTTTGAATTTCAGTCTTCAAAGGGGTCCTTCCATCTTCTCTTGATAATGTCTGCATCATTCAACATTTTGTCCATAGAATCCTTCAGTACTTCAAGTTGAGCCTTGAATTTTTTTCAATTTCCTCAGCTTGAGAAATGCTGAATATATTCTTCCCCTTTGGTTTATTAACTCCAGATCTTTGCACATTTCATATAATATGTATACAGTTCGAAACTACCAGCCACTCCACGGGAGAAAGATGAGGCTTTCTACTCCCATAAAGATTTACACCCTCGGAAACCCTGTACAGGGTCGCTATGGGTCGGAACCGACTCGACGGCACTTAACAACAACAACATAGTGTTATATTATGTGTGTGCATATATTGCTGGTGTTGTTGTTAAGTGCCATTGAGTCAGTTCCTACCCATAGTAACCCTGTGTAGGGTTTCCAAGGAGTGACTGGTTAGTTTGAACCACCGACCTTGAAGTTCAAACCAGCTTTGCTATCCAGCACATTAACCCACAGTGCCTCACCAGGACTCCTGTATGAATATATATAATTTGAATCCAACAGCTTCTAGTATCTGGTTAAATAACCTAACTCAATTTATCTGAGTTTTATTTTTCCCAACTTCAATGGGCACAATCCTTGGTATATTAATAATGGTGTTTAATAAATTATAATCATTGATTTCACTTATCATTATAACTTCACATAAGTTAATCCATGCTATTTTCTCTTGTAACACAATTTTTAGACAAATGCCCTTACCCTAATGACATGAAGTATCACTATATTCTGTCTTGAAATTTTTTTTATTTTTCTTTTCTCCTCCCATAAACCAACCTTGGGAATTTCTTGGTAATACTACTTCAAACCATTCCTCAAGATCACACATTCTTCTGTACTAGAGTCACATTTTGCAATCTGCTCTGAATTAAAAGCATGAGAATAAAAGTTTAACATACTTCTGAATTGTGTCAAAATTGACAATTCTTAACCATCTTCATTTTTCATAAGTCCACAAAATTTCCTTTTATTTCCTTTATTTTCTTCATACTATCATCACAGTATGTTGTTATTAGGTACCATAGGGTCAGTTCTGATTCATAGCAACCTAATGCACAATGAAATGAATCACTGCCAGTCCTGGACCATCCTCATAATTGCTATACTTAAAGTATTGTTGCTGCCATTGTGCTAATCTATTTTGTTGGAGATCTTCATCTTTTTTGCTGTCCATGCACTCTACCAAGTATGAAATCCTTCTTCATGGACTGATTCCTCCTGACAACATATCCAACACATGATCACAAATCTCACCATCCTCACTTCTAAGGAACATCTTGACTATACATCTTTCAATACAGATGTATTTTGTCTTTTGGCAATTCATGGTATTTTCACTATTCTTTTTCAATATCACAATTCATATACATTGATCCTTCTATGGTTTTCATTATTCATCATTCAACTTTCACATGCATTTGAGGCAATTGAAAATAGCTTGCCTCCCTCAGGGGCACCCTAGTACTCAAATGGACATCTTTGCTCTTGAACACACAAAAGAAGTCTTTTGCAGCTGATTTGTCTAATGCAATATATCGTTTGATCTCTTGATTGCTGCTTCCATAAGCATTGATTGTACACTCAAACAAACTGAAGTCTTTGGCAACATCAATATTTTCTCTGCTTATCAGGATATTATTTATTGGTTCACTTGTGAGGAATTTGATTTTCTTGACTGAGGTTCAGTCCATACTGAAGGCTGTAGTCTTTGATCTTCTCAGAATGTATTTGATCTTCTCAGTAAGTATCATCACTTCCAGCAAACAAGGTTGTGTCAATTGCATATTGCAGGTTGTTAATGAGTTTTCCTCCAATTATGATTCCATGTTCTTTTTCATATATTGATTATAAAGCATTCAGTGTATTTGTTTTATTTTTGAAAGACTGCTTGTTGGTCTATGTACAGGTTCCTCATGAACACAATTACGTATTACAAAATACCCATTCTTTAAAATGATATACATAGTTTGCTATGGTCTACGCAGTGGAATGCCTTTTTTAATGATCCACACAGTGCAAAGCACAAGTAAACATCCTTCTGGTGTTCTCTTTTTTCAACCAGTGAAGTAGTAGACATTATTGTGGACCACCTAGATTAACCTTTTGGACAAATAATTCATTCTAACTATCCAGATTTCTATCTACTGTTTACTCATCACTGGTTGCTTCTCCAGGAATAGCCTACATTCAGATAACAGTGACTAAATCAAGGTTATACTCCTTCCAAAGGGTATCTTGCATGCAATTAGTGATTATAGAATGGAAAATTAGGAAGGTTCCCTTTGCCATAATTCAGAAAGACACTTATGGACTATTTCAGCACCAGTGCTCTACATGTAAACAACAGAGATTGCCTTTGCAACTGCATCTCAATTCAATTACTTCTTCTACCTAGTCCTGAATTCTGCACTCACAATGATGTTGTTCATGAGATCACTCCCAGTCATGACATGTACACAAATGCCAGAGTCTCAGTGTTTCTTTGTAATCGACCTAGACTCATAAGAGTTGAAAACAGGAAGTAAATTTTAGAATGGTGTTTTGAAACTTGGCATTAGGATATTATCACTGATGGTAAGTGGGACGCTGATAGTCATTTGCATGCATTTGTGATGACATCAGTAGTAGTGAACTGGGATAGACTAAGAGAAGAAGGAAATGCAATGCCATTTGCAATATCTTGGCTTGGGGGGAATAGTATATATAAATTCTGTGGAATCAGATGGTGCAATGGTTAAAGCTGAGTGTACGTTTGGCTAATGTGCGGATAATGAAGGACTGAACTTAAAGTTGAATCAGTATGAGTATCTATGCTGTTATGCGCCCACTAAGTATTCAATGTTTTAATTTGAGAGGTTATATTTAGAAGGATTTTATCCTGAGAAGTGTGGATTGTGCAATGCCCTACACTAAATCAAATTGAAGTACCAAACGTGCCATTATTTATTGCAGAAAAAGTTATCCAAAGGAAAATGATATATTGAAGTGGATTTATCAGGTTAGACCCATAGCCTTACACAAGGAGTTGCCAAAGAACACAACTTTTATTACAGTGGTGAGGAACAAATTTATGAAGGGAGCTCCAACATCCTTGAAGATGGTTGTGATTGGTATTTTATATAAGTTGGATTTAACAGTGGGAATATTCCTACTTGAATTGAGACACTATAAGACTGATTGGATTCTGTGGTGGTAGGAGCCAACTGGCAGCACTTAATTGACAAAGACAAGGTGGATGTGATTTCTGTAATGCACAGCAAAGTCAAAGGAATAATCAGAATAGTTTGAACTTATGGCATTGGCTACTTTGGAATGGTATTCATATGAGTGACATAGATGGGAATTCTACTAAATATGTACTTAATTTGTACAAGTTGAAGAATTATTGATCAAGTGAATGGCAGTCTAACTTGAACCAGAAGAATAAAGAATCATGGTCTCTCAATCAATTCCTAGCCTTGAGTCAATTTACAGACCCATAATCCCTTGAATGGAGAGGTGGTTGGGCACCCTTGAGGAAGAACCCTATTAAGCTGTCAAAAACTTATACTATTAATCTTTCTTCCAGCCTTATCCAAACGTGCCTACAGCCTTTAATAAAAGTGAATGTTCAATGAAAAAAGCAAAGAACCAGACATTTTGGAGATTATTGGACACTGGCTCTAATTCCAGGAGATCCAAAATGCCACTGTGGTCCACCAATCAGAGTGAGGACATCTGGAGACCAACTTATTAAAGGAATCTTAGTTCAAGACCATCTCACAGTGGGTCCAGTGGGTCTCTGAATGTATCCTGTAGTGATTTCCTCAATTCTAGAATGTTCAATTGGCAGAACCCCAACATTGGATGCCTGCCATGTGGAATAATGGCGATTGTGATAGAAAAAGCCAAGTGGAAGCCATTAGAACTGTCATTACATAGGAAAACAATAAACCAAAAGCAATACCACATTCCTGAATGGAATGCAGAAATTATTGCTATAATCAAGGATTTGAAAGATGCAGTGGTAGTGATTTCCACATCCTTATTTAACTAATTTCCCTATTTGTCCTTTGCAAGAAAAAAAAACAGATGAATCTTACAGAAAGATAAGCTTAAGCAGGTGGTGAAGGAGTTCTGGTAGCATTCAGGGTTATGCAATGAGATGTTGTTGTGAGCTTGCTAATAGCAGTTCAAATCCACCAGCCACTCCAAAGGAGAAAGATGAAGGTTTCTGCTCCCATGAAGATTTACAGCCTCAGAAACCTTAACAGGGTTACGATGAGTCACGGCAGAGTCACTTGCTTTCAACCACCACAAACCAGGTGGTGTTTCTGTTTGTAGCTGCTGTTACAGATGTGGTTTAATTGCTTAATCAAATTAATACATTTTCTGGTAGCTTGTGTGAAGTTAATGATCTGACCAAAGACTTTGTTTTTTTTTTCCCTTTCAATTCTGGTTTCAAAGAATCACCTGAAGCAGTTTGCCTTCAGCAGGCAAGACCAGATATACATCTTTACTTCCCTATCACAAAGGTATATCAACTCTCCAGCACTATGTCATAATTTAGTCTGCAGTGATTTTGATCATTTTGTCTTTCCACAAGATGCCACACTGGTGCATTACATTGATGGCTGACTAAAGTGAGTAATGAAGAAATATGGCTCTAGACTCATTGATAATCTGGTAACCAAAAAACAATAAACTCAATGCCAACTCATAATGATCCTATATAGGGTTTCTGAGGGCGTAAATCTTTTTAGGAGTAGAATGACTGATCTTTCTACCATGGAACAGCTGGTAAGTTTGAACTTCTAGCCTTGTGGCTATTAGTCCAGTGCTTATCTTATAGGGACACATCAAACAAAAATTCAGGTGCCTTTCCCTCAGTGAAATTTCTATGGATCCAAGGTGTGAGGCGTGTTGATATATTCCTTTTAAAATGAAAGATAGGTTATTGCATCTGGCAGCTCCCATAGCTGAAAAGGAGGAACAATTCCTGCTTGGACTCTTTTGAATTTTAGAGGCAATATATTCCTCATTTGGATGTCTTACTTTTGTCTACTTATCAAGTGACTTGAAAAACTGCTGGTTTTGAGGGGGACCCATAAACAACAGGGCTCTGCAACAGGTTTATATAAGATGCTCTGCCACTTGGCCCATATGATCTGACTGATCCAGTGACACTTGAAGTGTCAATTACAGGTAGAAATATTGTTTGGAGTCTCAGGCAGGCCTCTATTGGCAAATCACAGTATAGACCTTTAGCATTCTGGAGCAAAACCCTGCCATCCTGTTCAGATAATTGCTCTTCTCTTAAGAAACATTTTTTGTCTTGTTACTGAGCCATAGTAAAGACTAACATCTAACTGTGTGTTCCAAGTCAAAATGCAGCTTGAGCTACTTATCATGAACTGGGTGATTTCTGGCCTACAAAGTCATAAAATTCAATGTGCACAGCAGTACTGCATCATTAAATGAAAGTGGTTTATGCAAAATAGGGCTAAAACAAAATCTTAAGACACAAGTAAGTCACATGAAAAAGTGACCCAAATGCCTATGGTCTCCATTCCTATCATATTACCTTCCCTCCCACTCCACACTTATGGCCTTATGGTGAGTTTCTTATGATTATTTCACTGAAGAAGAGAAAAGTCATACCTGGTTTACAGATGCTTTGGTAAACCATCGAACCACTCAAAAGTGAGTAGCAGTAACACTGCAGTCCCTTCTTGGGACCTCTCTGAAGGATAGGGGTGACGGAAAATCCTCTGAATGAACAGAACTTTGAGATACACAACATAGTTGTTCAATTTTGATTGGTAAAAGAAATGGCCAGATGTGTGATTATGTACTGATTCATGTGCTGTGGCCAGTAGCTCGCCTGGATGGTTAGAGACTTAGAAGACACATGGTTGAAAATATTGGTCACAAAGAGATATGGGGAGATGTGGGTCTGGTGGTCTTAGCTCCAAAGGCAGTAATACTTCCACCTACACATACAATACTGATTTCATTGAACTAGAAGTTAAGAATGCCACCTGGCCATTTTGG
Organism: Chrysochloris asiatica; assembly: GCF_000296735.1. Taxonomy (NCBI): domain Eukaryota; kingdom Metazoa; phylum Chordata; class Mammalia; order Afrosoricida; family Chrysochloridae; genus Chrysochloris; species Chrysochloris asiatica. Next base: position 27,416,887 of record NW_006408542.1, on the reverse strand, counting down.
ACTCCTCATGCCTCTGAACCAACAGGTAAAGAAGAGAGTTATGTATTGGCTAGTATGATTGATCTTGATTACCAATGTGGAATTGGATGTATAGTGCAAAACAGAGGTAAAGAAGAGTATTCCTTAGGGCAATAGCTTGCCATCAGCTTAGTACTATCGTGACCTATGTTTAAAGTCAATGAAAAATTACAGCAACACAATTCTGATATGACTACTAATGTCCAGACCCCAGACCCTTCATGAATAAAGATTTGGATCCTCGTACCAGGCAAAGAACCTGACTAGCTGATGTTTGCAGAGGGGAAAGGGAATATGAAATGGGTGGTAGAAGAAGGTAGTTCTAAACACCAGCTGTGTCTATGTGACTGGTTGCAAAAATGAGGACTGTAATTGTTATGAGTATATCTTCTTTGTTTGTGTGCATTAAATATTTTTGTTTCCTTCATAAAAAGAAATACAAGGTGTAAAAGGAAAGAGCTCGTGCATTTCTGGTTGAATAGATACTAAATTTTGAATAGTTTGAAAGGTGTACTGGTGCCAAGCTGAAAAGGGGTAGATAGTGATGGCTTAAGCTGTATATAAATTTGGTTGTGCCATGATTCTCATTGGTTTGGCCGCTATAATGTTGTTTGATAATCATACAATAAAGTAGTCATCCCCCATGGTGAGATTGCATAAATTTATTCTCTTCCATAATGATATCAGCTATGAGCAGCTAATCAGTTAAAATGGTGTTTATTTGGGCTTGTGGCCTACCTTCGATATACATGGATGTTCGAGCAAAATTTTCTGGATTTTTGCTTGATCTGGGTCCTGCATCTGGCATAGCATAATCTGACCCCCAATTCATTAGGTTTGAGCCAGCAGCCTGCCTCATTGTCTTCCAGTTTGGGGATTTGTCAGCTTCTGCAGTCTGTGAACCAATAGCTTGCCATCAGACATTCTGCTGTTGGATTCAACAGTGCCTGCAGTTACATGAGTCAGAAGAAGTCTCCAGCCTGACATCTGACTCATAGACTTGGGACGTGCCCAGCTCTACAACAGTGTGAGCAATTTCCTTAAGATAAATCTCTCTATCTAATTGGCTTTGTTTATCTAGGGAACCCCTGAGCCTAAGAGGTAGATACTGCTTTAAGTCATGGTTGCATTATAGAATAGAAAGACACTCTAAAAAGGATTAAGATAACTGAACACCAATCTATGGTTAAGCATGCAAGCCAGAAAGGTTTCTTATAGCTTATAAAAAGCCTCTTATATCTGATGTTGTTGTTATTATGTGCCATGGAGTCATTTCTGACTCATGGAGACCCTGTACAGGGTTTCCAAGGCTGTAAATCTTTAAGTGAGCAGAAAGCCTCATCTTTCTCCCATGGAACAGCTGGTAGTTTCAAACTGCTGACCATGAAATTAGTAGCCTGATTCGTAACCACTATGCTACCAGAGCTCCTTCTTATATCTGATAGTAGGGTGTAATGAAAGTTGAGGGTAAGTTCTAAAACTTAATTATAAGACTAGTTAAGTTCCAGAAAATATGGGCTCTCAAACCTAGCAAGCCTAGATTGGGAAAGAGTGAAATCCTGAGACTTGGAATGGAAGCTCTGAGGCAATGCACTTGAAACTCATTAACCACATTTCCCCCTAAAGTCTCTCAAATTGTAAAAGTAGTTCTTTTCTCCCAGAGAAAGACTAAACCTTCCCTCATTTGTTTAAAGGTACTAAGAGGCTTCTGTCTTACAAGAAAACATACATCTACTGCTCTCCTTCTTAAGTCTACTTTCATTTCCTTTTTGTGGTCATCACACTAGTAACTAGAGTCAATTTATGCATCATCAGGCCATAGAAGTAATGGGACTGCTAAGGTAGAAAGCTCACTATATTGTAAAGGGTATGCAGAACCAGTGGACATTCATCAGTGGTAGTTAGGAGAGTTCTCATGGTACTGGATCTTAAGAACTTTAGATAAGGGTGAATGGATATACAAATATAGATAAGGAAGAATATAGCAATATAGGAACATTTGGTATATCAATATGGGAGATACAGGATTTTAAATCCTGGCCAGGATCCTGGGAGATAATGTTTAATATACTACTCAAGTTGGCACTTCCATTTTTAGAAAAAACAATGACTCACTATAAATGAAACAAAATGCCAGAAAAACTGCTGAAAACAACAGAAAAGGGATAAAAATTCTCAGAGAATTGAATGTATAGAATAAATAGACTGTGTATGGGCTCTGTAAAATAAACACTGGACTAGGAAATACAAGGTCAGTGGTTCAAGCCCACCAGGTGCTCTGCAGGAGAACGATGAGACTTTCTGCTACCTCCAGGTTTCACAGCCGCAGAGAACCCATAAAGGGTCTCTTTATGTTGAAACCTACTCCACACCACAACAACAACAAGGGCAGAAGACAATGCATTTACCAAAGTACTACAGAAAGTACTGATTAAACAAGCACTGGGATTTAAAAATATAGAATTATTGAAAAATTTACAGCACAAATTCATTTTCCATTAAACAGTTATACACATTGTATTTTGTGATGTTGAGTATCATACATTCAATGTAACAGTTCTCCGCCCACTTCCTCCTTGTTTCACCCATTTCCATTTGTCCTTCTTTCCTTTCCCTTTCTTATTTCTGTGCTTTGTCTTCGGGCAATTGCTGTCCTTTTGACCTCGTATGGTTGATTATACTTACAAGTACTGGTGTAATGCTGTGGAACAGCCGTGGACTGCTATATGTGAGGTTGATGGTTCAAACCCACCAGGAAGTAGCTCCTCAGAAACCCTATGTAGGGTCAAAACAGACTCAATGAAACCTAACAACAGAAATAATGACTGAGGAGTACAATTTCCCCTGGTTTTGTTACTCCTTGTATAGACCTAACAATTGTTTGATTGAAAATTGAGCTTCTAGGGTTAGTTAAATTTCACGATTGAAGGATCTCTAAGGAACATAATATTAGGGGTTACATGAGTATCTATCAGACCAATGAATCTGTTCTTTTTTATGATTTCGAGTTGTACTGTAGTTTTGTTTTGTTTTATTTGCTCCCTCTCTGTCCAGGATCTTCTATTGTGATCAGGATTAGAGTAATCAGTAGTTGTATCAAGGCGTCAGCTAGTTCTGATCTCAGGGTGGTGGAGGCTATGGTTCATGTGTTCCATTAGTCTTTTGGACCAATTGTTTCCTTGGATCTTTGATTTTCTTCATTCTTCTTTGCCCTAGATGAGGACAGACCAATAGCTCCAACTTAGATGGCTGTTCTTAAGCTTTTAAGAACCAGTCACTACTCACCAAAGTAGGATGTAAAGCATTGTGTTTGTGGACTGCATAGTTAAGTGTTGCATTAACTTGAGTGGGCCAGGATTCTCTGTGGTTTGACAGTTAAGATGTAGTAATCACCCATGATGAGATATACTATGAGCAGCTAATCAATTGAAAGAAAGTTTCCTCAGGTTGTGGCCTGCTTCAAATATGTCGAACAATTGGGGGGAAACTTGCTTATATTCTGCTGTGTTTGGATTCTGTATCTGACTTGTCATTCGACCTCTGATTCTTTCAACTTGAGTCAGTGGCTTTCTCTCCTGCCTGTCAATCCTGAGGGGAGTCATTAGCAGCTGGCAATCTTACCTTCCTGACCTGTCTGCCTGCTGTCTGACCTGGTGATCTTAGTCCATCTGCTCTGTAACTACATGAGTCAGAAGTCTCCAGCTTGACATCTGATCAATGGACTTGGGACTTGACCACATTTACAACTGTGAGAACAATTTCCTTGATATAAACCTCTCATTATATATATGTATATAATCTCCACTGTTTTTGCTTTTCTGGAAAACCTAACCTAAGACAACCTAGATGTACCTCAAAGCTGTTGTCCTAAGCCCCTTAGTCCAGTGAGTCATTCCCTCAAGGTCTTTAGTTTTGACTAAGAAGTTTTCAGAACGTTGCCCCACTATATGCTCTTTAATATTATTTAATATATTTAAAGCACAAACAAATACATATATAGACATATTCTCTGTCAAGCTTATATATTCTCACAAATATACTCCCACTGTAGTTGTTAAGTGTTGTCAAGATAGTTCCAACTCACAGTGACCCTCTATAGGGTTTAGGAAGAGTTGCTGGTGGGTATGGATTGCCAACCTTGTCATTCACAGTCCAGTACTGATCTTACACAACACTAGTCCTATAGAACCATTAGACCACTGGTATTTTTCAGACACTCAATGGTGAGTATAAATCAGCAACAAAGTAGGTGATACAATTATATAATATTAATAGAAGCTAGTAGTTTTTATTCCTTATAAGCAATATAGATAAAATTGTAGTTTTGAGCAGTAACTCAGGGTGGAAGTCAGAAAGGCCTCACCTGCAAAGAGCTGCAGTGATAGTTAATAGAAAACTGTATTTGTAGGGATAAGATAGATGGTCAGTCAGCAAAACTGTTGATCCATTTACTCAGTCAAAATAAATCAGTGGTTGATAATTAGTTCTTAGACACAGAACTCCTTGACTTAAGGCCAAGTCAGTGATCCATTAGGAAGAATAAAGCATAAACATAGGAAATGTTCAAATGAATTTACACATGATTCTGTTCTTCTCTAAGGTTCTTATAGACTTTAGTTTCCAGTTACTCGTACACTGGAATGAATGGAAACTCAGTCATACTGAAGACTGCAGAACACAGTCATAATTAGTATTAACATTTGGGAATACAAGAAATCATCATAGATACTGTAGTAGATTAAAGAAGTATGGAGAATAGATACTGTAGTAGATTAAAGAAGTATGGAGATTGGTAATAAATAGAGTCAATGCTGCAATCCAACTCATAGTGCATCTACTAATTAGACTGGTAATTTTCATAGCACTTTAATGTATGATTGGAATGAATATATTTGATAGTTGGCAAAACCTTTACATTGATGAACTTGGCTTATACTTATGGATGTAGTTGCATAAAATACCAACCAAGAGGGAAGGAATCTGCACATCAAGGATCATTCCCATCTCCTCTGTACAAAGGGTTGATAAGCTTGGGCACCTTAGACATTGGCTACCTAAAATGGGGGGTTCTAAAGGCATGAAGTGACTGACTTACATGTTTTCAAGAGGAAGTTTAGTTTTATAA